>NC_031774.1:46989644-47108025 GCF_001522545.3 Parus major
GCGCAGTGCCCGCTCGGCCGCGCTGCCGTGTCCCACAGGGCAGCCCCTGCTGAGGTGAGGACAGGCTGGAGTAGGCTGGCTCTCTGCTAATGAGTTTAGCTGGGTGAAGATGTATCTGAGACAGAAGCAGCTCTATTGCATCCACAGACACACAACCATCGTGGCATTAAACACCAGGGATGAATACTGGCCAGTTACTTCATAGACTAATGGAACAGTTTGGGTCAGAAGAGACCTTAAAGATCATCTTATTTCTTCCCACCCACCATGGGCAAGTACTCATCCCATTAGACCAGGTTGCTCAAAGCCGTGTCCAGTCTTGTCTTGGACCCTTCCAGGGATGCACCATTCCACAACTTCTCTGGGCAACCTGCACCTGTGCCTCACCACATAGGAAAGAATTTCTTCCTAATAGCTAACCTAAAATTTCTTGTAGGGCCCTTTAGGTACTGGTCTAGTAGAAGGTACAGTCCTCCATGTCAGGAGGGTAGGAACTAGATGATCTTTAAGGTCCCTTCCAACCCGAACAATTTTATGATCCTACATTTTCACCTAAAGGCAATCATACTTCACAACACAGAAAAGAAACAAACCAAAAAACCCTCCCTGAATAATTCATCCCCCCAATCCATCAATTTCATTTAGCCTGAATTATACTTTTAACTGTTTAAACAAGGCATCAGAGTTTTTAATGCTTTTTCCAATCCAATAGAATAGAGCATTTTATCAGATATCACATCTGTATGGCTTCAGAAGACACAAAAAAGCTTAAGGCTTACAGAACAGTCCTTTGAGGCTTCCAGAGGATCAGTACACTGAAATATGGAGCCTGCTGCCTCCTGGAGGAGAAAGCAAGTCTCTGTGACGTGGCCAGAGAAGCCATCAGTGAACACTGCCTGACACAGGCAGAAACAGAGTCACCTTCCAAGTAAAACTGCAAACAGTGCTGATGTTTTGATCTGAACCTAAAGAGCATGCCAAAGCTAATTCTTCAAGAAATCAGTAAGACTTCAGGAGACTCTCCTACTTGTGCTACTGCTGGTGGACCCATGTTGTAGATCTGAAACAAACTCATCTGTCCTGTGAAAACCTCTTCTTTCTCTTTTTCTGTCAATGCTTTGATCTGTCCCAAGTCCTGCTCCATTTTGGTTCTCTTTGCTGTGGGAGGCACAGGTGGGTGCTGGCCTAGGGCAGCAGCCACCAGCACAAACACAGCCATTGCCAGTGGGAGGATGATGAGAACAGCAGTCAGTGTTTCAAGGTATGACAGATGTCCAGGAGATAAAATGCGGGAGGTTCCAGTGATATAGATAGCTATTGCATTAGTGCTGGATTAACAGGAGAAAGGCCAAGCTTAATCCCTCTCTTAGTGTGCTCCTCCACACTTGGAAATAGCTAGGGAAGAGATTCTTTTCAGAGATGGGCTAGCAGACAGGTACAGAGCATTTTGCTTGAAAGGGAGACACTGAAGGAAAATACATCACCTGGAGTAGGAATTCCTTAGCTGCAGTCGCTTAAATTTAAACAACACTGTCCTATTACAATTTTTGTTTTAAATCATATTAACAAGAGATAACAGATGTTTTTGCTATGAGTACTAATCATCTTTCAGGACCTCTCCTTATATTCTCCATCAATACGGAGAATATTACATTGATATTGTTGCACTTGGCAACATTTGGGTTTAGTGCAATAACTGAACAAATAAATAATTATAAGGAAGGCTAAGAATATAAAAAGAGAAGGATTTCTATAGTGATAATTCCCAGGGAAGCAAGGCAGAAAGGTGTATGGTAACTACAGCAGTGGTGAGGGACTTTGACTTGCAAGATGCTGAAGCAAGAACTTAGAGGAGAGTAAGGCTCTTCTTCTCCTATTTGATTGCATTTCCCTCTTGCAAGGAGGAGGCAGGATTCCACAATGAGGATAATCATTGCTTGTTAAGTCTGGTTATCTTATCACTCTGGTTATCTGGTTAAGTTTTGTACATGGGACAAAAAACAGTATGTCCACAGAACACCTCTGTGTGAAACTAGCACAAGAGTTAATCACCGTACCAGCTTTACCTCTCACTGTATCCACTGCTGCAATGTGCTATGCACTTTATAATTCAACACCAAAGGGGATTTGTTTACTTTATTCCATGCTGGGTATGGAAAAATGTACTGTCAGATTTGCCAGGATGGATAAAACCAGTGGATAAAGCAGAGAGACCTGTTCACTACTCATAGCAGCAGCCTGTTGAATTTGATGGTTTCCTTCAAAACTTGAGAAAAGATTTGAAGAATCGTGGAATTTTTCTGCAAAGGACACACAGACACAATGCCTGATATTCACCTGTCACCAGATATTAACAGAGGAAGATACTCTCTATCTCCTAGACACCATGTAGACTGCTGAACAAATAGGGGTTTAAAGTGACAAATGGTTTGGCACCTGAACAGCTTCTGAATTAAGGGGTGTGAACAACCTTTTGATCAATGCTTGTTAAGCACACAGGAACCTGGTCTGCAGCTGGTGTGTCTGGCTGTATTAATAGTACTGGATCAGTAACTAATGAGAGCTGTCAGGAATTAGCAAGCACCACTTAAAAAGCTGTCACTCAAATCTAGTTCCCTCCACACACTAAGGTATTTAATAAATTTTTCTAAATAAGTCTTTACTTTTCTCATTAACTCATCCGAAAAGTTATGCTAATAGCTTAAAAATAAAGCAGAGAAGAACATGAAGTTCTAGTAATTGCAAGGTCACAGGAATTTTTTTCTCAAACTGCTTCCTCCTAAGTCCTCTGCTTTGGCTGTTGTGTAGGGCAAGGCACATTCACCAGCCCTGTGTGTACCTGTGCCCTGTCCATTGGTCCTCTGCTGGGGAAATAGTGCCGTGTATACAAGTGCCTGACTTGCTTTTCAGAGCATATGAAATAGTCATAAATATAAGTACACCAAGGAGTAGAAATGTTAATTTATTGCATTGATTGCCCAGCAGTGAAATCAATGTCTGGATGTTTGCTCTTGCACCCTAACTCAGCTCTCGGAGGCCATAATTCATCATGAACTGAATTCTGGTTTCACCATCTGTGTAAGGAACGGTTTAATTAAAATACAGGAATAACAAAAACAGCTTCCAGTTATATACAATAGATAAACCTTTCCCTGTCTAGGCTTTCAGTTTGTTATTTGGTTTGGTTGTTTTGTTTTTAGACAACAAGGCATTGCAGTAAAATGTGAATGTCATATAATGGAAACTGCAAAGATTTTCTTTATTCAGAGGAGGAAGTTTTCCCTGGTTATGGGTTCTGTGTACAGAGAAGGGCTTTTGTGTACAGAAATGGTGGTACCTTTTTTTAACTAAACAGTTCCTATCAATTTACTCCGTTTATTTTTGTGCTCACAATGATAATATTTTAAAAAGAGGAAAACAACATTAAATTTCAACTTCATAGACCTTTCCTAGGGTTTTTATACCCCAAATATCAAGTCTTCATTCATGTTTTTTTGTTGTTTGGTTTGGGTTTTTTTTGGCCAATAAATCAATGTAATTTTTCTTGTCTTTGTATGGAAAATAGGAAGAAAAAAAGGTAAGACAATATCAGGAATCCTGTTTCAAGGCTTAAAGAAAGCTGCATTTCTTTTGGCTCAGATTTAGTTGAGATAGAACATTGACATTTTCTTGTTACTTTTTAAATCTGTGATGGCAACACTTTTTTCAGTTCACTTTCATTTACCATTTGGTAAACATATACTTAATTTTTTTTTAATGAATGAAACAAACAACTCCTGGGGGAATGAAGATAGTCATAATACTTTTTCTTATATAAAAATATGTAGTTTAATTAGCTAAAAAGTCACACTGTGTGCATGTATATACACATATATAGTTGAATGATGTACTAGAAAATAGACTTTTGAAAACTTCTATTATGAAAGGGATGTTATTTCCAATCATGTTCATACATGCATATATGTGCAATAATAAACCTTTTTCCCAGCTGGAACTTAGGAGATTTTGAGAACCTAGGAAAAGAAAGAAAACTAGCAAGAATTCTCCCAATATTTTTAACTTGCCAACAAAACCACACTGACATTATCTCAGAACTTAGACAGTGGAAATGGCCTCACTTGGGCCAGCTTAGAAGTTACTTGACAAGAAAGAGCAGTGACTGCACTTTATACCTTATTCATGTGTTACAGAAGACATTTAACTGTTCTTTCTGAATAGATTCATTTAGCATTAATTGCTTAGCACTAGTAACTAAAGCACTTGTAGCTCTAGGCTGCAAGGGCTGACCAAGAGCAAATTTTTTGGGAAAACAAGTGCTGCTAACACAGAACTAGCAGAATCCAGCAGGTGTGAGTGAAATTAAGGACAGGAGGAAGGATACAATTCCAAGAGAACAATTCCAAGGTCAGAGGAAGGCCAGCCCAGCAAGAGTGAAAAATAATAAGAAATCAAGAGACCACTGACCAGAATTGACTGGATTGAGTGGTGGGTGGTACAGGTACCCTCCTGCCCCAGGAGTTCACTGGCTCTCGTACTATATTCTTCAGTTTGTTTTGAGATGGTTTGAAAGATATTGTTTGACGTTTTAGGCACAGTAGCCTACTGCAGACCCTGGATATTGGGGGAGAAGCTACAAAGGCAGAGAGAGGGGGGCCTATACAAGGGGGTCCAGAGAGAGAAAAGGATTTCCACGGTATATAAAGGGCTTCTGCTCCTGCGCTGGAATCGCTGAATTATTATTCCGAATCCTTAGAACTGTGTGAGGGCTCCTCCAGAGCGTGGCCACACCGCCGCCCCGTGGCGCAGCGCCGAGCGGAGCCGGGAGAGGGGCGGGGGGAAAGGTGGAAACGCAGCCTCGGGAGCGGCGGCTGGCACGGACAGCAGCAGAGCATCACCCCCGGCTCAGCCCTCAACCCTGAATGGCCCGCATGAAGTAAAGCTGGCGTCCAAGCAACATGCTACGCAAGCATTGTCCCCACAAACGGCACAGCACTATGATTTAAAAGAATTTAATTCTCTTAAATGAGAATAATATTATTTTCAAGAGATGCAGTTTTGAATCCAGCAACTTTCCTGCCTGCTCCATATGATGATGAGCCCAGTCATGATTGTGCTAAGGCTGTGTTTCACTCCAACTGCACACGGGAAGATCTGCTGGATCAACCTCTAGAGAACTCAAATCTAACCCTTATCACTGACAGATCTTTATGCTACATGAATGAAAAATTATAAGTAGCCTATGCAGTGGTGAAAAAGCCAGAGGTACTTGAAGCAGAACTTCTACAAGCCTTGATGAATTAACTGTGTTGGCAAGAGCAGCCTGGTGGGGAGATCAGCAGTGTTTATGCTTATTCTAAGTAAATTTTTGGAATGTGACATGCAATGGGTATGCTATGGGAAGAGTGAAGGGTCTTTACCTCAGCAATAAAGTATATTTCGAATGGAACTGAAATCTGAAGGCTGTTCAGCCTCCAAGAGAAATTACTGTAGTGTGTTGTCCAGCCCAAATCAAAGGGTCCAGCACAAGCAGTACCAATAATGATCTGGCAGATAGAGCAACTAAAACTGCTGTCCAACAACCTGTAAGGAGTGTGCCACCATAGTAACTCCCTCTGCTGACGGTTGACTAGAGATCAGTAATCCAGCCCAAATATATGCAGAGGTTACTCAGGAAGAATGGGGTCAATGGGAAAGTTGGGAGACTGTGAAAGATGAAACTGGAATTTGGACTATCAGGAGATAACCTGCTCTACCAAGGAAGTATTTAAGTATTTCATGAGCTTGGTTAAGTAAGTGGTTTCATGATAAAATACATGGAGAGTAGCAATTGTTAACCAGATTGAATATATGTGGGCAGTCCCCAGAATATATATATATATATATATATATATATAATAAAAGTATTGTGATTTCTTGTCCCACATGTTGAAAGTTTTTCAACATAAAACACAAACAAGAGGTTGAAGTATGATCATATTAGTTTTTCCCCATTTTCAAAGGCATGCTGACATGCCTCTTATGAGCACTGGTAATCATGGATCAGCTCTCAGAATGGATAGAAGCTTTTCCCACCAGGAAAATTATTACTGTTGGAGTGATTAAAACATCCTTACCAGATATGGAATGCCTGAAAATATAGAACCTGCTAGAAGATTTCACTTTCCAGCAGGAATACTAAACAACATCTGTAAAATTTTAGGAACACTGTGACAACTACACATTATCATTCACTGTCCTCAGAAGAGGGAAAAGAATATTCGAGTAAGACTCTCAAAAACGAATTTGTAGTCCGGTAGCTTTGAAAAGGCCTTTAGGGATTGGCTATTAGAAATACTTCATGCCACCAGCAGAAATAGTGTTTGGCAGGCATTTAGCTGTATCTGCCACCTCTGTCCCTGCTATGACCAGCCTCTTAGATGGAGAAGAATGAATTACCAAATCTATACCAGAGACACAAAAACATCTACAAGAAAAAAAGGCACAAGACAGAGGGTTTCAACCACTTTTATTATTGAGATATTATTGCATATTGCCCATATGTATTTTGTAGTTCTCCTTTTCCAAACCAGGTTTTGTGTTTATGTTCTGTAAGTGCAGCTCTCACCTACAGAAATTTGGCAATTTATACCATCTAAAGGTGGTTGCTTTGGAAACTGGCTACAATTTCTTCCAGTTCCACAGCAAGAGCTGCTGAACTCCAAGGCAAAGAAGCACAGCAGCTATTACTCACTTGCTTCCCCAGGCCAATAAACTTGCCACAGGAGTGACAGATAATTTTCCTCTTTCTTACTCACTCTGGGAGGCCAACCCCAGGAGGAGCTTACGACTGAGTTGAGAAAACACTGAAGCCTTGTGATACCTTTCACAAAAAGAAGCTGAAATAGAAAATCTCTCAGAGGCCAGAGCAGTATCTAGACAACATCTTCCTGAGTGTCAGAAGGGGGCTATAGAGGGGATCTATAGAGGGTTACAGAACCAGGAAAATTTTCCTAAAGAGAGCCCTTGTGTCTTGTATCTCCCTTCTACTTCCCTAACCTACGACCACTGACAATATCCTGCTTTTCTGCGATGACTGCTGGATATTACAGATTGTGGCTTGTTATATTATCAGTCATTCATTTCATGGTCTTTGAGCTCCTTTCTTCACCAAGCCATTCATCAAAAAGTCTGGAATAGCTCAGGCACCCAAAAAACTCATCCTGCTAGCACAGGACAAAGCAGTAGGCGTTTCAACACACAGGAAAGTACAGTGTTTCTTACCATATTTTCCTGCTTATATCAGGCTGTGTGAGGTGAGGCTGTCAAAAAGTGTCCGTTTCCTATCTCCTCTCCCCTCAGGAACCTGATGCAGACTAATTGCAGTAAGTGTGTGGTACCCAGCCCTCTCTCAGGAAGGTGTGAATTACCTCCCCTGTGCCACATGGCCAGCCCTTTGCCTGGGCTGCTGGCATATGGCAAGGCACCACTCCAGCTTCTGCACTGCTAATTTGCTGTTTTATTAACATACAGGGGATGAAAGAAAAGGCATGGGGAATGTCAGGAAACTCTCTTGTCTAATACGTGAGATCCTGTCCAAACTATCTCCTCAGCATATGCCTTAAACTGCAGGGACTCTTCCTTTTCTTTATAGAGATGACAGAGCAGGAACTCTGTGGCAGGGATGAGGTCAACTGGCCTCATGCATTCAGAAAATAAAAATGAAGGTTCAGAAGCTATAGTTCCACTTTTCTGTTAGGTACTGGTTAGTACTGGTTGCTCTGTATCAGCTTGTACCCTACCACCACTCTGCTGAAGTCATGCTTTTATTAAACTACTTGGAAGTTGCTTTGACAGCTTAAATAGACTTAATAAGTCCTTTAATTATGGGTATTTTAGCAGACATAAGCTGCCAGATTACTGGTTTGAGGCCTCAGTATAACTGCTGTGCCAGCAGAGCATTAGAGAAAACATTAGATTTGATACTACGTATTTGATAAACACTAAGATTACAATGCCCATATGGATTTGAAGTAAAATTCTTCGTGTCTAATTTGCACTAGTAATACACATGCAAATCAGAGACAGAGAAAACATTCTGCTTTACTGTCCTCTTTCTGCAGTAACTTCATTCACATAGGAGTGAGGCAGCTAAATGCTAATCTTTCTTTGTTATCGGTTTAATAATTTTTTTAAATTACCTGAAGAAAATATAAGGTTTTTCCTCTAGCTAGAAAACTCAGGGTATCCTGGTAAGATAATGATGAGGCAGAACAGGCAGTCACAAGAGAGCTTTCAGAGCTCTAGACAAGTATTCTTTTTAAGACATTGAGATATTTTTAGGGTCCAAGCTCTGCTTTAGTTCCTGTGGGGGTGCAGCATCAGTAGATTTAAGCATTGAGAGTTCATGCAGAGCACATGTGACTGCAGAAGAAAACCAGCCCCAGAGCATGTCCCACAGACAAACATGAACTATTAAGCATGAGAACAGGCTCTCCAGGGAGTGATGGAGTCACCATCCCTGGAGTGTTCAGAAAACAAGAGGATGTGGCTGTTTGCTATATGGGCACAGTGATGTTAGGTTTTGTGATTCTGTGAAGACAGCAAGGAGGGCACAAGTGCCATACTCCATCCTGGGGAGACTTGGCAAGACAGTAGGCTGGGAATGTGTTCTGGAGTGTAAGAGCTGGGTTCTTAAACACAGGGAAACAAAAGCAGCTGAAAAGCTTCATAGCAATGATAGAAATGAAATAACAATACTCTCACTGTCCCCCAGTTCAGTTCTCCTCATGGTCTCATGGAATTAGAAACTGCCAAAACTCACGCAGATTCAGACAGGGAGATGTTGAATTCTGTTGTCAGGATCCTGCCTTGATTTTGTTAATGAAATGGAAACAGAAATGCATCATAAAATGCAGAAAAGGCCTACCTGGTCTTCAAACCCTTCAGGATGCAATACCAATATATGTTTCCTTTTTGTAATGTAAGAGTCTGATTAAATTGGCACAGGAGAGAAATGAGGGCATGCTTACCTTTGTTCAGTTCCTTTTTTCAGCTTTCTTTACAAGGAACTGTCATAAAATTGTTTTTATTTTTCTGATGTCACATTAACTCCAAAAATGTGTCTCCTCACATGAGAGAGGAAGACAACCTTACCATCTCTTCTCTCCAAAACTTTCCCCTCTGCTCCCAAGGGCATGAGACAAACAGTGCATTGCAAGGAAAGTCTCATACATAATTGACAAGCTCTGTATGCTTATGATTACATTGTCACAGCTCTCCTTCAGTAATGCATGAAAACAAGAGAAAAGAGATAGAAGGCTTCAATTATTTACACAGATGAAAGAATAAGGAGTTTGTTATTCTCACATAACTAGCAAGTGGTTAGAGGGGGCACTCAACTCCAGACAAATTTCCCTGAGTAGCTGAGTAAATTGGTGCTTCTTGTCATGGCAGTGACACAGTTCATTCCATACTGTTTGAGACACAGAAATGAGACCTCATCCAGAGCCAGCAGGTGAAGGTTACATATCCTCCCACCAACACAGATTCCCGTCTTATCTTTTGGGTGCTTTTCCCCTCTCCTTGTCTGCTAAGTGTAAACAGCATCAGCTGTAAGGGATTAAGAAATCTCAAGTAATTGAAAACAGACACAGGCTTTTGAGTTTATGGCAGATATAATTTAACAAAAATTCAAAATATATTTTTCTGACATATTTTTAAAAACAGTTTTAAAAAATATTTTCCCAGATCGGGTTAAAGTTATTTAAAAGCATAATCATCAAGGAGCAATCTTCAAAAGTGACATTTCAAAACACGACCTCTTCCATTACAGCAAAGATCATGGTTCTAACATGTTTTTCAAATACCAGCTTAACTTCAAAAATTAATCAAGAAAACACTGAGTAGAAACACTTATTCCTCAGAAATCTACATTTGACTGACATACAAGGTCAGTCCTGGCCCATTGCCACCTTAACTTTTTTTTGCACATTCAAAAGGTATTAACACAGGACTAGAATTAAACTTGGTGGAGAACAGAGCAGAGAACTATTATCAGAGGAGAATGAAAACTGGGACATTTCCATAACCAGAACTGTGGACTTACTGGTAACATTATCTGTATTTTCTGCCTTTCACACTGAGCTGGAGGCAGTAAAAGCCAAACCTCCCACTACCACCAGCTCAGACTGTACTCGCACTGTATATAGCTGACCTTCCCCTGTCCTTCAAAGACATTAAAATTCAAATCAAGTTTTATCAGTAGAGTATGCCCACAGTGAATTCCTCCCAGTAACTCTTACCCATCTCACAAAATGGAGTAATTACCAGAACTATGTGAAAACTAATTAACTTCTATTAATATAGAGATTTAAGAAAAAAAATAAGAAGATTAAAACCAAGATCCAAGACAAGATTCAATTGTAACTAACCAGATGTTAATTGTGCCCTTTAAATCACCATTTTGTTTTGTGTCTGCACAACCAATATACAGGCAACATCTTTGTACAGTCTGTCTTCTAGCTGGGCTCCTCCATAAGCACTGAGAGCCTTGATGAGGATAGTCCTTGCTTTTGTCACACTCAATGATCTGGCTGTTATCTGATTTATTTTATTGATTTCTTCTTCTTGGCTTGCTTCTTTTTGGACATGGCACCTAGAGCTGAAATACCCACTGATGTCTGAGGCAAGAGTAGTTTTCCGGACTGTGTTGGGTACTTGGTTTTCATAAGGACTTTAAACAGTGGCTGGGACAACATATGTTTCAGTTGTTTTTTCATCCCCTTTAGCATCTTTTGCTTCTGGCTTTCTTCTTGCTCACTAGCTTTTCTTCCTTGGGGCAGAATCAAAGAAACAGAATGTTACAACCTGAAAAAAACTTGCATTGCGAGCCTTTCTAGTGATAGGGGCAGATATTGACCCAAGCTTTCTCTCTCCAACAAGGTCACTCAACTAACTGCCAGTCACCTGTGACATTTTCAAATCACCCAGGCTGTTCACAAGGTAATGAGATTGAGAAGAGTCCTGACTACTGAGTAACCATAGTTAAGGCCTGAACTGAGGAGAAAAATGAACTGAAGGTTGCTGTAAGGTAAAATTGAAAGCACATTACTAAATCTTTTGTAACTGTGTAAGAGGCACTTCACTTACAGCAGGAATGATTGGGAGTTTAATTGGACTCCAAGAAGCTACACAAGAATTAAATAATAAGTACACTTTAAAGCATAAACCTGGCAAGTTTCTGAGTTGCAATTACAAAATGTTTCACTTGAGAGTCACAACTTACTTGGATTGGATGTGCTGTTTGGAAACTCATTCCAAAGCACAGCATACTCAGATTATGTCAAAACAAGACAGCAGAGTGCTAATTATCTGAAAGCACTCCTGAACAATTTAGACAGAGATGGTTAGTGTTTGCTTGCAAAGTGGTTGAGAACCAGCTAGTCCAGGCTGAATAAAGATATTACTCTAAACATCTTTGAAAATTAAGGCATTGACATATTTAGCAGCTAACAGGTTAGAGCCAGACTAATCTGAACTGACCTCTGCAGCTATTCAGCCTGCCTTCAAAGAACTTCAGCTCCCAAAATATGAACACAATGGGGCATTTTACAGTGCACCTAAGCTTTGCAAAACTTCATGGCATTGAACTAATAGCCATTTGCAGTTGTACAGTCCTAGACATTCTCTCAGCTACAGCTTGCAAAATATTTAATTTTAAAAATGTAATAAATTATTTACTTCTAACAAGCCACCAAAAATCTCATCAACTTCAATATATGTATTGGCCATTTAGCCCACACAGCTCAACCTACTTAAGGCTCACATAATATCTGGTGTTCCCTAGCACTTCCTGGGTGTTCCCACACAGAGCTGTCAGGCTCCTGTCCTGATGCCTGACTACAAGAGAGTGGGAGAGAGAAGCAGAAGTGTGGAAACAGCCTTCTCTGTGACAAGAGGGGACAAGGCTCAATCAGGACATACTGGGCTGCTTAGACTACTCTGAAATGCTTGCCAGAAGCTCAACAGTTCTTGTCCTACATGTAGACTTGTCTGTGACTTGCCAGAACTGTCACACTCACTCCCTCAGCTCCAGCACTCTCTGCTGCACGATCATCCTGAAAACACCACTAACACCACGCATCAGCAGCACTCCTTTCCTTCCCCTCCACCCCTGCCCTGCAGCTGTTGAAGCTTCTCTGCCACAGTGAAGAGTCTTCTGGCCACCAGCACTATGGGCCCTACTGAGCACACCCATGAAAATACATTTTCTACTTGCCCATCAACATGTCATCATCAAGATCAATCTCAAGAGCCTCTGCAGCTTGCTGGAGCCAGGAGTTGTGTTGCTTTTCCCGACTGTTGAAAAATTCTGCCTTCTCAATCTGCCTTGCCAAATTCATCCGTTCCTGCAGTGAAAGTACATTCAGACATTATGATCAGGTTTAAATGTGGGGTACTTTAGCAGGGTGTTTGAAAGCATGCACTACAATGCAACTGGGGTGCAGAGACTTCTGTTCCCTACCCATGTCCCAGGAGATGCCCCACCTAATAAACACATCATCATTCACTAGCAGTCTCCTTCCTTAGATCCATGATAGAATCTGGCTATTAAACATATCTGAACGTTAACATTCTATGAATGAATCACTATAAACACTTGAGAGACATCATACCAATCATTTCCAAGTTACATACTTATATAGTACAGCTTGATCTCAGTTATTAATCTCAGCAGTAAGGAGCAGCCACTACTTTCATTTTACTCTGAAGAAAGTAAACTCCTGCAGGCCATATGGAAGGAACTGATAATATTTTCAGGAATGCACCTGGTTCTTGTTTAGGCACAGGACAGAATGTCCTGTCCTTCTGCCCAGCAGCACACAGGTGGAACAAACATGTCCAGCAAACAACCTGACCTGCAGGCTTCCAGCTGGGACAAACAAATAACTAATTCACTGTGGAAAGGAAATCTGCATTTACAGTAAATGCGAACCAACCAGAAGCAAATTCTGCTCTTTGGAATATGCCTGCGGTTGCATAAAACAAAGCCGTGCAGGAATCTGAATAGTCAGGTGCTACACAGTAACAGCAGCAGCCAGACTGCCAGGGCAATTACTAGAGAGAGATACAAGTAGTAACACTTGCAGTGGACTACTAAATCAGTCACTTCTTAGATCATTGCCAGAAATTTAAAGTAAGCTTTTCCATCTCTGTAAAATTTAAGTCCTATTTAAGTCTATCCTGGTTCAACAGTTCTATTCCTCTCAAGTGTGAAAGCCCTTCAGACTTTTCCTGAACTTGAATGAAGGCATGCAAAAGGAGGGAAGAAGTGTGCCAATGGGACAGACATAAAGAACCAGCAGTACTATTAGTTCCAACTACAATGACTTTGTGATTAAACCCAGGCCAAACTGTAAATAAGACCTGACTGTTGCAAGGGCTTATGAGGCTCGAGTCCTGCAACAACAATTACAAAGATCTCTTCTGGGGAGAGGAGCACTATTACAGATAGGTGAGATCATAGTGACAAGAAAAATAAAGTGTAAAAACGGTATTTATTTGCCCATTAATTGATGGAGAATGATAAAAGCCATGAACAACTCCTCAAGAAAAGGAAGCTCTGAAGCAACACCGTTCAAAACAAGAGTTTTCTTTCAGTTAACTAGAAACATTCAGTGAGTGGAAGGGGTCAGTGGGGGAGATAGGGATGGAAGTCAGATTCTCTTCATTACCAAGAAAAAAATCAATCAGTGAAAGCATTTATTTGATTTTCTTTCCTCTTTCAGAAAGCTTCATCTCCTGAAAGAAATACCCTATTTGCAGCAAGCCTGGGTTTTGAAACTTGCTGTCATTATTCCCAAGGTGAGGATACTGCTGTTGCCACTGGGATAGACCCTCATTGGGCTCAGTCCAATGCAATTAGGTAACCCAGAATCAGAATACCGTGAGGAAGACACCTGCTGCATTATCTAACTGCTTGCACTCTTCCTTGTTCTCAGTGACTGTGCAATATTCATACATTTCTACCCCATCTGGAGTCCTTCAAAATCTAGTATTTAAATATTCCCATTTGTATATGAATGACCATCCAAACTGTTAAGAGAATGCTGAGACATGAAATAGTCTCTTATTCAAGCAATCTGCAGTGTCTAGACACTTTGTGGTGTCTACAGTGTTTTGTAAATTCTAACCATTGTCTATCTTGTGAGTCAGTGAATGGCTGAATCCTCTTTAAAAAGGGTAATAACCTAGAAAAGGGAAACACACTCAGTTTGATAGGGTTCAGTGGCAGCTGTGGCCTCACAGAACAGGAACTTTTAGAAAAGTGGACAACTCACAACTTCAGATGTGAAGAGGCAGGTGAAGACCACTGAATATCCCTGGACCTGCTACTGTTCTCTAGTCTGTAAGAGACTTTAGATGGAAGAGGCTTTAAACAATGTACTTAGCAGAGCCATTCCAGCTCCACAGCCACAAAACATATTCACCTCTCTATACTGTTTATGGAAAAACATAAGTGATGTTTATGTTTGAACACCTTTCTTGGGTCAGTTATTGAGGAGATATCAAAGATATTGCTTAAAAAAATATAAAGTGTAATTAACTTAATTTTCAAATCCAGATCCTCAAGTGTAAATTTCATCTGAAACCTGGAAAGAACATAACAGGCCGTATCATATCAGTAATATAAATAAACAAGCAACTACCCAGGCTGCAAAAAACCTGTTATTTCTTTACCTTAATAGAAGTCATGCACTTGGCATCAACTGGGAAAAATGGCAGCTCTTCACTCTTCTCCAATGTTTTATAGATTTTCCGAAAATTGATCAAGTCTTCAGGACCAATCAGCAACAGGCTGAGGCCTTCATTGGCCGCTCGGGCTGTTCGGCCACTTCTGTGCACGTAGAGCTCAGAAGTACGAGGGACCTGCAAGAATTCAGAGAAGCATGCAGCTGGCCATGGACAGCTGCCAGCAGCCTGGCATGCTGTGGATAAGATGCTGCAGAAGAACATTGAGTTTTACACAGACAGCACATTGCATGAAAATGGATGAAAGTATGTAAAAGATGATGTCCTGACACCCTTTGTGTTCTCTGATCCAGAATTTTTACTTGCATCTTCTTTTGTGAACCTATCCTAACTTCTGACCCTCTGTCACTTCATTTGCAAAGCAGGAAAATATTTTATGTGTCCTCAGAGAAGAGTTATAAGGCCGAGTAACTGGATATCAATGGTAAGCAAAATGCAAGGAGGATCATAACTATATTATATCATTTCTTATACATAATCACACATTCAAAAAGTGCTACCTATTGCAGTTAGTCACTGCAGAAATGAGATCTTTAAGTATAAAGCACTAAGGACAGTTAAATTATTTAATCTCAATACTTGGGACCATGCAATATATGGGACAAAGAATTACAGTTTTACAGCGTTCAGGATCAGTAAAAACTTACATCAAACCAAAATAGTAAAAGGAAAAACATTAAAAATGCTTAACCTGGTAGTGGATGACATGCTGGACATTAGGAATATCAAGACCACGAGCTGCAACATCTGTTGTCAGGAGGACACAGCTGAGAAATTGACAAAATTTAACGATCATGAAATTGATGAAGAAATAATTTGCCAAGTAACATAAAATACAGCAACCTAGAATTCTACCATAGCAGTTTAACAAACAAATTTATACTGTATTATCTGTAGGACATATGCAGTTTGTTTGCCCTTACAGTTACCCAATTTACTTCAAGAACAGTCTTGAAATAATAATTCTTAAAGTAAAATTTAAAAATGCAAATGTTGCCTTCAGCAAGTCTATTCTGTTTTTAATAAATAAATGCACTACCTTGCTGGATCCTGTTTTCCTATGTTTTTCTTCTCTCAATTCACAAGAATTCTAGAAAAAAATGCTATTCAGTGAGGAAGGGGGGTTAAGTGTCCCTGCATTACACTTTTAAGTGCACTGTCCAGGTTTTAAATAATTTCTTTACTTTGCTATGACCACACCATTAACAACACAGTTGGTCCTCTGGCAGTACAGACATGTTATTAAAAGCTTTACCAGTTGAGAAAAATCACGTTATTAACATTAACATGTTATTTAAATAACATTTTTTGGAGATGAAGTATCTTCTACCAACTTGCATTCAAACTCTCAGTAAATTAAACCCTAGAAATAAAGGGGGAAGTTCTGTTCTAACAATTACTATTTCTCCTTATCCCTAGACAAGATCAACTACTCACAAAAGTCGTTCTTTTATATAAACAGTCTCTACAGAAACAAAAGTCTCCCTAGGATATGGAACAGTTTGTTTTAAAAACATCTTCCAGCACCTGAAATGACTTTGGAATGACAAATGGAAATTTATTACGATTTTATGGCATCTGACTGCATACTCTATTGCTACAAGGTTCAAAGCAGAAATAACAACAGAAAATTCTGCAGTTTCCAATCTGCAGAAGGCCATGAGAGATGGTCTCATAGATTTCTTTCCTGCCTTGAAAATCTGCAGTCTCTGAAAACACCTCACCTGACCTATGCAAATGCTATCAATACATTTGCCAAGGGATGCTGCAGCTCCATCACAGCAATTCAACCTCTGTTCTCCATGCCTGAATCTATTAAAGTTACAAACTCTCAGACAGCACTCAGCAGTTCACAGCAGGACTAAACTGTGAGGCTTCTGGACTATGGAAGTAATGACACTAAAAATCTCCTCCCAAAGGCCATGCCAAAGACAACCCAAAACAATGTTTCCTAAAATGGCAGGACAGGTCTCCCAGGGTAAGACCTGGATGCCCACTACTGCTGAAAGGCACAACTGCCCTTTCTTTTGCATTGCTCAAAGATACTTTGACCCCTGGGATACTGATCTATGTAACTAAACCTCCAAATGACTAATAAGTGGTTAGTTTTCTGATGGTTTTGGGAGATTGAATAACTTACAGAGGATCAAATGAGCTGCAGAGCCAGGACACGGACAGAGCTGTGCAGAACAGTCTAAAAACATGTCTGAAAACAGGCCAAGTGACAGCTCCTTCAGCTGCAACAAGCTCCAGGACCACAGGCTAGTTCAAGCTCCAGCGTACCTCAGGAGGTCCCTAAGCAGGATGAGCTGCAAGACTGGACTGGGTTGCTCAGGGCTTTTATCCAACTGAGCCTCAGAAAACTTGAGGACAAGCAGCCTGCTCACATGCTTGACTGTCCTCACAGAGAAAAAGCCCTTTCTCATATCCAGCCTGAACCTATTATTTCAACTTGTACCCATTATCCCTCATCCTCCCATCAAGCACCACTCTGAAAAGCCTGGCTCCATCTTCTGAATAACTCTCTTTTATGGTGTCAGAGGGTTGCCTTTAGCTCCCCACAAAATACTTTTCCCAGGTAATACAAACACCCAGCCCCTTCAGACTCTTCTCTTGCAGAGCCAGTGCTTTTTGAATATCTTGATAGCCTTCCACTGAACTTGCTCCAGTTCACCACTTTAACTGTGAAACCTCATCCTGAATCGTTAATATCTTGGGCTTATGAACAGGGGACTCACATGCTCAGCTAACTTCCCTGACCTGCTCCTACTCTAACAGATTTGTTTCCTCTCCCCATGACCCTTTGTGGAATTCCTTTTTTTCTCTGCTAGGAAGTTGAAAATAAACTCACCTCTCTCGCTCAGCAAACCTTTCCAGGTTTTTCAGCCTTTGCTTTTGGTGCATATTGGCGTGCAAAGGAAGAGGATCACAATTTAAGATTGTGAGGAGAGAACTGAGGCGTTTTACACAGTCTATGCTGTTTGCAAAGACCATGGTTCTTCCTGGATACTGGAGAAGAAAGTAATAGAGGTAATAGTCCTTCTCATTTGTGTTACAGTGGATTTTGGTTTCTGTCAGAGTCTCAACAGTAGCCTCTTTCCTTGTTAAGTCTATTACTTTGGGTTTGCCCTTTATTCCCACTTTTTCCATTAACAATTCCAGTTTGGTCTTCTTGTCCATCTTTTTAGCATTCTTTTTTTGTAAAACTCTTGTGGGAATCTGATGGACTAAAGTCAAAGTGGCAGAAAAAACAAAAGTCTGTCGTCGAGGGTTATACTGTGAATCATTTAAGATTTCCAGCAACTGAGACAGCTCTAAGAAGTGACCTTTCTCAACCATTCGGTCTGCTTCATCAATCACAAGGCACCTGTCAAGTAGAAAACACACAGTGAAAATACACTTGTGCAGCTAAATACCAACCTGATACACTTAAGAACAACTTTTCTTGCAAAACACATAAAGGATGTTATGCATACAAAGCCAAAAGGAACACCAGGTATGCTGGGGCAGCTACAGTAGCCTTCTGCATTTCTTTTTGAAAAATCAGGTTTTTACTACTGCCTTTAACTGACATTTCCCTCCATCAAAATAACCAATGTGCATTTCAATGAAACACTGAAACAGAAATAGGTGATCTTGTGTAGTCTAAATTATTTAATCTGATAGTAAACCTAATCAGTATGCAGGACTGCCCAGTTCAGTATCCAGCAGTTATCTGAAAAGGCACCTTTACCTGAGCTGACGAAGATTTGAAAGATGTGGGTGTCTCTCTTTAACTAACTCCCACAGACGGCCTGGGGTTGCAATTACAATTTCTGGCTTTCGATTCAGTACACGTTCTTGCTTCTGTGCAGCCATGCCTCCTACTAGTATTGCAGTCTTAATGCCTAGAACGTAAAAATAACAGATTTTATTTCACTAATTTACCAGTGAATGTTTTTATATATATCTACATTTTGAAGCGTTTTCAAGAGTCTACATTGCAACTTTCAACAAACATTTTGGCCAGGAAACTTCAGGGGTTTTATGTAACACTGAGCATAAAGAAATGCACTCAATTTTAGAGAAAAATCCTCATTACAGTTAGATGCTAAGAATTAGTGGACCTGTCTTTCAACAGCATGAAGAATCACATCCATAGCTGTTAGTTTTGTTTACACATATTTCAGAGTCTTGTGTTTTCTCAATTATATTTGCATGAACAAACACATTCCTGTTGAGAATAACCAGAAGATCCTTTCAAGAATAAGACTGAGAAATACTTGTCTTGCTAAATAACTGCTCATTTTCTATAGAATAATCCTACCAAGTATGCTCCCATTCGATTAATGATTCTGGCACAGTAGCACAGACCTTAGCTACTAAGCTACACAGCTCTAAGTAGGCTGCAGAGGTACTAAAAGGAGTTTATCTTTGGAAGCAGACTCCACACATGGCTTATTTCACCCTACTTCTTCAAAGAATACACTGGTCCATGATAAACTCAATGCTACTGTGCAAGACCCTGCCAGTATCCAAGCTTCCTCTGACCTCTCTTCTGGACTACTTGGGAAACACCACTGCAGTGTTTTTTCCCAAAGCGAGTTCAAGGCAATAAAGTCCACATCAGATTATCTCCTCTCCTGTTGCAGCAACTGTATTATCACTTGGGCAGCGGATTTTTATATATAAATAGCACTGCTTCTATCAGAACTGTATGACATAAATTGATTATTTCAGCCTAGAAGTTAAAATAAGCCTTGTAATCAGACGCAGACTGATGAGCACAGCAGGACATACAAACACCAAAGAAAGATGGACTTAAAAGTAGTGTGTTGCACTACATATCCTCTTTAATATAAAACAATTTTATTGTTTTTGAATAAAAAGTGGAGAGAACTGGGAAAAATTTGCCGTCTTCAACAGCTTCATGTCCTCACTCATTCACTTAACAGATGTACTGATTTCTGGTTTGGAGGAGAGGAAGAGGAGGGGGAATTGCTTTTGTCAGGCATGTTACTCAGTAACACTTCTGTGGCTTGACTGCTGCAGGAGGTAAGTCAGACAATACAGCAATGCCATCTACCCTAACTATTTATGGCCAGAACTTCTTTTTTTATTATTAGATAGAGCAAAGTTATACATATACATTATATACAAAGTTGATATAATTGTTAAAAATGAAACTATTATACATAATCAAAATGTTGTATATAATGAAATTATTAATTAGATATAGCCTGTATTATCCAAAACTAGAACAAAGTTAGCTGTCACCAGGTATCTAGTACTGACTCTGTGTTGTGAGAACATGAATCAATACCTATTTGAAGGAAGACACATTTTAAAGCAAAACAGCTCACATTAACTACTTACTTCCACATGCATCTCACTGAAGAATTGACATGCATTTCTTACACATCAGTGGCTATAAGCTCTAACCCCTCAAAAGCTACACCAATTTCATGATTTTATGGAAGAAAGTGCGGCACACATTCTGACTCAACATGAATGCCAAGATCCAAAACCAGTCTAATCTGGCTGAGGAAAATGGCCTGTGGGATTTACATACCTGTAAACTTTGCAACTGCATCAATGTGGTGCTTTACTTGTACAGCTAATTCTCTTGTAGGAGTAAGCACCAGTCCTAAAAGAGGTCTGTTTTTGTGAGAGTCAACAGAATGTGTCTTGTTATCGGAATCAAATTCAATGTTTTCCAGCACCTCCACACAGCCTGTTGTGAAAGATTCATCATCTTCATCTCTGCTATCTTCAGCCTGCTGATGGGTTACTTTTTCTACTTCATCCTCATTTTCCCATCTTGTTTCATCATGATGCTGATGGGACTCTTTAGAAACACTGTCATTTCTAGTTGTCGAGTTATTTGATTTTTGCCACTGCAGCACAGAGTGAATCATTGGAATTGCAAATGCAAGCGTTTTGCCACTTCCTAAAAAAACAAACAAGAATAATAACACAGACTGACAACTCATTTATCTGAAAAGATGAGAAAAGCAACAGCCAATCACACACTCTTCTTAAAACACAGCATTGTAACAGATGCAAACTCATTATCTTTAGAAGACCAGAAACTTGCAGCAGTAGCATCTTTTCTCCTGCTCCCTTTATGCATCTCCTGTTCTCTGTTCCTGGGGAACAGGTATTTTTCCAATCTCTAGCAGGTCAGACATATTTATTTGTTCTAAAACTGTTTTTTAAAAGCTGCAGTTGCAGTCAAGATATTTTTTAATAACTGTATGCCCATAAGGAGAATACCATGCCCTAATTGAAAGTTCTAATCAACATTCTCCAAATAAAGGAATAGCAAATGAGGCCAAGGACAAACTGGAAAGCACTTGAAGGATTAGCTTCTATCTTCAGTTTATAGTCCTGTATTTACAACTTTCTAAGATACTGTATTTTTAAATACTCCACTGTCTAATTTCCTGATCTGGAAATCACTGGGTCACATTTTTATAATCAGAACACAGACACCTAATTTAAAAGAGAGAGTCCACTTTGGAGACACAGGGCTTGTCAAAAGCAAGTTCAATTGCAAAGGTTTACTGTACAAACTGCAAGTTGCATCTCTGCCACATATTCCCTTCTGAACTATCTGTCAGTAATAAAGACATTAGGAAAAGCCTGGTAGCACATCCACCCCAGTTAAGCTTTTCAGATGTAGCAGTTTGCTAATCATGAAAGCAGCATCCAGAGTACAAGACACTATTACACAATTCCTGTAATAGGCCACTGCTGGAAAGCAGTCCTCTGGAAATCTCAATTCCTGTCCATATCAAAAAGCTGTAAAGGTTTCCCAATTCAGCAACACAGAATTTTGGCTATTTAAGGGGAGAACCTTAATATGAGTTAATACAGATAAGCCCAGCGTCATCATCCTGACCAGTGCTGCTGCAAAGTCTCATATCCACTTATCCACCTTCCAGCATGGCTAGGAGGTATTTTATGATTTCAGTCTGCACTTGAAACAGGAAATGTTTATAACCTGTATTTAGAGCACTTATACAATAATGTTCTGGTAATACAGAATATCTGTTTTTAAGGTGAAGAACACTGCTGATCTTGAATTAAACATAATGCAGTTTGCTGGTGCAAATGTCAGTAATGCACCCAGACAGATTATGGCTCTGATAATCAGGACTATTCTGCAGGCACTAGATTCACCCACAAATTAAACCAATTATCACCTCACAGGACGTTATTTTTATAACATACAAACCATGTACCATAGACAGGCATGCAAAACCAGGAGGAAAGAATGTCTTGGTACTACAGCTCACACCAATTCATGCTTTTTTGAAAAGTTTCATATTGTATAATTTCACATAGATTTGGATCCTTAACCAGAAACTTCACTAGTTGTACAAAGTAATAAACAGGAAGGGTTAGACACAGAGCAAAAACAACAAGCCTTGACATTCCCTTAGTCTGATCTGCACAAGGATCTACTGCCATATCAAAATCTTGCCGGATTTCCCAATGTTACTACCAAAACAGATTAATAGTTCTTTAATTTCACAATTCCTCCTTGAGGCCCACTGCTAAGAGGTGCTGCAGGATGCAGAAAAAAGAATTGAGTTTCAGCCTCTCCCAACTGCAGCACCTCAAGTCAGGCAGTTGTTCACATCTTCCAAGTTTCTATAGAAGCATGATGACCGATGGACTCTCTGGAGTGAATCTGGATTTCACTCATGAAAGAAAAAATGAGGAAAACACATTCCTACTACCTCAGGCTTATACAAGATTATAAAGCAACAACACAGCCTGCCACCAACCACTCTTTCCATCCTGCAGCTAGAGAGGAATTTGCTTACCAGCACTGCCAAAATGGCACTTTTTTGCAGTACAAAAACACCACTTAAATTTTCAGTTCCATTTTTAAAAACACTCCCTGCGGGGCTTTTTAATCTCACTAAAGCTAATAGCATCAACACAGCTTCTAATTAAAATAAATATGCAAATGACTGCATATCTTATTAGTTACTATACCTTTTTGCTCAAGA
Source organism: Parus major (assembly GCF_001522545.3). NCBI lineage: Eukaryota > Metazoa > Chordata > Aves > Passeriformes > Paridae > Parus > Parus major. The sequence goes on from NC_031774.1 coordinate 47,012,438, forward strand.
ACAGTAAATGACTTTACAGAGAAGCAGTGAGATAAAGCAACTGGAACAGATGAAAACAGTATAAAGAAAGCTTTTAAAGCAAGGCAGCTTCCAACGGTGCTTCCTGTCTCTAGGTGTTCAAGGGGAAAAACTGTTGCTAAAGACAAAACTTCAAAGGTACAAACCACAAAGTTTGAGGGAACATAATGTTCTGAGACTTCGTAGCATTAAATAAACAAAGAGCTATTACAAATGTCATAAAGGCTAGCAGTGCTCAATGAACCTCAATGCTCATGAATCTACCTCTCAAACCATAAACATAATAACTCACTTTAAGCACAAGCAGGAAGAAGGGTTGGTAACAACATAAAGGCAAAGCCAGGGGACAGAGCACAGGGTGGGCCTGTTTTGCTCTAGGATCTGGGTCATATTCACACTTAACACTGTGCTCAGTGTTCATTCACTGCTCCACACTAGTATGAATTATCTCCACAGGAACCTGATTCTCTGCTTTGCCTCATTTCTCATGCATTTGCCTCACAGGGTCTGCAAACAGACCCTGCTTGCTTCATTAATTCTGCCTTTTGCAGAGTATCACCTTACCATTCCCAAAACAGGAAGCAGTTTGAGAAACAGGAAAAGAGACATTGACACTTCAAAGCTTTGCACTCTTTTAAAGATGGGTCATTCCCATGTTTGTAAGTTACAAAGTTTTAAAATTTTACTAATATGCTGGATATACAAAAGACAAAAGCTCCTCTAATACATAAAAGCTGCTTCTTCTGCATATAAAGCTTGAAACCATGGGCTAAATTTTCAGAAGAGAAATGGGATGCTCCAAGCCTACACGATCAGATGAACAGATTTGTACCTGTTTCTGCAGCACCAAGAACGTCCATATTATCCCGAATGGCAGAAGGCAAAGCTAAGGCTTGAATAGGAGTTGGAGCACTAAACCCCAGGTAGCTCAAGGCCTGCAACACTGGCTCAGGTACAAACAGGTCTTTCCATGCAGACACATCAGCTTTTTGATCATTTGTGGCAGATAAAACTTCTGTTGTCCAGTTTTTGACTTTTTTAGAAGTAACTACTGATGGAAGGTCTTCCTCTGCTTGAGAAGCCTTGTTTTTAGGTACCTTCTTTTTTTTCTTCTTTGGAGTGTCTTTTCTGCTTGATATGCTCACAGTCACATGTCCATGGTCTTCAGAATTAACGTCTTCAATCATTTCATTACACTTTATCACTTTATCAGCCAGCACATCATTTTCTGCTGTATTAGAAGTATTGCCTTTATCTGTTTGGCTTCTCAAATCTTTTTTTTTCTTTTTCTTTTTTGGAGGGACAGCAGATTCTTCCACCTCTTCATTGCCTTCTTCAGAAGCACTCCCAGCCTTTCTCTTCTTCTCTTTCACTTTCCCCACGCTGGAAGAACTTACTAGCTTGTAGTCTGTGAGCTCCTCCAAGCACACTATATCTCGAAACTCCTCCTCAGCAAATAGATTGGGGTCGATCTGCACGCTTTTCCATTCTCCTACTACTTCAATGCCTTTTCGTTTCAATTTAAAGGAAGAGTTAAATCTCCCTCCTTTTTTGGCCTTCATTTTTTACCTAAAAAGGAAACCGAGGAAATAAAAAAGAAGGCCTTCAAATCCAAGTAATGGAGACTACCTTGATATTCAAGCAAACGGGGAATTAATGGAATAATTATTTTACTTCTTTTTTAAATACATCAATAACATAACTTAAATTTAACTTCGAACATACATATATACATATATAGCTAAAAATAACTTCATAAGCTAAAATATGACTAAACACAACAGGCAGGCCAGGCCTACTGCGTCCTCCTGGAACACGTGCGGAGATAAAAGCAGAATCGCTGGATAAATCCCCGCAGGCCGCGCAGTGCTCCCACCCGGGAACCACCCGCCAGAGCCGCGGCAGAGCCCAGCACGGCCTCCGCTGCCACGCGCGGGAGCTCCGGCCACTGCTTCCCCCGCCCTGCCCAGCGCTTACCGCACTCGGGAGCCCCGGGCCGGAGAGGGCCGGAGAGGGGCGGAGTGAGGCGAGTGAGGCGAAGGGGACCGGAGGGAACCGGAGAGGGCCGGAGAGGGCCGGAGGGGAAGCGAGCGGGGCCTGCCCGGGCCCGGCCTGACGTTACCGCCGCTGCCCCCCGCGTGCGCTCCTGGGCGCCGCCATGCCGCGTGACGTCACCCGCCGCGAGACGTCACTGCGCGGCGCCGGGCGGGATGGGAGCTCGCGCGCAGTGTCCCGTGAGGAGTGCGGGCGAGGCCTCTGCAATGGCAGCCCCAAATGAACACCTAGGGCTGCGCATCGCCGGCAGGGCGCATTCAGGAACAAAAATCTGTTAGTCACGCTTGCTTGTGTGTTCGTGTGGGCCTTTTTGTTACGGGTAAAGTTAGGCATTTAGGAGAGAAGTTGCAAATAGCTACAGAAAAGGAGCAAACACCACCGAGGTCACAGCAAGGTTCTTTTTGACTCGTGTGTGATCCATGCTTTTCGCAGCCGTATCCTGCCGTAGGAAGAGGGCGTCATAAATTATAATGGAAGATTTTTTTTTCTTCTGAAAAAATCGGCTGATGTTCAGAAGAGCGTCTTGCTATGAGACGGGGAGAGTGAGTTAAAAACCAGGAGCTTTGTAGGTGATAGAAACTAGGACAGTCGGTTCAAGTCCGGTTGTACAATTAACTACAATCAAGTACAATTGCAACAACAGTTGCAATTATTTCTTCCTTTTGGTATTTACAAGTATTTCCTGGTTCTGTGAGAAGATGGGAAAACAGAAGGTTGTTTTCTCTACTTTTTTTTTTATGTTTTAAGGGCAAGTGCATAAATAAGCATATTAAAGGTTTTCAATGACAGTTTCAGTTCCAGGTAATCATCTTTTATTACTTACCAATGCACAGTATGAGGAGTTTCTTCCAATGCATATTCCACAAGCAAGGCTAAAGAGCATCTGATGTTCTGTACGAGATGAGTTTAAATCACTGACAGTCAAGAAGTGAGTTCACGGAGCAAGTTTTTCCTTGAACACTACAGCCATCAACCCTTATTTACATAGTACTGAGCTGGAGGCAGCAGTGGCCGGCAGGACTGTCTCACTGATAGGAGCTGGGACTGGATCCTAATGCCAGCCTTAATGAAGGGTCTCAGCAGTTTCCTGCGTTCCATCATTGAAAGTACCTTTCCTTATGGGTTGTTTAGAGTCAAATTCGTAAGCGACAAAAGAGCTTGTTTACAATTTTTCCATTTTCTCTCTACTTATTTACTGCATGTTAGCAAAAGTAAATTCGCAGAAGCAGAAGAAACATTATTCTGAAATTCTGGTGTGGTTGACTTAACACTGATGCTGAATAAAAATAATGAAAAAAACTTGGACAGAAGAGTTCTTAGCTGTTACTCCTAGGTGTAATTATATGTCCTTTCATAGTTGTAGAGTTTCCAGCTTTGTCCTGAAAGAAAGATTTAATATGGAAATGCCTTGCCAAATTATGTAGAATTACACTTTTTAATGTAATTGTGGACATGTTTTTACAGCAGATAGAGTATTCTGATTTTTTCAGTAAGAATTCATGTGAGGGGTCAGCTGACTTTTCTTCTTGATCAGTATTGAGCTCTATATTCTAGACTGAGGGACTGAATTATAGGCCCTAAATCTCAATTTGAAAGAAGGGACGTGCCTGTTTGTAACAAGCAATGAGCTTCAGAACAGCCTACAAAGACATGGTAACTTTCTCACTGCCACGCTGTGAACTGGTTGTACAAGAGGCCTTCAGTTATTTGAGTTGCTTTGAAATGGGATAACCAAGGGAACTAAACATTTGCTTAGTATTAAAGCAACAATAATCTTTCTAAGCCTTTGTAACGTTAATCCTTCTGAGCCTTTATGACCTGAAAGTGGTGCAGCTTTGATATGTTGTGACAAGGCTTTGTCAATGAGAAGTTCACCTTCATGTCCTAACAGAGCATCAGCTGTTAAACTCCTGGTAAATACAATTTCATTATCAACAGTGCCAAGTGAGCTCTTAGTAAAAATATCAATGACAAATGAAACAGGTCTGCTTTACCCCCCTAGGCTTCTTTAGATCAACAGTTACGTAAATACCAGGAAATTGTGAATTGTGTATTAATAAGTTAATGAATTATGTCATTTGCTTTCATAACTCATGTCAGTACATGCATATTTTGGTACTTTATGAATAGTTTTCAAGCTATTTAAGCCAGTATGTCTGAGACCCCAAGAAAACTTCAAGTGTTTGATATTCTCATGACAGAACTTTATTGGTAAGAGATCCTGTTCTTCCCAGCTGTAAATCTACATTCCTGCAGATCAGGTGTTGTGGTGTGGTCCCACTGTGCAGTATTACATAATGGATATTATGTATTTTCTCAATATTTTGATTTTTTTTTTAAATATGGAAGATTTCTCCTAAGGAAAGTTAAGCCAGAGATTGTTTTGACCAATGCCTTTAATTTTTGGGATTCATGTAGCTGAATTCAGAACCAGTAACAGTTGAGTGTGCATGTCAGCAACTGATGTAGGCTTTCACTTAGTAACCAAATTCTTTGGTTTCTCTCTTCTTGATTTTTAGTGTTTTTTGTTTGTTTTTTTTTTTTATCTCTTGCAGGTATGTGCTTAATTACTGATTTTGATAGCTATTTTTGCTAGCAAAAGAATGTCACCGTACTGTGATTTATATTAATACTTACAGTGCACTGTGCACCTGAAAAACATGCAGCTGCTGGCCAGTGGGAGACCTGATGCCTCCTGTGCTTTGCAGACTGTAAAATTCGCTCTTCTCTCTTTTCTGGCATGCAGCCAGATGAGGCTTGTTGTCCTGCTCCTGAAGTGGCAAGGTGAAGCCTTGGTTCTTGGGCTTAAGGCCTTTATTGACATTTTCAGAAGTTCTGGAATGCCATTCTAGGGCTGACAAGATCATATCACCAAGATCATAGCACCATGGAAATAATAACTATTGTTAAACCTCCTTTGGAAATTTATACCCTTTTGCCTGTGCTGCCTTTTTTTTTTTTTACTTTTTCTCTGTTTGTTCTTCCAGCTTCACAAATGCATTTCTTACCTCTGTGAAGCCTTTTGTCAGACATCATGCTCCTCTTTCAGCAAATTTGTTCAAAATGTGTAAAACCAGAACAAGATAATCTGTAAGCATGAGATTTAAGGGTATTGGCACATTTAACTCTAGTTACAGTAGCAAGGACTTCAAGTACAGGTTTATCAAGGTGAAGATTTTTCTGTGTGATTGAAGAATAGCAAAGACAACTCCATTTAGTATGAGAAAAACATTTTAAATGGTTGCAAATACAGTCAGATGCAGTAGATACTTCAGAATGTATTTTCAAGGGAAGAATACAAAAGGAAACTTCCTGAAGATAACAGGAAATTAAATAAAAGTCAATATTGGTGAACCAAGGAGAAATGGGAAATCAAGTCCTGTCCCTTAAGAGGGTAACTGGTTTTCTGGGCAGAAAAATAAAGATGCATGTAATCTATCTGGACAACCTCAAAGTATTTTTCATAGGAGAAAAAGGAATAGGACAGAACTTCAAGGGGAAAGAAGTTGGCTAAAGAGGAAGGGAAATGCATGTGTCTTCTGGGGGAACACATTGGTGTGTATATTAATAGATTAACCTTTCAGCTATTTGGGGTTTACTTGAGTTTCTTAAAGTCTTGTGGACTAATCTTATTTAATGAATAATTGCAATACAATATTAAATTTGCTGATGACACAGTTTTTAATACAGAGGGGAATTATGATATCAAGGCCGATTGAAAGGACCTTGAGGACCAGAATAATTGGATGAATTGTACTATACAAAGTACAGCACTATTCAGCTAAAGCTAATACTGAGAATGTATACCATTAAGATTGGACTTAATTAATTTTAGGTCACTGTGGATGACAATAGTAATTGATCACAAGATTAAGTGTAAGCTGCCAGTGTAGTATATTTGGTATGCTAACTCCTGTACAGATATTCATTCTTTGCAAGAGGCATTATTTCCCAGATATTTTTATTTTCAGTACTATATTCTGATCACTTTAATTCAAGAGAGGTGAAATCAAATTGCAGGAGATGCCAAGGGAAGTGTTGGGGTGGTCAGGAGAATGAACAGCCTGTTATAGGAGTTAAAACTAACTTCTGAGCATAGCTTGTTTAATCCAGGATTAGAGCAGATATGACTGCAGTCTTTAAATACCAGGAAAGGAAGAATAAAGTAAAGGACACTAGAACAAGAAGAAATTTGGTAAACTCGCCAACAGTAATATTAGGTAGGAAATCTTAAGTTTCTATGGCAACTAATGAGTAAAGAATACTTGAAGGCAAAAAGTTGTTAGTTTTAATATAATATTTGACATGAGTATGACAGACAATGCTCATGGTTGTCATAGCAAGGAACTGGACTTGTCAGCTTCCTGTTAAGAATATAGCAGAGCCAGTTTTTACAATAGAAAATCATCCATTTAAACTTTGTAACACAGTTGTGTATCAGGTCCTGCTGCCAGGTAAGAAAATCATAGAAATAGCTGGATGATTTAAAGAAAAACAACACTTTATGTTTTCTCTCTTGTTATTCTGTCTTTTTACATGTGCTTTTAACTACTTTTGGACAGAGGGCAGCAGATTAGACACTGTAGGAGAACATTTCTGTTCTTAGAGAAAGGGTGAACATAATGACTGTGATCTTACAGATTTTATACGTTACATAAAAATTAATTTATTTTCTGCGTTCTCATAAAATAATCAATTTGATTTGTTAGATCTTATTGGAGGGAACCAAGTTACAGAAAAGAGGCTGGGAGATCAGGCTACAGATGAAAGCACATTGAACATAATCCAGTGCTTTTCTCTTTGTAACCCATTTATACATTAAATATATATATTATACAGCTGTTACAATGAGATGACCAAAATGGCAAAAGAACAATCAAAATTTTTCTGCAAATGACAATAGTGAGATGGAGCAACAGTTTCTAAGCAACAAACTGGAAAATATGCTAAATAATATCTTTTTCCTGCTGAGGTTTGTGTGTGCTACATTCCAACCATTGTTCTGAGGTAGATTCATATTTTTGAGCATGTTTCTTTTATATTAATCTTGTTACAGGTTTGCCTTGACATGGAGATTTTCTGCAGAACCACTGTTCAAGGCTACATTTTGACTTGGAGTACAAATGGAATAAAAACAATCTTGTTTTGTGAGGTTAAGGGATTAGATTGAACATCAAAATTGCATTTTTTAAGAGTCTGGTGGACTGTAAAAAACAATTCCAGTCAGAGGTCGCTCATTTGGAAATGGTGAGCGACAGCTGCTGCAGCTTTGGCTGTCTTTCAGTGGTGGGGAACAGACAAAATTCTGGATTGAATTTCTGCACAGTTCAGGTGCTGAGTCCTGAGCAGAACAGTAATTACACAGTACATAACCTACACTGTGTACGTTATGAAATGGTATTTATTTTTCTTTGGACTGTTAAGTTAGGGAAAATGGGAAATGAAGAATGATTTTGGGTTTTTGGTTGTTTTTTTTTCCCCCAACATAATTAAAAAATACTTCACTGATTTTTTCCTTCTTTTTTTTGGTTTGGCTATTGCATATCAAATTCTGGCTCTTAATCAGGAGCACACACATTTTGCCTGAAAGCATTTCTTGGCACATCTTTCTGTATTCCCCAAATCCCAAACCAGTTCCTTCCTTCAGCTAATTCAGGCATTGCAATACATTCTGAGACCTCACAAGTTTTCACTTTCTCTGCAAATAGCTTAATTTACAGGTAGATGCTTTTGGCATGTGTAACAGGTCCAGTAAGAAACACAACTTTTTCAGAGCAGTTTCCAGAAGGCAGACACCTAACTGCTAGGTGGCAAAGGAGAACTGTGCATCTGTCCAACCTGACAAATCACCCCAGAATGTTTAGCTAGAGTCAGAGAACCTGAAGAATCCTTCAGGTACAAAGTCCTTCCATCTACATTGTGGTTTTTTTTCTTCTGTGTTCACCTGCATTGAATTTAGAGCTCATTGCTTCAGACGGCATGAATAACACTCTCTTCTTCTGCTAGGTATGGGTGCCACTTTCCTGGGTGCTCTGCAGCTGTCTTCATCGAGGAAGGATTATTTGAAATCAGCCTGGTACTGTCTTTTCAAGGTTACACAGCTCCTGTTTTCAAATGAAGGTTCCAATTCACTCTGGATTTCACTAAAGCAGCACGAAATAGCTCTTGATTCTAATACAATAGCTATAACAAGGTTAGAACGAAGCTGAGAGTAGAGCTTTATTTGAGAGAAGAGAGGAGTGGAAAAGGGAGGAGCTGAAAGCAGCAGCAGTGGAAGGCAAGTCATATGTGACTTTAATCACAGATGAGAATGAGAGACCACTTGCCTGCAGGTTTATTATCAGAGGGGATTCATTTTTTTATATGTGGTTTTAGAACAAAATATGCAAGCTTTATTTTTTCTGTCAAATGTATAGGTCAAAATGAGATATATCTAATCTAATTCCTTCTGTAATCTTTATTCTAGTCCAGAAATATATTTATTGAAAAAAAAAATACTTTTTTTATTCTGCTTTTCACATTTCCAGGATATTTGTAGATCTCTTTGACATATCTATGAATTTTAAAGTTAATGAGAATCATATCTGCTCAGTTTCCTGGACTGAGTTAGGACAGTTTTTTAAAGGCAATAAGAAAGATGTTTTTCTAAATGTTTACACATTTATAAAAACTCTCTTCCTTAGTGGCTTACAAAATTTAGGTAAAATATAGCATGAGAAATCAACCTAATTGCATATTTAAACTCCATATTTTTCAGTCTTTAAAACTGAATTCTGAAATTCCTTGTTTGAAAACAGCATTGAGTTCCTATTCAAGGCATGCAAAAGAAAATACCTTTGATCTCAGAATATCTCTAAGATTTGTGAGAACTTCTTGCAAGGTGAAATAACCACAGCTTGGCTGCGAAAGCACTTGCAAAAGGATTTTCCTAACTAACTGTGTTTGGGATTGAGTATATTTTCCTTATACTTACCATTAGCAGAAATCTGCATGTCAGGATTCTAAATTTGAGGAGGGAGCATTGTCTAAAACTTTTTTTATTTTCTCCTGTAGAGCTAGTTCCTTACCTACTCTGAGAGAACTTAGGTTCAGTAACAGCTATTTATTATATTTGCTGTCTAATGATGCTCAAAAAAATTTTGCAAAGGAGATGTTCAAAAAAGTGTTTCTCATTTTAATTCGTCATCATGCCTTGAAAATTCCAAATGGTTTTAGTTTTCTATTACATAACACTTTAATTATTGGATTAGATTTTCCTGCTAATAATTCCGTTTTACGTTTGAAATTAATGGAGATGTTCTAATTTTTTAATGTTTTACTGGTTTATCTGAGCACAGGATTTGGCCTAACTGGAAGACAGAGAAGTAACACACAGGGGACCATGTTTATTTTTTGCTAGATGAAAGCTGAGGTACTTGCCAGTCATATAAAAAAAATTAATAAAATTCTGGGCAATATACTATATAGTATCATGTAATCTTTAGGATTTCTGGAATTACTTTTAATCTTTTATGAACAAAACTTACTTGGTCACATGGGCATCTCACAAGGATAAAAAAACATTGCACCCCCTCAGATAAGCCCTCGTGAAATATTTTCAGGTTTTTTGATTCCTGGTCTGAGTGTGATGTGTTCATATAACCATTGCAAAGGCCACTGTCCAGAAGTCCAATGAATAACGTTTATCAGTAAATGCTGGATCTAGCTTTGTGTGATGATTTTTGTCCTGTATGTATTTTGTATCACTAACCCACCCCAAAAGGACCTCTCTTACTTTTTAAAGATTATCTGTGCTTATTTGTACACGAATCACGTAGTTAGCATACTTTTGAAAAAAACTCTCTCCCTTCAACCCCAAGTCAATCCACATTTGTAATGGTAAGGTCAAGGCATCCAAGGCCTAACTGCATGTATCAGGACAACTATCCGTGTGGAAATCTGTGCTGCTGCTGTACGAGTGATGTGTAACCTGGGTTTACAATGTAAAAGGTGAAGAATTTATGAAGAATAAGAATTTATCAAGAATGTTAAGTGACGACTTCGTCAGAGTTGCACAATTTACTGCCAAAGAACTAATTTATTTTTTAAAAAACATTAATATAAAGGCGTTCATTGGGGGGAGCACCCTGCTTTGGACTTTTCATTAAAAACAGCACTTGTTATCAGTTTCTCCGGTGTAATTGTGCTTTGACGCAGCTGTGAGACGGGCGACACTGGTGCGGGGTCCCAGCGCCGCTGGCACGCCTTGCCCCACCGGGGCGCGGAGGTGCCGCAGCTGTGCGAGGGAAGCTCCCGGAGCGCCGCAGGCCGGGGCAGCCCCCGCGCGGGGCCGGCCGCTGAGGGGGCCGCGCCTTCCGTGCCGCCGCTGCCCTGCCCCGCGGAGGCCGCGGCAGCGCCGCGTTGCCGCGGAAACCGGCTCGGCTGTCTGGGGCTGCCCCGGCCGGGGGCTGTGGCGCTCACCCGGGGAGGGAGCCGAGGGGCTGCGCCGCGGGACGGGGGCGGGGAGCGTCACTGCACCGCAGCGACCGTCCCTCCTCCCGGGGCGGGCGGGGAGGCGGCACCCGGGCGCCGCGGCCGGGCTGCTCCGCTCCGTGCCTTGTCCTCCGTGCCCCGCCGGCGAGGAGCGAGCCCGCAGCCCAGGGCTCCGCCTTGCCCCTCAGCCGCCCGGGGACACCCCGGTCCCCACGCCCTCGCTGCGAACAGGACTGGCCGGCGAACGAGGGCAAACTTGGCTAGAAACTCCCGCCCGCCGAGGCACCGGCGGCTGCAGCGGGCTCTCGGGGCTGCGGGCGCCGGCCCCGCCGCCTGGCCGGCCGGGCGGAGCGGAGAAAGTTTGCCGGCAGGAGGCTGGGCGGGGGCGGCGGCCGGCGGGCGCTGCCGCAGTGTGTGCGCCGAGCCGCCGCTGCTGCCGGCCGCGGGAGCGCCCCGGGGCTTCGGTCCTGCCGCCCTCGCTGCGATGTGAGGCTCGGGGACAGCGTCGGCTGCCGAAGGCTTTAGTTGTTACATGCGCCCAATAATCTTCTCCAAAATGGATTTTAGTCATAGCAGTCTTTTTGGATACATAGAAGACCTGCAGGAACTAACTATTATAGAGAGGCCAGTACGCAGGAGCCTGAAGGTATATACCTCGAAAAAGAACGCTGCTTTAAAATCCATTTTAAATTGTATCTGTTTTAATTATGCACAAATAAGTGAATAGATAGTTTTTCTGGTTGTTTTTTTTTGGTGGGGTTTTTTTTAGTTCGTTTTTTTTTTGGTTTTTTTTTTTTTTTTACAGCATCAGGATACAAAACGCCAGTCATTCTATAATAAACAATCTCGAATTCTATAGAGCAGGGATTTCATGTTTTCAGCCTGAGAATATTAAGATGGGAACAAATAAACTAACTTGGGTGTTCAGATTAATTTATATGCTACTTGTTTAATAGTGATAGTGTCTGACTTCAAACTGTACTTCTCTGACATTCCATCTTTTCCTAGTGAAAGATTTATTTGATTAAATTTGAAATGTTGGCTAGAGGTTTCATGAATAAATTCAAATTACTCGTGAAGCCAGCCCTGTAGGGAGAAAGGGATTGTTTTATTATTTAAACAGTGAAATAGTAAGGCATTGTAAACTCATAATCTCTATTTCACACTTGACAGACACCAGAAGAAATAGAAAGATTGACAGTTGATGAAGAACTCAGTGATATTGAAAGGGCTCTTTTTCTACTCAGGTATTTCCTAAAATGTTGCTGTGTAACATTGCTGACCATTGTGTTTACATGCAGCTTTTTTAGTGTTTTACTCTTCACTCCTTTAATTTTCTGTCTATTAGTTCTTTTACCTTCAACTATGTTAAGCATATAGGCAAGATAGGTACTGTAATTTTTAAAAACTCACCCTATAATGGGATTTCTGTGTACATGTATAAGAATTTCTGAGCTTTTAATACACTCCTCACCAGCACAGAGTTGTACTTAATCATCTGTTCCCCTACAGCTGATTTTGCAAGATTCACTGAATGTTAATGTTATTAACACAAATAATTCAGGGAGTTCATACTCTAAGCAAATATTCACTCATGGGCAGGTAACACAGGCTGGTATCAGAGCTGTTCTAACATCCTGTGTATGCTTGGACTTTCAGAAGAGAAAACTTCAGAGATTAGTTCTGTAGTCCTTAGAAATTACTGTAGAAGATACTGTGTTAATACTTCCCTCTGTTCTGGTTTTCTTCGTTTTACTTCCTTCTTCTTGTTGAAAGAAGATTTATTTGCAGCTACTTGAATAACTTAAATTTGGTAATTTAAAATAATGGATCTTTCAACTACTGTGTAAGTCATCTTTGAGAGTACAAATGTTCTGGGGGATTTTGAGTTGAATATGCAATTTTAAACAATACCTAGTAATTGGAGAACCAGCTGCAGCTCCCTCTCAGTTTGCTTATTCTGCTATTTTAAGTGCTTTTCTAGTCTATGCCTGTGCTCAGTATTTAGAATAGATTTCTTGGTGATATAATTTTCTCTTTTCGGGGTTCATGGCATTATTTTTAAGTTACCATTTTTGTCCACAGATACTGCTTTTGATACTGACTTCTGTTTATGGTTTGGATATTTTTTTCTGTGCTGAAATTTATTAAATAGAGGATTTAAAAACTTGCTTTGCTCTTAGTTGTTGTAATCAAAGCAGTCTGTTGACTGTAGGGAAATTCAGAGGAAACAGTGTGCATGTGGTACTTATCACTGAAAGAATGTGTATCCATTCTGGGTTTTATTCACAACAACCAGCATAGGTGATTTTTATTTTTTTTTTTCTTTTCCAGTGTGGTACCAAATTTCTTTGCTCTATTTCCAGTTAGAGATCACGTTTCCAGCATATATGCCCTTACCAGATGATTGCCTTTTTAAGTGGCAAAAGGTTCCACTTCATATCTTTCATCTTAATTGCTTTTCAACTTGGCCTTGACCTTCTGCTGACATCTTTATCTGATTTTCTCAAGCAGCTGTTCTGGAGACAGAACATTCTTTTTCTTTTAATGACACTTTCATTTTTTCCTCTGCGTTGTTCTCATTGCTGAAAGATATATTCAACTCTGCTTGATAGGCTTTTTATAAGGTGGTCTCACTGTGCAGGTATGTTAATACAATAATCCAGTGGAAGCTTTTGCTGTTGTATAGCATATTGCTGTCCTTGTACTGAGTGGAGTAAAAGCAGAGTTGAAAAGCTGCCTGTAACCCAGTAGCACTTTTTATGTAATGTACAAGAATATGCACTTTTGGCTTGTCAGGAATATTTCATCTATTTTAATACAATATCCCTGCCTGTTGCTGTTTGATGGTAATGACAGTCCAGTCTTTCCATGCCTCATTTTCTCACAGATGTATTGTTCACTGTCCTTCAGGTTGTTCCTTATTTGGGACCCTTCTTGATCTTATCCAAAAAGCCACTGCCTTTTCTGAAAATCTGTCTATAGAGACAGCATTGCTAAGATTGAAACAAATTGTTAATGGCACCTTTGTTGTATCCCATTTGGAAAGGACAGTGTTACCTCCACATACAATGAAAATATACAAAAACAATAATGGAATGCAAATCTCTCCCCTTAAATATCTACAGATAACATCAAAATACTACTTTTGTCACAATGTCTTTTGTACCGTAATTTGCTTGTTGCACTCTAATCTGCAAGTTGAAGCTTTTACATGTACTGAGGTATTTCAGTGTTGCTTGTACAGTGTAATGGAGTTGATTAATACTGACTGAAACCTTCGTGTGCTACAGCAAAGCTAATGTTTACTAATGATTTTCCGGGAAAGTTCAGAGAGTCTTCACATTTTAAAGACTTTCATTCTGAACAAAAAAGCTCACCCATTTTTTTCTCTTATCGCATCCTTTTCTTCTAAAACCTCCCCCAACTTCTCCTCCCCACCCTTGAACTTGGATTTGCTTATATGCAGAGTTGTCGTATGTTTACTTGATACTTGTTTTTAGAAGATTTTTGCTCCTGAAGTCTTTTACTATAGTAGTCTGAAAATGGGTACATTGAAATCCAAGTTGGAGAGGATAGATTTTCTTTTTTTTCCCCTTGTGACTGGCTCTTGCTTACTGTATATATGAGAAGGTATTAATTTCCCAATTCTCAGAGTTTCATCAGCTACTCTCCTTTTACTTCTGTTCTTTGCTTCTGATTTGTCACTAGTACTGCAGAGTTTGTGGCATGGTCTTCTACTTCTTGATATTGCACAGTGAATTGTTTTTGCTCATCTGGTATGTATTTGTAACCATCTAATGATTATTTTGTATTTCCACACTGTCTTGTCTGTGTCTAGTCATGATGTATGGTCACAGATTTTGTAAATTTCTGTTCACTGTGTTCTCTTAAGTATGGTGTAATTATATACCTGCAAATGTTTTTAGCACATGGTAAGTACATTGGTACATTGAACTTGTGTGAGATCTCAGTTCCATTGGGATAATTTCATTGTAATTGTTTTTTTGTTGCTACTTACCATAATTTGGTTTCACATTCTTAAGTGATAATTGTAATTTTGGTAATCCTGAAAAGTTAATCTCTCTTATTATTTCTAGTGAATGTCTTTCTTTCAGTCCCCCCTTTTCTGCTAGTACTATTTTTCAGATAACTATGTAATGAGGTAGATTGATAAGAAGATCTAGCTAAAGCTGATAATTTCTAATCACACTGATTTTCAGATAAATCAGGTCTTTGATTTGCTACATCATGTGGATATCTAAACAGTTCTGCAAGCAAAAGGAGAGGATATAGCAGCTCTTCTGGTGGCTAGGGTTACTTTAATATGACTTGAGCATAAGTGAGCTTCTGCTTTAAATCACTGATGCCCAGAATACTTGGCTTTAATTAGGTAACACTCTGCAATTAGAATGAGCAAGTTCTTATTTAATAAGAACGCGGTAACACAGTGGATTGTAATTTATTTTAATCTCATTTAACCTTGATTCTGGTAGAGGAGCTGGGCTTCCTTAGACCAGAGGCATTTATGAACTTCTTGAAACCAAATGGGTTTAGGGACTTAGGGAGGGAGAGGCATTTGAGTATCTCAGATCCATGTTTTAGAGCTTCAGCTTGTGTGTTTGGTGGTTTCTGGAGCCTCTAACAGGAGTCATTGAATAGTTGTATTCTGTCTGTGCTTTGCATAATGCTGGCCTAACAGAAGAACAAGGACAGCAAAATAGCTGTGTGTCTCAACCAAGTCATTGTCAAGATTGATGGTTTATCATAAAACTATCAGCAGATCAGAGGAGCTGCCAGAACACACTGAAGCAACTGAATAATTTGCATTCCATCTCAGCACAACCTGACCTCTACTAGGACAGTGGCAATAAGCAACCTCAGGGACACTAATTTTTATTTTTATTTTTGCTGTGAACTTTTGCCTGTAATCTTAGTTTCTATGTTTTCTGATGCTTGATTCATGTTATTACTTACATTAATTTTTCTTACTGTAGCTCACTCTTATGGTATACAGCCCAAAGTAGGTATTCTTTGCCTGATGAGAATATGGTTCTGGATGCTTACTGACATGTGCACTGCAGGGTAGTTTTTTTCCTGAGGACTTTTCTGATAGATTTCCCTAGGGCTTTTACATTGTTGTGTGTACTTTGTATGATTTTGTATTCAGCTTTTTTTTTTATTTTATTTTTTTATTTTTTTATTTGTGCCTGCTTAGTGTTAAAGCTTCCAGACCTTGACATTTGTGTCTTACTCAAAATAACAGGGAAATAATGAGTTATCAAGTGGAAGATTGAATCATTCACCCTCTTGGGAACAAAACCTTTGTTTTTGGAAAGATCCTATCTATCAGTGTAGAAAACTACACAATCCCTTTCTAAAACATTTAACACAGTTTTTGAAGACACAATAGACACAATGCTCTGTCTAGATTGGAAAGAATTCAGTGCCTCTAAACTTACAATAACTTGAAAAGACCACAGCAACAAGAAAAGTGGTATTTCATTGTACAAGCTGTCCTTGATGAGCTAGTGCATTCTCAAATTCCAAACATCTTTTAATACATTATATGTTGTTGATTGTGAATGCCAAGACCTCTACTACTTAAAAGTTTGTGGGTTTTTTTTTTTTGTCTAGTTTTTAGTGTTGGTGTTAATTTTGGAAAATTTAATTTTTCTGTAGGTGCAGGCAAATCACTTAATTTGATTTTAAATGAAAGCTTTCATTTACATGTAAATGAAGTTTACATTTAGGAGTTGATTTTTTGCATTGTATCAAATTTTTTTTTGGTGTTACATAATCATGAAAACTGGCCACTCTATTCCAATTAAACAGTTTATGATCCTAATGCATACATGGTATACTGAACAGTCCGGCTGTAATGCTCAGCATATTGGAAAATAGTCCTTCCATCTGTCCTGCCAAGCTGTTAATATCAACGTAAAAGGTATTTCTTCATTTTCCCCGTCTTTTAATTTTCAAATTGCAACTTAAGTTTTATAAGTTTCATTCTGATTCACTTAGTTGGACGGATTAACTATTTGTTTGACCTTGAATGTGTTATGCAAATAAACTAATGAGCATAAAATTGATTCTTTCACCTTAAAGTAAAAGGTGTGCCTGTAGACTCCAAAAGTGTTGCTAAGTCACATACTTTTATTTAAATTTAGATTTGTGTAAATACTTCTGTTAATCATATTTGTTGAGTTGAAAGTGCAGCTGAGGAACCAGCTGTGAATATACAGAGCAGAGTTAATATAGTGCATTGAGAAACATTAAAAAAAAAAGAGAGAAAAATCTACATTTCAGTTTTCTTTCTCAGCCTACAGTGCAGGAAGATGGCAGTGCCAGTCCTCTCCCTATTCTAGTGTTTGTGCTATGTTTGCCCTTTTGCCTGCATAGTACATTGGGGACTTTACCTGAGGCAAACCCTGAAAATGATGGTTAATTTTAAAACTGATAGACTATGTGGTCCAGGACTTTGTATACATTAAAAAAGACCTATGCCAGCACAAAGGAATTGAATAGCAGAATGGGAACAATGCTTGGGAGGGGGTGAAATGTCTGAGACTTTGGCTGGTTTATGGTGTTGTTGAAGTTACAGCTTCCTGGTGTCTTGTTTCACAGACAAGCTAAGCTGAAAAAAGCTTTCCTGATATCAGAGAGGAGCTCTCCTCTCTGGTTTCATTATGTGACTGCATGTTACTGATAAATTTTGTGTATCAGTACTGATGTTACTGCAGCCACACAATCTCAGATTAGCATGCTAATTCTAACAAATTTTTTAGATGCTTGCTTCCAACGAAGTGTGAAACAAAATGCAGCTGCTGATAGCTGGTAGATGACTCTTCTGTCAATAGCAAACCAGATTTAGTTCTTGTTTTAGTTCTTTGTCTAATTTTGAATGTATACTTTGAATCTGTGAAGTAAATTACTGGTTGAAATGACCAGAGAATAGAAAGTATCAGCTGTTGTTTATATAACATAGCTTTTGACATAAATGGTCTTAAAAGAATCATTAAAGATGGAAAAGACCTCTAAGGTTATTGAGTCCAACCTCTGGATAAACACCACCATGTCAAATAAACTGTAAAAAAACCACTAAGTGCCATGCCCAGTCTTCCAGGGATGGAGAATCCACCACTGCTCTGGGCAGCCTTAACTACCCCTTCAGTGAAGAAATTCTTCCTGATCTTCAACTTGAACCTTCCCTGACACAGCTTGAAGTAATTTCCTCTCGTCCTGTCACTTATTGCCTAAGAGCAGAGGCTGATCCCCACTTGGCTCCCAACCCCGTTCAGGGGCTATGGAGAGTAATGAAGTCACCCCTATGCCTCCTCTTCTCCAGGCTAAACACCCCCAGCTCTCTCAGCTGTTTCTCACAAGACTTGTGCTCCAGACCCTTCCCCAGCTCTGTTGCCCTCAATGCTCCAGCCCCTCAGTGTCTTTCTTGTCTTGAGGGGCCCAGAACTGAACACAGGATTTGAGGTGTGGCCTCACCAGTGCTGGGTACAGGGGGACAATCCCTGCCCTGCTCCTGCTGGCCACACTACTGCTGGCACAGGCCAGGATGCCATTGGCCTTCCTGGCCACAGCTGGGCACAGCTGGCTCATGTTCAGCTGCTGTCAAATGGCACCCCCAGGTCCTTTTCCATCACACAGCTTCCCAGCCACTCTGCCCTGTGGGATTGCTGTGACTCCAGAGCAGAATCCGACACTTGGACTTGTTGAACCCCTCATACCACTAGCCTCAGCCCATGGATCCAGTCTGTCCAGATCTCCCTGCAGACACTTCCTACCCTCCGGCACAGTGACATTCCCACCGAGCTTGGTGTCGTCTGCAAACTGACCTTGATTGCCTTGTACAGATAATCGATGAAGATAACAGGGCTGTCTCCAGTACTAAACTCTGAACACCACTAGTGACTGTCTGCCAAATGCATGGAGCACCATTCTGGACCACCCTTGTCTGCATCCAGCCTTCCAGCCAGTTTTTAACCCAGCCGAACAGAACCCAGAACAGTACACCCATCCAAGCGGTTAGCTGTCAACTTCTCCAGGAGAAAGATGTGAAAAACGGTGTCAAAGGCTTTGCTGAAGTCCACATAGCCTATAGCCACACCCTACACCACCCCTACATGGTTCACTTGGTCATAGAAGGGAGATCTGGTCAGCGTGAGATTTGGAAGTCTGCCTGAGCTGTGATGTGTGAGAGCAGGTAGCTCTTCCTTGTATGTTGTCTGATTCTTCTTTGGAGATGTCAAATATATTTGTGTTTCAGAGCATCTTTGCTCATGGCATAATAAAGAGAAACTAGGTGTTTGTAATTCAAAAAATATATTTTTGAATGTCAAGCACAGTTGAAAAATCTGTGGGTTTTCTTAACTTCTAAACATTGTTCTGTTGTCCTGGGAAAACCTTTATCATCCTCTCCTAGAAATGTTTGACATGGGAAATATTTAGCTAGATATTCCTATATTCCTTTCTTTCTGCATGATGGATCCCATACGTAAATAGCATGTTGCCCAGCAGGAGAATGAGTTTCTTTTGTTATTGTTTGGATGAGCACTGGCATTTAATAAATAAGTTTAACAGTTGCAGTTCATTTTAGATGTCACATAATTAATGTATAAATATAATAATTCTTTATTTCACCTTCCTTAGAAAGTTCCATGTGTTTATAAAAATATTTTCTGCACATAAGGAGCTTTTATTTGTATTGCTCAATATTACTAATTTAAATTTCATCATTTGCCTCATTTGGCAAGAGATGATAGTATTGGAGTAGTTTTTTTCAAGACCTGGAAATGCTTCCAATGGAAATTCTATGAAGATGTAGATGGGAAAATGTAGTGCTTTGTGTTAGAATACATCAAAAGTACAGACTCTTCAAAGAGTAGATTAAGCTGTCTATTATGGCTAGTCTGAATATGCTTTCACATGATGGTACCCTGTAAAATAATGACTGTTGTATGCCAGTGACCAAAACACAAATCTCTAGCCAGTTTTTATAGAATCATTGAATGGCTGGGGTCAGAAGGGATCAAAGGTCATCTAATTCCAACCCCCTGCCATGGGCAGAGACACCTTCAACTAGGCTACTTTGCTCAGGGCCCCATTCAACTTGGCTGTGGATGCTTCCATTGTTGGGAACTCTGGGCAACTTCTTCCAGTGCCTCTCCACCCTCACAGTAAATAATTTCTTCCTAAAACTCGATTTAAACTTACTCTCAGTTTGAAACCATTTCTGGTCGTCCTATTACTGCATGCCCTTGTAAAAAGTCTTTTTTCAACTTTCCTGTAGGGTTCCTTTAGGTATTGTAAGGCTTCTGTAAGAGGCTGCTCTCTTCTCCAGGCTGAACAACCCCAGCTCTCTCAACCTTTCCTCACAGGAGAGGTGCTCTATCCCTCTAGTTGTCTTTGTGACCCCTCCTCTGGTCTCCTTCAAACACACTGGTGTCCTTTCTCTGCTGAGGAACCCTGACCCAGCACTCCCAGTTGGGTCTCATGACAGCAAGGTGAAGGGACAGAGTCACATTGCCTTCCTGGCCATGCTGCTTTGGATGCACCCAGGATACAGCTGTCTTTCTGGGGTATTGCACAGTGCACATTGCCAGCTCACATCCAGCCTCTCCCTCACAAACACCCCCAAGTCCTTCCTAGCAGGGCTGCTCTGATCTGTTCATCCCCTGGCCTGTGTTGATACCAGGGGTTGCCCCAGCCCAGGTGCAGCACCTTGCACTTGTTCTTGTTAAACCTGATGTTCCAGCAATGCTCAGCTTGGTGTTGGTAGCAGATTTGCTAAGGCTGCACTCAATCCTTTTGTCTGTATCATTAATGAAGATACTATATCACACTGGTCCCAGTACAGACCTCTCAGGGACACCACTCACTACTGATATCCATCAAGACTCAGCCAATGACATCTGTCCTCTTAATGTGAACATCCAACCAATTTCTTATTTACTGAACATGTTTTTCTTGCAAATTCCTTCTGGTGTTTTGAGGACCACATTGTTGTAGGCATGGGGAGCCCTTCATGTGTCATGATATGATGTTTCCATGGCCCTTCACTCTGACTGGATTTTGCTAGCACAAAGAAGAAACAGAAGTTAGTACTGATTCAGCTACTCTTTCCATAAAAGCAGTTTAGTAGCATGCACCACCACCTGTCCCAAAAGTCAGGGTACTCTGAGACTCTTCAGAAGAGTGACTCAGTGCTGATATGCTGATACACCCGGTATTTTTGCATTCAGGGCTGTTTAAAAGCTTTTCTGTATCTCCACAAAGCACAGTAGATAGAACTCCATTATATATTGGTTCATATTGCTACACTGTAAACTTTATGTGAATGGAAGTTGTTTTACTGAGGTTACATTCTGACTATAATTTTGGGACTTCAGGAACTAGGACTGCAGTCTTGGGCCTGTATCTGTGCCTTAGCAGATACGCTATGACAGAAGAATTTGGAATGAGACAAGAAATAGCTTTGTTGAGATTTAAAATTAATCCTGCTCTCTAGGGTAAACTTGTATAATAGCTCATTTAGCTATTTTTAGAGTTGACTTTAGTAATATTAATGTTTTTGTACTTGTTCCACCAGCTGGTACTCTAAATGCCAGCACTGAGTTAACTGGATTTTGTCAAGCTTTGGAGCCCAGAGCTTTATGTCACAGGAAACAAAACCAGGGTCATTTAATCACTTATACAGATTTTTTTTTCACCGTGAAAACAGAATGGAAATATAGACAGTCCTTGAGACTAAGCATCTCAAAGAGGTCAACATTATTCATTGAGAAGTTCTCCAGCGTTAGTAGGAGCATCTTATTTAGTCTTTTAGGGATGACTTTTTTTGTAAAAGAGAAGTTCTATTTAGTTCTTGAGGACAAACAGAAAAGGAAATTGGAGTGAATCTATAGCAAAGGCTTACATTGACATAGTCTGGAAAAATCTATTTTTATTTATTTTATTTAGTAATACTAATACAATTAGTATTACTGCTAAAGAACCAACTGTTTTAATTATACACAATTATAGGACTCTGTACCTGAATAAGAAGGTCACTTTAGATATGAAAACTGAGGCCAGAAGTAGCATCTCTAGCCAAAGACAGTCATGTCCTCGGGCAAAGATTTTTAAAAAAAGACCAGTAATACAAAAGCACATCGCTGGGAATTTTTCATAACTGAGTCGTTCTTGAAATTCACCCTTTGAGTATTAATGTATTACTGGCATTCTTAATATCTTGATTCTCCTCTCCTTCCCTGCAATATATCTTTATCTTCCTAGATCAGGTCATGGATGTGTCTGCAGTCTGAGCAGTAAGAGTATCATTTGCAAACTTTGAAAACCAGGGCTCTCCTAACTCCCTAGGCCTAAGTCTGCTAAAACCAGTTTTACATGGCCATCACTTTCACTGCAGTTTGAAGTTGCTCCTCTCTCCATGAATAGCCCTGCTGTCTCATGGAGACTCTTTGACAAGATGGAATCCTTGCCTTTGAATGCTAATTCCCTATGGCCTATCCACTTTTGTAAATGGAAGGAAAATGTCTTTCTGGTTTAAGAGTGATAATTAAACAGAATGAAGAAAGGGACAAAGAATCACTTGAAAACTTCTGCTAGATCTCCTGGATACATCTGTCTGAGGCTTTTTTTGCTGCTGCCTGATACTTTCACATAAGCAGAAGGTAACAGATGTTTCACATCCATGTTATTATTTGAATGGACTCTTGATGATGCAGGTATTCTTACTTAAATTATTCTATTTAGCTTCTTTTACATTTATAAAAATGTTTCTGTACATTTTTCTTTGTAAGACATCACCCTATAAGGAGTTAATGTTGAGAAATAAAAATATCAGGCTCTGAATATGTCCCTGTATCTTGGTAGCGGTTGTTCCAGCAGCAGTTTTGTTTATTCCATGTTACGTGACTGTGGGTTCTGAGAATGTGTGCAACTGTCATGTACAGAGTAGCTGAGTCATTCCTTGTCAGTTGTATCAATTCAGAGCAGGACCAAGTATAATTGTGTGCTTTACTGAACTCATTAACTGTTGTTGGAAATGTCTTGCCCTTCTATCCCTTATATATTACCTTTCCTAACAGACTACACATAGGCAGTACTTAGTCATTGCATAATACCAAAACTGCAGTTGCTTTGTTTGCAGAAACATATTACAGTGTGTATTTAGCCTCAGTGTTTCTGTGTAATGCTTACTTTGACATTATTCCACTTGTTCTTGAATTTACTATAAGAAAGTCCGATTTAGGCAGTATATAAGCAGGGATAGATGAACTGGCATGAATGGAATTGCAGCATTTTAAGTATGTGTGAGTCCAAGTTTATATAGTAACAGAGGCTTGTTGTAAGACTTCAGATTTTTTTTTTTAAACTGACAATGTTTGTAAGATTATATAAATGAAGGTGACACACACTGCTAAATCAATATAATGTATAGTGGTGAAGAAAGGCTGCAGTCTTAAAGAGCATAGTCTTACATTCTTTCTAATTGAGAAAAAAGTAATTTATGCATTCTTCTTGTCCTTACCATTTTTAAAGAATCATCCAGTTGAAGAGAATACATCTGATTTGGAAACAGACCAATACAGTATTTTTTCCTAGGACATTTTTCTTGTAAGTTTTTAGAGTTAAATCTCCTATTTGATTGTGAGGAAAAAAAAAAACAAACACTCAGAATTTTTTTCTTTCCCCAGTCTATCTTAAATCAGAATTATATCATTTGTTTTTAGTTTTTTAAATGGTAAAGCAATGTAACTTTAAACAAAATTACATAAGTTTCCACAGGGTTTTATGTGACAGTTCAAGAGAAAACATATAAATAGGAAACCTTAGAGAACTTGGGGTTTCTTTTGTTTATCGAGGTAGCTTTGTGTCCAAATTGTCAATTATACCTCTAGTAAAAATTCCACATTTTTTGAAGTAAAACCAGGAAATTAATTTGGGTAGGTATCAATCAGCTTCTCCCTCTCCCCACCTCTGCTATTGTTGAACAACAAAGAATAACATTAAGCACTGCAGCCACAAATTTATGCTATGATTAAATAAAGTTTGTTCAAAGCTTCTTGTTAATTCCAAAGCATTTCTCTTTACCAGTTGGAATAGACCAGGAAAGTTGGATTCAAGGTGCTTTCAATTGTATTATCAAATGCATCAAAGCATTTGATAATACAATTGACATTAACAAGCTGCACAGCAGAAATGATGTTGCACTCAATAATACCATTGCATTTTGCTTGCAGTAGTTTATGCCTACAAAATGGGATGAATTACTGTTTATCTGTGCTGTATGAGAAGTGCAGCTGACCAGCTTGTGGTCAGATTTTCTAAAGTAGTATATACTGGGATTTTTTTCCCTCCTCCTCCGTGAAATTGCTTGGTAACTTCTGTTACCAAGAATGTATTGAGAAGGCTCAACTAGGGACAGAAAGAAAATGCTTTAAACATGGTAATTTTATTTTTGTTGTAAGTAGGGATAGATTGTATTATTTCTGGCAGAATAAACATTTGTAGAAGAGAAATGTGAAAGGCATCTGCTTTAATACACTTTTTTACATCTTAATATTGCTTACATTCTTGGGCAGGCTTGGAGATAAAAATCCTGTCTTTAAAGGGAAAAACAGAAAAGATGCCATTTTCACTGCTGAAATTGTAATTGAGCTTTTTGAGGGGGAGGATTTATGTCCATATTAAATAGCAAAACATGAGTCATTGCCTGATTGCCACTCACACCAAAATTATTCTGTTATAAACAGTTAATCTCTTTTATGTAATTTTATTTCAAAGCTCAGGATTAGAACATCTATTTCTCTGTCATTTTGGAACTAGAAGTTAGTTAGATTATAGTTATATAGATTATGTTAGATTCAGGGTAAGATTTAATTTTATTTTTGTTTTTTCCAACTGCAGCAATTGATAGCCACTAAATTAATGGAGAAAATAATGATAGCTACTTAAAATTAAACTGCTTCTTTACAACAGGTTTTAACCCAAGAGTATGTCTATTTCTTCTTGTTTTTTTCACCATGTAAAGCAAACTTAAGTGTATTTTGATGGTTACTTGTAAATTCTTTTGAACCCTGCATGCTTATTGTATTGCAAGAAAATACTTGCACCATGAGTTTGTAATAATTCATTAGAGGCATACTGGTATGTAAAAATCAACTCTTATTGCAGATAAATACATTTGTGATTTGGTCACTTAAACTGTCACACCTATTTGAGAATGATGTGTTAGAGGGTAGATAGATCAATAAAATTAATATTCAGATTTTTGTATCTTACATATTTAGGGAAAATTTGAGGGCATTAGGTGAAAACTTCTTCAGTGTCTCATCTTACTTTCTCATTAAATGAAGAAGTTGGTTTTCATCTTTTTAAATGAACAGTTAGAACATAGCAGCTTTTGGTTCTATTTGGTATAATGTCCCACACCTGTAAAACCGATGAGCTGAAAAAGATTCTAACTAGAGTTTAGTACTTGATAGATCATTTGAGATTTTCATGATTGAGTTTACTGCTTTTTGGTAAAGGATGTGAGTATTTTTCCCCAAATGTTATTCCTTCCCCTTTCTTACTTATGTTTTCTTTGCCCTCATTGCTGTGACCGAGAGTTTGCCTTAAGCTCATTGTTTTCAGGGGACTGCATGCTGAATACCAACTGAGGTGGTTTGTGTGATGTTTGTAAAGATCATGTTGGTCCAATGGATGTTGTATAGAACTTCAGAGTTCTTTATGCACTAGAATAACGTTGATAGCTTAAGCATGGTGGGCTGTGTTTATGGTAAATTCTGCCAGTCAATATCCATTTGCATGGATGTCTCTTCAGATAGCTAATAAAAGTATTGTTCATGCAAATAATATATTGTGTTAATATTACACCATAAGCTTAGACTAAAAATTTATTGTCCCAAACCTTTTAGTGATCAGTTAATAAAGTTATTTTTTAGAGGAGGGCAGGGGAATGGCATGCAAATATTATTATATCAGTGGATGTTTTTTAATGTAATTTTTCTTTTTCTGTGTTACATTTTCTTCCGTAGAATGATATCACTGTAGTAAATAGATAAGCCAGAAATTCTGGAGGTTAACAGTGGATATAGGCTGAGAAGGATCTATGCAGCTGAACATATTTGAAATACATTCAAAGGAAAGAGATATTCTTTTCTTCAGAGATGATTCTGGACTAATTTTAGTAAATGTGGGTGGAATTACTGGTAAATGCTTTTGTTTATTTTTTCCATTGCAGAACATTGAACTCTTTCTGGGATAACTGTACCACTAGAAATAAGTTAATATGACTATGTGAGGAAAAAAATTGTGTAATAAAATGTTATTTAAGATTATTGTAGTGAATTTGAAGATAGGGAGTGCTACTAGGACTACAGTTATCTAAACATAGTGGAGTAGTGTTGTGGATTAACCCCAGGCAGCTTCCAAGCTCCATCCAGCCACTCACTCATTGGAGGAGAATCAGAAGGGTAAAAGCTGGAAAACTTGTGGGCTGAGATAAAAACAATTTAATAGGGAAAGAAAAAGCCATGCACACAAGCAAAGCAAAGCAAATTCACTGCTTCCCACAGGCAGGCAGGTGTTCAGCCATCTCCAGGAGAGCATGGCCCTGTTGTGTGTAATGTGACTTGGAAAGTGAAACACCATTGCTCCAAATGTTCCCCCCTTCCTCCTTTTCCCCCACACTTTGTAAACTGAGCATGATTCCATGTGCTCTGGAATATCCCTTTGCTCAGTTTGGGTTTCCTGTCCTGTCTGTGTCTTCCCCCAGTCTACCATTCATCCCCAGTCTCCTCCCTAGCATGGAGCAGAAAAGGCTTTGACTCTGTGTAAGCCCTGTGTAAGTAACAAAAATATTTATTTAATATTAACCCTGTCTTCACCACAAATCCAAAACACAACCCTATACCAGACCCTGGAAAGAAAATTAACCCAACACAAACCAGCACAGATAGGCAGGAGGATTCTGATGGTGTGCTGATAATAATTTTATGAAGAATGCAGATGTAGATTATCTGTGTGTGTAATGCTCATTTTTATCTAGTGTTTGAAATTATTTTGTCATCTGGAAATTTGAAAGACTTGTGTCACCACTTCAATTTATTTATTGTGTTAATTGTATGACCTGGTTTGGTTGTCCATTCCAAGATGGAACAAATCTTATGTTTGTTTGAGAGTCATGACTCTAACTCTTGTATTTAATTAAATAGCTGAATTTTATCCTACTTTCCAAAGTGAACATAAAGCAAGTAAAACACTTTTTTGTTTGACAGAACATGAATCAGGAACAGCTTGAAATTGAAGCAGTTTTTAGTTATTTGTATATTTACCTCAGAAAGCTGCCTTTGAGCTGTGGTTGCTTTTGTTATGTGAGAAAGCAGCATGGGAGTCAGCTGTCTGACGTTGTATGCTGATGTGTGGAATTGCATCAGTGTGAGGTAGCTGTCCAATATACTTGAAAATATGAATATTACTGTGATGTATGCTCCTTGAATAATAAATAGGATGTGAACCAGCAAAGCTTTTCCACTTCCAACTTGTCTAAGACCTAGCTCTTATAAGGAGTAAGTTCACTGTTCTGTGTTAATTTTCTGATTATTTTTTTATTTTGAGTCATCAGGTCCTTTGAGTATAACAGCAGTAATTTGGAAGAAATTTAACATGAACTGTTGGAAGTTACTCAGAGCCCACAGTTAGAACATAACCTTAGCTTGTATTATTAGATCTGATGCCTATTTACTTAACAATATCTATATAAAATATATGTAAGATATCTAGTTATGATTTTCTTGCATATGAGGAAAATGCTGTGATCAAAAGCTTCAAATCCTCTCTTTATCCTTTTTTATTTTTACTTTGTTGTGGCTTTTCATTCAGTCACTCTGCTAATACTTTCATTCTGTTCTCAGCGTCATTTATAGTGTCTCTATAGGTCTTTTACATTTGCATTTTCTTTTGATCCAGTCTCTGTGATTTTGGTAAAAAGGGCTGGTCAACTCATGTACAAAATATGTTTTGTTTACCATTTGTCTGTCTTTTACTGTTAGTATGATTTTGTTATGGGGATTATAAGCCTATTCTAAGAAGTTTGAATTTTTTTGAAGATTTGTAAGAAGTTCTACTTGTACTTCTTTATTTGTACTTTACTTCTACTTGTACTTTAGTTCTTAAAAGGCTAGGGTTATTCAAGCTTTTATTAGTATTCTGGTCTTCAACTCTTGCATATACAGAAAGGTCTTTTTTACAAAGCCAAGCAGATATAGGCAGAAAGACCAGTAAACAGTTGCTTTCCTAACATTTAATGTGTTTTTCTTAATAGCATGCAGAGGAATTGCAAGTGGATTTAGCGTAGCATAATTTGTTTTTACATGATTGAAAAGACTCATAGCAAGGGTTGAGGTGAAGTGGCAGTTTCTGTTAGAGCTGTCAATAAATCTTGAAAAAAATAAACAATTTTTTTAGACCTGTGAGTCAGTTTAGAAAGGAGAGGTTGAAATGTACAGCTACAGCTTTCCTTGTTTTTTAGAAATTCTCATCAGCTTCTACAACTATTAGATTAGAGCTGCTATGAAAAAAAAAAAGTATGGAATTGATACAAGATGGAATATGCTATAGTCAGAAAGGCTGAGAAGACGTGCTAGAAATACATGTAGTAATAAAGTGGGAGTTTTGGTAGCTGTTGTTTATAGTGCTCCA
Source organism: Parus major (assembly GCF_001522545.3). Taxonomy (NCBI): domain Eukaryota; kingdom Metazoa; phylum Chordata; class Aves; order Passeriformes; family Paridae; genus Parus; species Parus major. The sequence continues at coordinate 47,040,707 of NC_031774.1, forward strand.
CATAGGCCAGACCCACAAACTGAAGAAGACTGTTAAGTAGATTTTAATACTTACTAAGTCATTTAAAGTTTTTCTCTCTGTGTGTTTGAAGTATACTGATAGAAAAAAATAAGACTGGAGAATGAAAAGACATCCTGTGTCTAAATTAGACTATAAGAAAAATTTAGGTCAATAGAAGTAATTTACCCTTCTAGAATTCAGTTAGCATCTGTGGTTTTGTTTGTTTTTTCTTTTCACTTTTAGTATAGAAAAATTACAGGACTTGTACTTATTCAGAAGACTTCTTATAGCACGTAATGCATGTTGTGAACATGACAAATCTTGTTGAATGTGAAAATTATAAATTCTGGGTCAGTGAATGAAGACTGGCAGAATGAAAGATAGTACCAGCTCCTAGTAAATTTTTGCTATATCACCTAGGAATGGGAAATGGCATTATCTCAATCTTGAAGTAAAAAGACTGGCTTTATTTTCACATTCAGACTCAAAATAAAAAATTCCAAAACGAATTCTACCCAGAACCCATACAAAATGCAATATGTGTTTTAAGCCCTCTAGGGAAGAAAAAACATCTGTCTTCTAGGAGACTGTAATGTTGATATTGGGATAATATTTGAGAGGAAAAATGTGTTCCTTTGAGGCACTTCTCACATTCTTGAAACTTTTCTTAAAATTCAAGGGAGAAAAGCTCAGTGTTTACTCATAAGAATTAATGTATAAACTCATAGAAACTGATGATATTAGGAAGAAATTATTGTGTCATCATAATGCATTTATTTTGGTTCAGAAACAGAAAGGGCTATCTGTATGAGTTAGACATTCTCCTTTCTCTCTTTGACAGATATTCAACAAGGAAACAGAAATAAGAGACTTCAGTTGACCAAAGCTATCCTGGTAAACAAAGTTGCTGTGAATATAGATCTACTATGCAGCTAAATCTCAAGTTTCAGTTCTCACTTTAATTACAGTAGAAGTTTCACTTGTAGTGGTACAAGTTCAGATTATACTAAAATCAGATTAGTTTCTTCTTAATGAATATATAGACCATGTAGATTTTATTCAGATATGCTCTGAAATGATCATGGCCACATATATCTTAAGTAGAGGATCAAAATGAGAAAGTGGTTTTGAAAACTAGATTTTACTTTAAAAGGACTACAATGTCAATTACAAGGAGATGCTCAGCCTATGATATTATTAGGACTTCTGATATCTTGAACATTGTTATTATTATGGAGTTAAATGTTCAGATTAATTTTATTCTTTCTTGTTTTCAGCAAAGTTATAGAAGCCTACAAACAAAGTTTCTTAAAGAACTTAAAGAAGTATCTCTAAGTATCTTCTCCTAATTTACTCTGGATTTATTGCAGGTTTACTCCCTTGTAATATATAGTTTCAAGTCTGTGCTAATAATTATATTGCTCACAACTCTGTGTTCAACTGAGGACCTTAGAGAAAGTTACTTTAAAAAAATGACAAATCTTTCCATGGGACAGAGTATATTTATAATGTATTTGCTACAATAAATGTCAAAGAGGTGTTCAGACACTCCTGTTACGTAATTGCTGTTTAAAGAAGTATAATTGAAATGTAAGCATACCTCACATGAAATAAAAGGAAAGTTACTGCTTTACACCAGTGTAAAGAAAGATTTGTACTTTTAAAGAAAATACTAGATTGTATTTTGTCCAAGGAATATTCCCTTCAGAATAAAATGAAAACTAGTCATAAAATGACACATCAATATGTGTTTTCAACATATTTTTGTAATTTCTAGATTTTTCCCCCTTTTTTTTGAAAAACCTAAAATTATTAAAAGAAAAAATTTAAACCCAAAAACCCCTCAAAAAAAATCAAAAATCTTATAAGTGTTAGTTTTTATTAGCAAGAGCTAGTACCTAGAAAGAGGTGTAAAAGGTTTAAGTCTGTGTCTACCTGTCTGCATAGGAAATATTGCTATATAAAAGTCTTCACAATAAATTAAAGGTGATTCTCAAAAGAAGTCTTGTGAGCCACACAGTTTTATGTTATTGAAAAAAATATTTATCTGAATTTCTAGTTTGCCTTGGCAGCAGTAGATTGTACAGGAAAACAAAAATCCTGGAGGGAGAATTGAAATTGGATAATTCTGAAAAGGCTAAATCCTGTCAGATACTGAGCTTTTATACAAATAGGGAATTAATTCTAGGATTTATGAATCCCAGTCACAGAATATTTTAGGTGGTTGGGGAGCCCTGGAAGTTATTTAGTACAGTGCCCTGCTTAAAGCAGAGCCAGCTTCCAAGCCTGATGCCATTTGATGTTAGATCACATTACTCAAGACATTGTCCAGATGAGTTATGAATGTGTCCAAAGATTCCCACAACCGTGGACACCCTTTTTCAAGTTTGAGTGTTTGTGAATTTCATTTTCCTAATACTCAGTTAGTTACTGAATACTTTAATTTTTTTTTTTAACTGTGGTATTCTAATCCCTCACTCATTGAGGTTGCTAAATTTTTACTTCTGTCTTCAAAAAATTCAGATTTGGACCAACACAGAACATGATATTTGCACTGAAAATAGTGTCACTTAAGGGGTGTTAACACTGTAATTCCCTGCAGGCATTCATCAGAACTTCTGTTTACACAGAGCACAGACTTCAGTGGTTAATTCCACAATGGCCATTTAACAAATCAGTTTTGCCAAACTGGTGCAGTTAGCCACAGAAAAGCCTCCACACAAATGGAGCTCCAGTTAGAGCTTGGGTAAACATTGTACCTCAGTCTTCCTTTCAGTACTGTATTCTGCTCCTGCTGTTGTGTTTTATAGGCTAGTGTGAATGAAGGAGAGAGAAATGTAAATCTGTCTTCTCTTTTTCAAAATCCTTTGTGGTAATACTGTCTTGCAGTACATCCTGTGACTAATTTTTCATGCTGCAGAAATTGTAGTCCTTCCATCCATTTCCAGATAGAAATGTTTCTAATTGAGTATGCAGGGACTTTAAAAATTTCCTTTGTTCTTATCTTGTAGAATCAGTTGTTAAAAATGCTTTAAAAATTAATGTAAGAAATTAGCTTCATGAAAATTTTGGAAACTGGCAACACATACCTTGAACATAATCGTAGTATAGTTGTGGGAAGAGACCTCTGGAGATCATCTAGTCCACCTCCCTGCTCAAAGTGGTGTCAGTTAGAGCAATATATTCAGATTCTTGTCCTGAACTCAGGATTTTGAGTCCTCTGGATGGAGACTGCACCATCTGTGTGGGCAACTCATTCCAATATTTGAATACTCTGATACAGAAGAATTTGTGGGTGTTTTAAGGTTTAAGTTGAATTTCCTGTGTATTGAATTTGTTCCCATTGTTTTGCATCCTATCACTGGGCACCACTGGGAAGAATCTTTCTCTGTCTTCTTTACTGTCTCACATCAGAGTTTATACATGTCAAATAAGGCCCCCAAGCTTTCTCTTCTGAAGATTAAAGATCCCTGTTGTCTAAGCTTCTGCACAAATTCTGCGATGAACTCACTGCTGCCTGTCTGTGAGATTCTTAATGTTGAATAGAGAACAGTCATGTGTCTTGAGCTCCTGGTGATGCTGTTGAGTGCAGCCCAGGATACTGTCAGCTACCCTTCCCACAAGAATGCATTGTTGGCTGTGGGTCAGTTTTGTGTCCTCTGGGACCTCCAGGTCCTTTCCTGCCAAGATGTTTCCCAGTTGGCTTGCCCCCAGCCTCTGCTGGTGCATGGGGCTGTTCTGCTGCAGCTACAGAACTCGCATTTCCTGCTGCTGGTCTTCCTAAGATCTCTGTTGGTTTGTTTCTCCAGCCTGTTGAGTGACCAGAGTATTCTGGTCTGTCAGCACCTGCTCCTGGTTTTGTGTCATCTGCATACTGAGACATGGCATTCTGATGGCACTCTGTCCCATCACCCAGGCCATTAATGAAAACTTTATTGCCCTCAGTAAGGTAAACCACCTGTGGCTGGCTTCCTTGCCACTAATCACAACCTTTTAGGCACAATAATTCACTCAGTTTTCAGTCCACATCACTTTCTATTTATCCAGCTTGCACTTCATCAATTTATCTGTGGAGATATGATGGCAGACAATGTCAACAGTCTTGCTAAAATAAGCTAAACAACTTTCATCATCTCAACCAGTCATCATGATGTCATGTTGGCTGGTCAGGATTGATTTCACCTTCACAAATCCCAGCTGACTGCTTTCAGGCACGTTTTTGTCCTTCATATGTTTGTAAATGGTTGCTAGGTGGATTTGCTTCTGTCTCAAGACATCACAAATATTATGTGGAGTTCATTTTATTATGGCAGAAGAAACAAGTAAAAGCAAATCCAGGGGCTAGAAGGAGAAGGCTTAGTGCTGTGCTTGTGCTTGGGAAGTGTTTGAAAAGTGCTTTGCAATGGGTCCTGCATTTAGACCAGGTCTGGGAGCCCTGGCCAGCAGCAAGCAGCTGCTGTCGCGGAGGAAGGAAATATTAGGAGTGCTGGGGCCCAAGAGCTTCCCTCCCTGCAGAAGGATTCCCAGCATTGCTAAGTCACTGGGATCTCCTGTAGGATGAACTCAGAAGATGAGTCCTGAAGTTTTATATTTAAATGGTATGTGGATTTTGCTAGCACAAAAGAGGCTGAGCTAAATTGCTTCTAAGTATAGGGCTCAGTTGTGTTCTTCTATAGTTAGCACTGTTAATAAAGGAATAGTGCCTTCATAACACTGAGCTTACTATGACTCTGAAGAAAAGATTTAGCATTTATTTTAATTTGTTTATTAGTACAAAAATGTGTACATCTGAGCATTTAGCAATAATTCGCTGTAATTCTGAAGTCTTCTGTATTTAAAGAAAATCTATGGTGCAGCTAATTTGGTAGAAATAGAAGAAAAATCTGCAGTTGGAAAATTACAGTGTGTAGGTGTTGAAATGCCTCCTGCTTCACATTCTTAATTGGCAGTAAGCCAGAAACTAAAAATTTCTGGTTTAAAGGGAAATGCTTCCCTTTTCTTTACATTTTGATGGATAAAAGTAGCATTTTGTTTGCATTTTTTTAGCACTTAGGGTTTCTTTCATCTTGATACAAAATGAATAAATTTTTAATTAAATAGCTTCTCCAAGTTACTTTGGCTTTTTGCATTACTACTGGATAACACAAAGATATGTATGCCTTGCCAAAGGAAAAGGATGTGTTGATGTTTAGTTTTAGTTTTAATTTTGGCATCCAGACCCTCTTGCTTTCTGATTCTATTCTGGGAGTTGATCCAGTTGAGTAATTTTTATTTTCACCTCATACTTTTTTTCATTGCTGCCTACCATTTCCTTCCCATCCTGCTTTTGTTTTGTTACCTTTTTCAATTGTGGGATACCATTGAGAGAGATAGAATGAGGAGAAAGGTACAAGATCTGTAATTTAACCAAGTTTTTATATCCATTTTTAATCATGTTTGTGAGCATATGACACAGTCAGACATATGTGCATATATGTCTGACTGCTTTCCCTACAAAACGAAATAATGGTAGATTTCTGTTAAAATATTGTATATTGTGTGTTGTTTTTATCTTGTACAAGTTTACATCTTGTGTGTATATCTTCTATTTGCCCACTTCCTATGGTTTATCCGTTGTGCTGCTGTAAGGCAAAAGATTCCATGAAACCAATGCCTTGATCATCTGGTTTGAAAAGATCTTTCAAAAGTTTCATATTTTTATGCAAAGCTACACTAAAAATTAAAGCATTCCATGTAGGAAATGATATATAATAGCTTGACAGGATGATATTTTAAAATGTGGTCTTCTACCACATATTATAAAAAAAAAAAAAATAATGCCTCTCTTTGCTTGCATGAAAATACTGAATAGTATAGGTTTATTTTTCTTGGGTTTGTTTTTTTAATGAAAGCCGTGAGCTTGTAATCATCATAGTGAGTAATGTATTGTATGTTTATGTTTTTGTAAGTTCTGGCCAGGATATCCAAGGAACAAGTGTGGTGGCAAATCTTCCAGTCCTTATGAGACAGAATCCTGCAGAAACACTTCGTCGGGTTTTACCAAAAATCAGGGTAAGTTTTGCGTATTGAGGTTTGGATGTATCTATTTCTGACAGTTTAAGTATTTTAACAAAGGAATAAAAAATCCCACTTTTATTGCAAGCTCAGTCTCTAGGAGGTGTATGTCCAGTAGGTCTTCCACATTAATCCACTGAATTTAAGAAGTATTACAGATATAGTTTTTAAAAAATTGTTACAACAGGGGGAAAAAGAAAGTAGAATTAATACTACTTAAATGTTCTTAAGATTTACCAGTGTTTTGACAGCTTTTTGAAAATTCTTTTTGAGGACTATCCAGGCATAATGGTTGATTCTGATGTTCTCAATCGCCTTTCATCCAAACATTAAGGTCTTGATGGTGCTGTCCAGAAGAGCATAGTTTTCTTTTAGCTGTCTGTGCAATTTCACATTCTGCCCTCCACATTTTTAATAAGTTGCTGCTAGTTGTGATAAATGCATGCTGACCATGTAATTTTATACAGTAATTTTATATAGAGATATGTTTTTATAAAAGATATTTGAGTTGTTTAACCTGGAGAAGAGAAGGCTCTGGGTACACCTTATTTTGACTTTTCAGTTCTTAAAAGGGGCTTATAAAAAGATAAGGACAAACTTCTCGGCAGTGCTTTTTCAGATATGACAAGGGGCAATGGGGTTAAACTAAAGAGGGACAGATTCAGACTAGATGTAAGGAGGAAGTTGTTTAACATGAGGATGGTAAAGCACTGGAACAGATTTCCCAGAGAAGTTATGGATGCTCTATCCCTGGAAATGTTCAAAGTCAGACTGGATGGGACTCTGAGCAACCTGGTCTAGTGGAAGGTGTCCCTGCTGTTTGCTGTGGGGGAGGACTAGCTGACTTTTAAGGGTCCCTTCCAACCCAAACCATTCTATGATTCTGTGATTGTGGAGAAGATACCTGTCTCTGTATTTCCACTCTGTCCCAGATAATGAGCCCTTGCCCACAAGAAATGTACAAGTTCATTTAAAGTGTGGTTTAAGGAGCAGCATTGGCCAAATAAGAACAAACTAAATCACAAATGCAAATGCAAAACTTAATAATGCTAAAGACCCCTAGGACCCCTGCAGAAGAAGAGGGTTGGAGAGGACCTTATCAATGTATACAAATACCTAACAAAGCAAAGACTGAGACAGGCTCTCTGCAGTGGTATCCGGTGACAGAACTGCAACTCTTGTTGGAGTGTGCACAAACAGAAACCCAGGAGGTTTCTTCTGAACATTAGGAATAATTTTTTCACTGTGAGGGTGACTGAGCAGTGGCACAAGTTGCTTAGAGATGTTATTGTCTTCCTCCTTGGAGGTATTGAAAAGCAGTCTGGGCATGTCTTAGCTGTAACATGCCCTGCTTGAGCAGGGGGATTGGAGAAAATGCCCTCCAGAAGACCCTTCCAGCCTCAAGCATTCTGTGAATATCAGACATCACCTCTCAACTTCATGTTATCTCCTGAAACATCTGTGATCTCAGGAGACTTCTGTTCCTTAAGAGGAGCTGTTCCTACTTTTGTGTGATTATTTGGATTCAGCAAATATCAAGTCAAGAAATAGCTCTCCTCAGGACTAAGGATTGGTGTAGACTGACAGATTGTTTAGAAAATGGTAAACTGCTTCTGGTTGCATTCTGTGCTGTAAGATACAGGCCAATAGGCATTTTGCTTAAATATGTGTAAGTGTAAAAGTACTTTGAGAAAAATGACTTGAAATTTCAAAGTAATTGGTAACCCTTCAACTTGCACCAAATATCTGCAGTTACAATGACATTATTCTGACATATGTAATGCAGTCTTTCTAAACCAATCTACTGGCTTCAGGAAAAGTTGGTTTGTTTTTTTATGCTTTACCATACATCAATCTATTTTTGCCTCTGGTTTTCTACTTTGAGAGCAGAATTCTTCCTGAAATTAAGGGGGAATAAGAAACAATGTGGATTTTATACCCTTATTTTTCAAGCTGTAGAGAAGTGCTGGTCTTGGCCTGTCTTCAATAAAAAGTCTAGTATGGGAAGACAGTTTTTGATTCTAGTTTTTAGGGGTTTTTTTAATATAGGGATGAAGAAGATATTTGAAAGTATGATCATTTGCATGAATAGGGCCTAGAGCCTGGAAATTTTTGTACAGTGGGATCTGGATCTCAGTGTGATCTTTGATCAGTCTGTACTTAGTTACTTTATAAAAGTATCTTCCTGTATATTAAAGACATTCAACTGAAAACAGTGTACGGAGAAAGAAGCATTAGGAATTGAAGACAGAAATATTTGAAATGAAGCAGAGAACTTTAATAATAAATAAAATCAATCTTTGAGCAAATTACTGAGAAAAGTAGTGTGGCTTTCATCTTACAGTGTCATTTAAACTCAAACTGGATGACTTCCTAGATGACAAATTAAATGAAACCTAAGTTAATGGGCTCCCGACAGGGGTATAAAAGTAAAATATAATGAAGTCAGTCTAAATCCAAGCATTCCTTTCAAGTTTAAATTTTATAAACTGAAACTTTGTGGAATGTATATGAATTAAGTTCCTTTCTGTGGGAATGCTCTTATAAAGACAGTTCTTCAATGGTGTTCTGTTATCTAATATTATTTATCTGTAGTAGAAGTGATGTTTTACCCATGTGCACTGCACTTTTAACTGCAAAACAGCATTTGACATCATAAACTTGACCTATTTTTTTTCTTAACCTTGTTTTTATTGAAGGAATCATCCTGACCATTAATTGGAAACTTTTATAGTCTGTAAAGGCATAATTGAACTCAGCTGTGATTAGAGTCTTGCAGATGTAATCTTCCATTGCAGGGAAATAAACTAATTTAAATTATTGCACTTGGTTCTACTTCTTTAGGTTGGGAATAATCATTTGTGAAATCAAATTGGCACATGAAAAATGAGTTATGTAGTAGTTTCAGAAGGCTGTTTGTTTGAAAGTATTGTCACCATACTATTGCATAAAGAAACCAGTGTACTTATTTAGCATACTTGCAGACACCCAAAGCAAAAGTAATGATTTTATTAGAGCTGAGGGTAAAGCAGATAAAGAAAGAAATAAATGCAAGGAATGTTCAGTCTGAATACCTTGCAAATTTATATTTCATTTGTGAAAATTTGATAAATCCAGTTACTTCTAGAAGTATAGAAATGGGTGGATGCATATTGCTTATCATTCTGTGAAATCTAATTAAATTAAAATTATACCAAAGACACTATAACATAAGTGTTTTAGGTCTGAGATTAATAAAATCAATACATCAATAAATGTGACATACATAAGTAATTATTGAATTACGTGTCGGTACTTCGGTTATGCTGTTTAAACAAACATACAGTATATAATTTAGATGTTAATGTAATGAGATTAGGAAGTTGTATTTTTTTAATTCTGCCATTAAAATGAAATTGCATCCTTGTATGTGTTCTTCTGCATAGAGAACTCCACTCTGGATTTCTGCATGCACCTCCTCATGAACCTTGGAAGTCATTGAAATGCAGATTTAGGGAAAGCTTAGACATTCTTACAAGCATTTCTCTTTGTCCACAAAATGGCTTTTTTCAAATAATATTAATTGTATTTTTCCTGTTTTCCATCTTTGGGCTCTGCAACTTAAAGTGATGGAGGGAGATTGCAGGTGTCTATCTGAATGACTAATAAGACATTTTTCCAAATGCTGTGATTGCAGCAAACTATGCTTATTCTTGTTCTTGTATATACATAAAGCTTTATTCAGTGTTGTCTGATTAGTTTTTCATACTTACTTATTTTCCTAATTTATCAGCCTCCTCTTGAAACCTTTTCTTTTCCATAGCTGATTTTATAGTTTAAGAAAAGTTGGGATGATTTTCATCCTTCCTTATACCTAACATCAATTTTAAGATCCATTCTCATTGTATCCTTGAGCTTCTGTAATCTCCATTATTTCTGTGTCTTTTAGTCCTAAATGAAAATTTCTATCATACCAATCCAATTACTTAAATGATTTGACTGTGTCTCTGCATGCAGCATTCTTTCAAGAGAATTCTGTTGTTGCAGGACAAAATGTGCATTTAAACTAGAGGTGAATTTTCTTTTTTCCAATTAATGGAATAAACCAGGCTTTCTAATTTTAAGTTTTGATGCCTGAGTTGAACTTGTATACATTAGAATAGTTAAGAACATGCTAATACCCTTAAATTCCATTAAATATGCTTGTCTGAATAAGACAGGGAGAGCTTTTTTAGTCTGGAGTGAAAATTTGTGGAGTATCCATGTATAGAAAAATACATTACTTTCTAAATAAATAAATTTATATTAAGTAAATTTAAGTTACTCAGCTTGGATTGTATGAAAATGGAAAGAGGAGACCCATACATTTCCAAATGCAGAACTGTGCAGTTCTGAGTGTAAACATCAGTGCAGGCAGGTGTGTAAGCAATCTAGAAATTTATATTTCAATGTCTCCCGAGGTCCATGAGGAGGCACATCCAGAGAATGTGTTCTCACACATGACTATCCAGAGTTATGTGGATCAGTGGAGGAGACTATTTGGGAACTTTGTTTGTTGGTAAGTAACCCTGTTTGTATTGCGTACAAAGTGAATATGTACGGAAAACGGAATTCATAGAATCACAGAATTATTTAGGTTGGAAAAGACCTTTAAGTTCATCAAGTTAAACTGTTAACTACGCATTGCTCCACGATTTTATGGTCTGTGTTGCTGTGTTAGCATCCAGTGTGTAGATAGTGCTCTTGGTTCTCTTGGTGATGTTTTTTTGAACAAGTGTAAGCCAGAATTCCTGAAAAGTATGAACAGGTATTCTGATCCAAAAATCTTCAAAATACAAAATTCGTATGTGTCCTTATTTTTTCTTGGATGTGGCTGTAAGAGCAATAGTGGAACAAGGACAAAGTTTGTGGAAAGAAGGGGGCTGGAGGTTCCATGGGTATTGAAGGCAAATGTTTTGTTGGAAAGCAGCATAGTGCTGTTTCTCTTTTTCATTTGCGGGAGCAAGGACACAGAGAATCCTTTTAGAAAGAAACATGGTTGTAAAGTGAGACAGGTCTTGAGAGATAAGTTATGGTTCTCCTTGAAGTAAGATAAGCTTATAATTGTACATTTGCATGTACAAATTGTTTGACATTTGTAGAATGAAAACTTCTTGGTTTTTACTAAGTCAATAATTTCTCAGATGTTCTCTACAAGCTATTTTCTCAGCAAAATTCCTCTGATATGCAATGCTTAGAGTCATAGAAATGTTAAATTTGGAAAAGCCCTAAGATTATCGAGTCCAATTGTTTACCCAGCACCACCATTTCCATCATGTCTCTGAGTTCCATATCCACATGCCTTTTGAACACTTCCAGGAAAGGTGGGTCCACCACGTCCCTGGCAGCCTGTTCCAATGCCTGACCACCTTTTCAGTGAGGAAAGCCACTCTGCACCCACTCTGTCCCCAGCCTGTAGCACTGCATGGGGTTTGTGTCCCCCAGGTGGAGCACCCAGAACTTGCCTTTGTTGAACCTCAGACCATTGGCCTTGGCCTTGATCTTAATTAAGATATTAAACAGGACTGGCCCCAGCACTGAGCCCTGGGGATCCCCACTAGAGACTGGCTGCCAGCTGGATGTAATTCCATTCACCAGCACTCGGGACCTGGCACTGCAGCCAGTTTGTAACCCAGTGAAGAGTCCAGTCCATAAGCAACCTTGCACTTAGGTGCAAAATTTTATTTTTTTTTTTTTAATCTTATTCAGGCTCTTTTTTATTTTCTATTAAAAGTCCAGCTTATTTTGTGATTTTTGGCGAGTGATCTGAGAAAACACTGTTCATATCACTTAAAAAAAGAAACACATATATAAAGTGCTAAGTAGAAAATATGGGCTTTAGACTCCTATTGAATTTGCCATCATTCTTAAAATGAGTGTAATGCATTAGTAGTAGAAAAATAAACTCATTTTATTTTCTCACAAAATAGAACGACACACTTATAAAAGTAAACAAATGGAATATTCACTTAGTTGATATTTACAATTACTAATACTTACAATGAATGCTGTGTCAAAGATTGCGTCTTGCAAGGTCTGTGCATAAATCTGAAATTTAAAATTTAAATTGGCCATTTCTAAATTAAAAAATAGTAATATTTCATTTCATTTCAACATATTAACTTTGTTTAAATTTGAATAGATGATTTTAAAAACAACCCAGTTAATTCTTGTGTGTCAGAGCTCAGAAGTACTAAATGTTTAGTTAGCTAAATAAATATTTTAGTGTATTTTGCTTTATTCTTAAGACTATATATATGTACTTTTCATTTGCATTCCATTCTAGTCAAGGGGTGAAATTTAAATTGCCTTCTGCTATTTTAGTATCTCTTACTGAATGAATGAATGAAATACTTCTTTTTAATTTGTGTGCATAAAGAGCAGAAGTGCAATTGTTGGCTTGTGTGTTTCTACCTCTCATTTTGCAAAGCAGGAAAATGCACGCATTGCCTTGATGAAACTTAAAGTCACAAAAAATATTATAAGTTTATAAAATATTATACTTTTTTTTTCTTAGAAGATTCATGGTATATTATGATGCATCAAGAAAATATAATGTCTCCAATAAATTGACATAAAAAAATATATTGCTACGAGAAAATAATTTTACAGCAAATTTTGTAGTTTACCCAGGTTGTTGCATATTAATTCTAAGCGAATGCAAAAATTTGGATGTTGTTTCAGTACATTTCTACCTCACTCTCTAAATTGTTATAATTTATAATTATACAGGAGGTTCTGCATGTTGCAGGAGTGGAAATGCAGTTAACAGCTGCTGTTTCTTTTTTGACTGTTCTGCAAGAGGAGTCGGTGTCCATTCATACGTACTCCCACTCCTTCCTACACATCATTCTCCAGAACCTGGAACACAGAGATGCAGGTCAGGGCTGTACAGCTACTCTGATGGCTGATGACCTCTACATGTTTTGTTTCCTTACTGGCCTCACAGTACAGTGTCAACAGTCAGTGAAATCACTGTGACTTTGTATCTAGACTTGCATGAATGAAAAGATTTTTGCATGATGACCACTTTCATATTAATATTTAAATGTAATTCTGATTGAAGCAATAAAAAAACCTTTCACTTTGCTTGAAGGATTAAATTCTAAAGTTGTTTCTGAGTCTGAGCTTCTCCTGAAGTACCAACATTTTGTGGCTGAGAAAATGGAGGGAGGATGGTTGAGATTTCTTCTGTGTTTATTTTTTTGTAATTTCTTTGACAGTAATTTTAGAATGCAAAGGAAAAAAAAAAGGGCTGTTGTGCAACCCAAAAGTTTCAGTGGGCATAAGAAAATAATATGCTTCTAAGTGAGGGGAGTTAGCTTTATAAAGCAATCAGACTAGTTATTAATTTTATATAGAAATTGGAAATGGAAAAAAAATGGGGGCAGACTTTGCTTCTTATCTATCCTGCTACTTACTTATCCTACTTCTTACTCTGAAGTCTTTAATGTTAATATAGTGGCTTTCAGGTACATAGCTCCTTGAAGACATGTGTAAAAAGAGCAAATTCTGTGTATGAATTTTTTTCTGAGCAAAAACTGGTGTATGTTTTGGTTTAGTTGTTGTATGTACAACATGAGACATCACATGTAACTCATTTCTTTTAAATAGGTGTCAGCAATGCATGGTTAGAAACTCTTCTTGCTGTAATAGAAGCTTTACCAAAAGAAACTGTCAGACATGAGGTAATTCTAATCTCTCATGCTAACAAAAAAAAAAATAAAAAATTAAGATTTTAAGATTGTATTTCCCTGCAAGTTTTATTCACCTCAGTCAGATTTGTGGCAATTTCACTGTACCTGTGAAGATGGTAATGGTTGTGGAACACACTCTAAGAGATGAATGCATGAAAAGATGAGACAGGAAGGTCACCCTAAACAAAGAAGTTTTCTTCAACAAATAAAGCCAGCACTTACTTATATTCCACTGCAACACTTCCACTGCACTTTGTATGCTCAGTAACATCTTTTCCTGCATCCTGTTTTGGTTTACAGGATAGTATCTCACTCTATGTCTTCATGAAGAAATGACATTTTGTTTACTATTGGACTAAAATTCCAATATCTGCTAAATGGAACTGAATGCTGGAGATCCATTCCTTAGTATTTCAGTAGTTTTTGGTATAGCAAAACTCTAAGGCACTTCAAACACTTAATTTTTTGCTGTGCAGCTCAAGAAAGAAAAAGAAAATCTGTCACCAAATTATAATTTAGTCAACTAATTTATTTTTAGTGTTGTAGTATATATATTTATATATATTTAGTATATAGTATACATATATAATTTTAAGTATTCATATTTTGTTAAGTTTAAAAGCTTTGCAGCAGATATACTGACTGTGTTTATAACAATATGGAGATTTAAATGACTGTTTGCATAGTATAAAAATTTTCATTAAAATAAGACTAGAATCCAAAACCATTTAAAAAAAATCAGCTTCTAAAGGGTAAAAAGTTAGGTTGGAAGAAACACAGAGAAATTATTCTAGTCACCTCCAAAATCTAATTGCAGGGTAATTTTAAAGATGTCATTTAAACAAAATCGACTATTAATGTGCATAGGCACCATTATTGTTAGTACTGATTAATTCAGTGTAAAGGTTAATGACATTTAGAATATGTTTTTCTAGATTTTTTCTTTAAGAGGAATACTTTATTTAATGCTCACAATTTTTCTCTTCTTTTTTCTTCTTTTTTTTCCCATGTAGATCCTGAATCCACTTGTTTCCAAAGCACAGCTTTCTCAAACACTTCAGTCCCGCTTAGTTAGTTGTAAAATCATGGGAAAAGTAGCTAACAAATTTGAAGCTCATATGTAAGTAGAGTGTCAATATATTTACATTCCACAGTGTAAACCAGTATTTCTTTGCTAGTGGACAAAAATGACAAGTAGACTTGTAGATAGATACAAGTAGACTTTATTGCAAAAATGAAATGCTTTTTTTCATGCTCATTTTCAATCACAAATCCCTTTCATTATTTAACTAGCATGTTCAGACTTTCTGATGTTCATCATTTCATAACTTGAATTTGTATGTTCTTTCACCAATTTGAATGGATAACATTTTCATGCCCTTCTTCCATATTGTTTTTCTTACGAGAAAATAACCTACACAGTGGATTTCTCTGCAAACTTACAGGCTCAAAACACAGCTTCATCTCCTTAGAATTTCTTGTCATAGAAAGAGGAATTCCATTCCTAACTTTTTATTATGTGACCAAATTTAGCATGTAGGTCTGGTTTTTTTCCTATCCCTACTGAAAATGTAGATATATCAGGAACTACTGCTGTTCCCTGATATTACCCAGCCCTTAGATTCGGTCTCTGTGAGTTGGGACAGAAGAGGGTGCAATGATGAAACTAAATTTGACTCACTCATCTGCCCTAAGCTCTTGGTGTGGTACATTCCTTGGTCAGTTTACCCTGGTTTATGGTGGTAGGACCACTCCAACAAATGTGTTTGCTCTCTGGGCAATCCAACAGCATGACTTGGAATTACAATAGAAATCCACTGTGGGCCACTAAATGCCCAGACAAGGAAGTCCACTCTACAAATGATTTTGATCTGCCCCAAAATATAAGAATTCAGCATAACAGGACAATATGACAAGACATTTAGGAATACATTTCTTTAGGTTATGGGGTTTTTTTCTTCAATAAAAAAGAAATAGAAGCACCCAAAAGGAAACTATCTAAATCTTCATTTGCTGTTTAGACTGTACTTGTTGACATTCAAAAGTAAATAGAAATGGTAGAATAGTATTGTTTGAGAATGTTACCAAACCTTTATATTCCAAATCTCTAGGTCTGTCAGGATAGCAGTTGCATTTATTTATTTGAAGTTACACTCTCATGGACATACGTGAATTTAGGGATTACTTGGAATCTTATGTGAAAATACAGTAGTGTTAATTAGTAGTCTTGATAATCAACACACATCTTTTGTGGTGTTTCTTCAACGATTCCTTGCTGTTCAGAGGCAGGAATCCCCTCATTTCAGTAAACAGGTCTTAGCAGCTTTTCTGCACAGCCACTACATTTTAAGAAGATAACTCAGAATTTTCTGAGACATCTTGTTCTTCTGGTAGAGACCTCTGAGTGCAGTTCAGAGGCCTGAAAAAGAGAGGCTTAGAATGTGGCAGAATGAATAAAATTCAGGATGCACTCTCATTCCCCTTTAAAAAGAGCTCCTGGTACAGGCCCAGAAGACAGATCTATCCTCAGGAGTAGGCAATATATAAGCATATCTTCACATTCTTCTACAGAATGGCACAGTTTTTCCTCATAAAATTTATATTATAATAAAAAAATTTATTTGATGTTACTCCCAGGTTATTTTATATTCTGTCCTTGTCATGGAACATTAGTTTTTCTACCCTCTGTTCCAGTGTTCCAAGTTTAAAAGTTTTTTATTTTTATTTTTTAATTTATTTTTATGTAGCCCCTAATTTAGTATATTCTAAAATGCCGAACTTCCAAGACTGTACAATTTTTTGAAACTTGAAGCTAAATTTTTCTGTAAGAAGTAAATTAATTTTCACTGGAATGAATGCAAGCTGGCTTGCAAATTTGCTTGTCATTGCCTGCATATTATTTATCTGAGTTTTGCAGTAACAAGAATTTTTATAGAGATATTTTATGAATACTTATGACAGAACCTTGGGAAGTGAAAGGAAACACAATGGCTGATTCTGTCAAGTTGTAATATGTGTTTTTACTGAAATAACATATTTCAAAATATCAAAATTTTTATTTTGTATCTGCCTTTGATTTACATGAATATTTGGTCTACTTGCCTGAAGACATTGCAATATTCAAGCTTTTAATCTGAAATTCTTTTTCTCCTTTCTTCCTAATTATGTCTTGGGTGATAACCTGCATATCAAAGGTGAAGAGTTACAGACATTTAATTGGGATTTGCATTTCCATTTATATAATCTTTTTATTCTTTCAGTGGCTGTTCAGAAGTTGTAGTGAAGATGTTTATTAAATGAGGACAGCATTCTACTACAGTAGCCTACCTACTATTTTTGTAGTTTATAAGAAATTATAGATGAAATATGAGCAAATTATAATGACAGTAAATATTCCTTTTCCTGTTTCTTTGGAGCACATATTTGCTCCAGATGTACAATATTCTTTTCTAATTGCTGATTATCAGAAAAATAATTTACTGTGTGTGATAAATTAGTAATATATGGGATAAACAAGTAATGTGTGAGTAAAGTTCAGTACAGCTCAATAGATTTAATATATTGTTGTTCTATATTTTCCTAAAAAAATGTTCATGTTTTTAGTATTAAAAGAGAGGTTCTTCCATTGGTAAAATCACTGTGCCAGGATGTGGAATATGAAGTTAGAACTTGCATGTGTCGACAACTGGAACATGTAGCTCGAGGAATAGGGTGAGTGGAATTTGCATGACTGATCTTAAATGCAAAATATTTCTCTAAAATGTTAACCTAAAAGCTCCCTTTAAAATTGCTGAATTCATGCATATTCAATAATGAATTTGAAATGTACAGATGTGTTCTTAGTACTTGGCTGTTGGAAGTTGTTTCTTTTTCACGTCAAGATTTTTCTTTCTCTTTTATAGTAAAAGAGAGTTATAATATATAGTAAAAGAGAGTAAAGGTTATTGCTGAACCATAAACCCAGCAGTTATTTTGTAAATAATCTATATCTGTAACTTCTTGAAATTATCTTGATTATCCATTGATGATGGATTACTATCAATAAATAATTTTATTATTTAAAAATTCTGACAAGTATTAGCAGTTTTAATAATTACTGTGCAGTTTTTTGAGAAAGGATGTTAAATGGCTTTTGTAAGCAAATTTCAGCTCAGTATCAGCTTTTATTTGAAGCTTGAAGGCCTTCAATATTCACACATAGGATTGAAAAAGTCTGGAACTTTAATAAAAGAAAATGTTAATTACACTCAGGATTGGTCTCAGAGTGAACAAATATTTTAAAATTCAGGGTCTCTCTACCTATCATTTTATCAGGGAGGAAAAACAGCAATAACTTCTTTTACAGAATTGAAAAATTATCAAGTAACATTCCTTACCCAGTGCTAGACAGCAGAGAGAGATTAGATCTTATACTAACAAGTTACCATACTGTAAATGAAGTTTTCTTAATTCTGTTTAATGTCTTTAAAATGAACTAAATTTCACTTACTCTACCTTGGATATGAAAGTTTAAAAAAATCATAGGTATTATGCAGTGGCAAATGACAGCATTATTGGGTATTTAGTCCACCTTAGAATTGTGGGTTTGATCGGGCTAAATATTTTGTTATAATTTAGCGGTCTGTCCTGTGTATTTTTCTTTGATTCTTTCCTCACCAACTTTTATTTTTAGCATTAATGTATTCGTATCGACTGTTCTCTCTCTGAAGTTTTTTACTCTAATCCCTTCTCAATGCTTTAGATGATTTAATCTCATGAGAAATGGTGGACATTGAACATTTTCAGTATGGAAGCTATTCCAGTGTATGCTGAAGATGACTAGGTAGTAGGTAAATTAAAAAATAAGAGATATGTACAAATTTTCAGGTAAATATCGAAGGTATAATGTGACAACAGTCCAAATGCATATTTTTACTAATGTTATTGTCATTAAATGATCTATAATTTTCTCATAATTTTATTTGAATGTTTAATCATTTACTTGGAGGAATGCTGTTAACACCTCTTGATTTGCTGGTACATATAATATCTCTGTAAGGTGCAAACAACTTTAATGCTGATTATAAGCATTTGAAAGGATTTTTGTTTATATTGACTTACAAAAGGGGCAGCTGTTACTGCTTTAGTCTGAGCAGAAGGGATATTTTGAGCATTTTTATTTCAGCATCCTGGAGTTATTTAGCACTATATTAGTAGGTCAGTCTGTACCAAAGCCAAAAAGGACAAGTAGAACCCTTTCTTTACTACTTTAAACCAAGGCCAAAAGCCAGTGTTTAGACTAGTTGGGAAATCACATTTTATCTGAGCAGTAGCTGTTCTCTGTAAAGAAGGCTTATCTTTGATGTATAAAATTTCCAGACACTTCAATCCAGCATGGCTTATACTTATTAAATTTTGGCTTTGGACCATCATATTGAGCATATTTTAGCATAAGTATTTTTTTAGTGATACAGTGAAATAGCAGGAGTCGTTTGATTTTTTTCAGACTTCATTTTCTCTAATTTATTTTGAGCTAATTTGAGTGCTTTTTTCAAGCAAATGATGAAGTTTTGCTTTTAAAATTTGCATGTTTCTTTGACAAAGAAGAAAAGTCCTGAGATTGACTGGAAGTTTTTATTTAACTTTACTTTTCTTAGGGCTTTGTCAGTTTTTTCTTCTTGACTACCCCAAAAAATACCTAAATGAGTATTTCAAGGAAGAATTCTGTTTTGCAGTGGCAGAATTGTTTCATTGTAAGTTTTCTTTTGACTGCTTGCTTCATGTTGCAGGACAGATCTAACAAAAACCGTGGTGCTTCCTGAGTTGGTGGAACTGGCCAGAGATGAGGGCAGCAGTGTACGCCTGGCAGCTTTTGAGACTTTAGTGAATCTCCTCGATATGTTTGATGCAGGTAGGAATTTAATTTAGGCATAGTAGCCCAATTCTTAGTACTCTAGTGCATCTTATAATTGTTTAAAATGCTTTTTGTTCTGACAGCATTACTCAGACATTTCAGATTTTGTTGTTTTGTCCTTTATATTTCCTTGTATTTCATGTCTTGCAGTGCTTTATATGCAGGAAGTTTTAAGGGAGGTGAGCAAGTTGTCCATGAAATCAATTATCATATTCCAAGTTTCTAGTATAATATGCTTAAACAGAATGAGTAAAACACCTGTATAAATTATGGGAATATTGTGGTTTTAGTATTTAATTAATTAAAGTAGTGCTATCAGTGCACAGAATACAAAGTGTTAGCTCAACAAAAATGTACTGTACAGGAACTTGGTGATGAATTACTATAATACATGGTTGTATTTAAGCCATATGGAGGAGTGGATAAAGAAAAGAAAAAAATAATACAGTTTTGGGGAGAATTGTGTAAATAGACTTTTTAGCAGTTAGTGTTTATATCAATAAGTATGTTAGTAGCTTAATTTTCTAATTCTTGAGCCTCTGTACTGATGCTATCAAGTTTGTGCCTCTCTTTGCACCTCTCAGTCTTCACTCCTCCTCCCCACTCCTTGCTGTAGCTGCTGCTTTGAGTTACTGTAAGAAGCTTAGAGAAAGCAATCAGGGGTTATTTGCAGGTCTTTAAGGAATGTTTCTAGAAATTAGGTTTGCATGGATTTTGTTTTCATGGCTGAACTAGAAAATGAACATTTTTGAAGGTAGATGAGCCAAAAAGTCATCCTAGTTTCTCTCCCACAATATCAAAATATTTCTTCAGCTGAACCTAACCTTGTTCAGCCACAATTATTTGCTGAATCTTGCTGTTCATCTACCAAAACCAAATCATGATCCCTTTAAAACTCAAACATTTTAATACAATGATTTTATTTAAATTAAGTCCAAAGATATAAATTTCTTCAAACATTTGCTCCTTTATTTTATAAGGACGCAGAGTATTTGGATTTGGCTTTAGTTTATAAATGATGTAATTTCTTTCCTGTGTCCTTAACTATTTTTTTTCTCTGTGAATTTATTGTATACCAAAAGATTTTGAAACACTTCTCAGTAGGTTTAAAAAATTACTTGCAGCATATCCTGATTTTACTATTTACTGTTGCAGTCATGTTCAGTCTTGATCTCCCTGTATTCCTACTATTGTAGAAAATCTTGTTGTAGGAGTTCTGCAGTATTCTTTCTCTCTGTATTCTTGGTGAGTGGAGAAGGTAGTGACTGTTTATTTATTCTCTGCTTCATCCTTTACTGGGGGATGCCTTTTCACTTACAACAAATAAACAAATGGACATAACAGGGAAGGTACTAAATTTAGTATCATTCTCTCTACCTCTTGTTTTGTACCTTCAGTGAGTGCCTGCCAGAAGTAATCCTGAGAATGTTAAATGAAATTTTTCTCAATTTATTACAGTTCAGTCTCTGTGCTCTTTTTAAAATGTTGACAAATGGCTAACTGTAAAAATGTCTTTTGTTTTTCAGATGATCGGAGTCAAACTGTTCTCCCATTAGTGAAATCATTCTGTGAAAAATCCTTCAAAGCAGATGAATCTATCATAGTTTCTTTATCTTTCCATTTAGGGAAACTGTGTAATGGATTATATGGTATGATTTAATTTCTTTTTACAAAGCTTAAAAATGAGGGAAGATTGGAGAATTTGAACCCCTTGGAAAATACCCAGATTTGAGTGTATCAAATGAAATGGTGGTTAGATTTTGGAAATTTCCTCTTAGGGTGACTATCTATGTATTACTTATTGTTGGTTTTCTTTTGTTTAGACAGTGTCAAAGATGGAAACATGGTGTTTTATCTTTATTGGTTTGACTGATTTATTTGGGTATTCTGGAGCCTGTGATTTGTATGATTGAATTTTTGAAGCTAGAAACCTTTCAAAACATTATGATGTTAACTTTGCTCATTTCTGTGCTTGATCTCCTTTTTAAGACACAGGGCAGAGTGTGGTCCATAAGGAGCTTGAGGGGAGAAAGGAGATCTAATGCCATGTGGATTCCCCTGTTGCAGCTGAGTCCAAATCGATACTCATAATTTTTATACCCATCATTTTTGCTTGAATTTTCACTTGATCACAGCACAATATTTCTTGATAATTCTGCCCACCATGTTACCTGTGGAGGAATGAAACAGAATCATGGCTTTACCTTATAATTTTTCCCATGACTTTTAAAACCTTTGGTCTTTCCTACAGCTCTTTAAAATGAGTCTTCATGATTATGTTAAAGACTATCAAAGTGACAATTGCTTCACTACAGATTACTTGAAATGGTTGTTCCACGGTGTTAAAATGTTATTTCCAGAAGCAGAGGGCTAGGACAGTCCATCCTGTGTTTATCATGTTTTTCCAGTCTTCTTTTCTCTAGTTGAATGACTAATTCCTGATCTTTCCATCTGACAAATTCTTATTTTTCTTGAAGTTTTATACCTTAGGACAGCTGAATCAAGTGAAAGGGTTGCTTCACATGTCTTGCCAGATATATTGCTGTTCACAGTTTTCAGTATGAAAAATTGCCTTTTAAAAAAAATCAAGCAGCTACTTAGTCTTTCTCTATCCTGCCCTTGTGCAGGTGATGCAGATCAGGCTAAGCATGGCACCTTACTGCTGTTTAATGGAATTATAGTCTAAAGTTTTAAGACCACATGTCCAGTTACTGAAGATCATTTTAAACTGTCTTCTGAAGAATAAGAAGTCTCTGTCCTTGTTTGATGCTTTCAGAAATCAGTGAAAATACTGAATAGTACCATTAGGATAGAACTTGCTTTCTACAGTTTCCTGTCTTGTCAGTAGTATATGGGTAATTTTCTCTTAGTTGTTTTTCCAAGCAGTTTTTGGAGCATTTTTGTAGTTTTTAATTATCATTTCTATTCCCTTGTTGTGAAAGTCATGACCTTTACTACCTCTTTTGTTTCACTGGTCCTGTTATCCCATACTAGAAGGAAATTGAATCAGTTTGACAAGTTTTCCTTTTGCCATGTTGGCTACTGCTATTATTTTTCGGGGAGTGGATGTGTGTCTGTGTTGGTATTAAATAGCAGATTTTTTTATTTCTTTTTTTGTTTCAATTTTTTTAAACATGTGAAAGCAACCTCCCTTACCTAATTATATGGCATGTCCTTTCCCTCTCCAGCTATTAACTGTCAGTACCACTTCAGCCTTTTTCTGTTCTCTTATTTGACTTATTTAAGATTTCAACAGCTAGGACTTAAGCATTGTGAATGCTGGAATGAAGCACATGTGACTGTACATTTTGAAAACCTTTTGTTTAAGATCCACTGACCTGTTGATTCTCTACTTAAATCTTGAATCTTTGTCAGAGTTATTAATTTTACTCAGCCTGATGATACTAGTGGAATTTGAAAAAGAAAGTAAAATTATTTAGCATTTCAGCCTTCTTCATACCAATCACTGATAGCTTTCCTCCCTTGCTGAAATAGAAATTTGAGCCTTTTCTTGATTATTCTCTTATTACTGATGTACTTGTAGTTTTTGATTCTTCTTAGAATCATTAGTTCATTAGAATCACTAGTTACATTCCAGTTTGTTCTGAGTACTTGTGTGTACTGATTATCTGCTAGATTCAGTGGGGGTGGGAGGGGGAGGAAGGATAAAATCAAGATATTTGATAGATTTTAAAATAAGATTTGCTTGGGTATATTATTAATGGCATTTGTAATGAGGAAAGTTTGTTGTTTTGTTTGGTTTTTTTTGTTTTTTTTTCTTTTTTTGAGGCATTTTTACTCCTGAACAGCACTTGCGGTTTTTGGAATTTTATAAGAAACTTTCCACACTGGGTTTACAGCAGGAAAATGGGCATAATGATAATCAACTACATCTGCAAACTCTGGAACAGGAAAAGAAGTATATTTCAGTGAGGAAGAACTGTGCTTACAATTTTCCAGTAAGTAACAGTAATTGAAAGTTTAATATTAATTTGTGTTGTGCATATAGTTCACTAAATAGGACTATGCAAGTGATAGAGGACTTATTCCCAAATTGTTCATTGTTAATTAGATTTTAGGTCTTTTCTGCAAAGTTTCATTTAGTGAGGTTGTCCAAAAGAGTTAGCAGGAAATACTATTCTTTGCAGACCCTCAGAAAATTATTGGCAAATTTTGACTGAAGAAATGTTGGTCTAAGAATTTACCAGTCTTATTCTCTCCTACACATTTTCTCCAAATGTTTAGCACAAAGGATTTGGGAAAAGGTCTTTGAAACAGAGTCTCCAGTTTAAAACCACTTGAATCTACAGTTTCACATTCACTGTGTGTCACTTCATTTTAGGGAGTTGGAGATTGAAACTGAATACTCAGGTTGATGTTTTACTCATCTTCCTGCCTAAGTACAGAAAGTCTTTTCAATTTTATGTGAGGTCTTTAAATACACCAGTCATATTTCTGTAAATCTACTTAATATTTTGAAATTTGCATTAGTATTCAATGAAAACAGGTTTGCACGAAGAGCCAGTAGACAACTATTTTTCCTTCTGCCTTTTAAAGGCAAGCACACTGTATGTAGATAGACATCTGTTGATTTATTTGAGCAAAACCAAGGTATGTACAAAGACAATCAGTGAAAGTCAGATTCCTGCTTTGCTGCTTGCTGAAGTGTTCTTTGTTTTTGAAGTATCCATTTTGCAGTTTTTGCTAGAATACAGAAACGTTAGCAATATTTATAAATCTGAAGTTTTTTATCTCATAGTTTCAGTCCTTATCTTCAGAAAAACAGCCTGCAGCATGTCTGGAAGATAAATAAATTTGGTTTAGTTCTCAACTCTGGATTTTGTCTGGTGCCTGTGTTTCAACAAGGCTAGCAAAACCTCCACACTTCCTTCTTAAAATAACAATCTGTTCTCTCTCAAGTTCATCTGATAATCTGTGGTAGTGTCATCCTTTAGCTGTGTTGTTAAAAAAGGACTTTATCCTTTCACAGGCCATGATTGTTTTTGTGGATCCAAAGAACTTCCATTTAGAACTTTATTCTATATTCTTCTGCCTTTGTCATGACCCCGAAGTTTCTGTCAGATATACCATGGCCATAAGCTTCTTTGAAGTAAGTCTTCTCAAACTCACCTGGATTTATTTTGTTTTGTTTTCTTCTTTAAGTTTACATTTGTGACTGCTCAACCAAAAATAAAAGATTTGAGAAAATGTATTGAAATATTTAGTTCATCAAGGGTGTTCAGTTCCTTCTAACCTCTGTGTACAGCCCATATACACACATCATTTTATTTAAGTTGTGTGACATCTGGCTACAAGAGATTACTGCCAGGTCAAATTGTAAGAAGCAAAAGGTGGAAGAAACTTTTGATGATCTAGTACCACAAACATAAACAAATGTTTATGTAACTATAATATTTGAAGTTTTTCAATAGTATTAGAAAACAGACAAATGGGAGAAAGGAAATTCTCCCTTTTCTGCCTGAAAACTCTTAGAACTGTAGTTTGCTGGTGTAAGTAAGGAATGTTTATGTGGAACAAATCTAAATGAAATGTTCAATTTAATATGAAACTTCTTGGAAATTTATGCAGATGTAAGAGCATATGTATTCTTATATTTCCATTCAGCTTATATAAATTCTACTCTGTTATTTTCAAAAATTTAAAAAATGTAGAAATGCATAGGTAATATTAACTATATGGAGTGAATACCAGAAATTAAAATACACTCTCCTGAATATAGAAATCAATATAGGGAAATCTTCAATGTTTTCATATTCTTTCACTGAGAATCTTTGTGTTTCAGTCTTTGAGTTCAGCTTTGATCCATTTTTTTGCTGGGAAATTGGTAAATTAAGCAGTTTTTTGAAAATATTTAAATTAATAGTAGAGGGGAAAATGGCTTTATTTCCACCACTGTAAGAAAGTTATATGGATTTCCATACATCTTGTTACCTATTAATGCCTTGTTTTAATGAATGATAGTCCAACCTAATTGTTGAAATTGTAAAATTGGCATCTAATTCTGCATAATACTTTGTTTTAGCTGTGTAACACTATTAAGGTACTACCTGAATATAAGGAAAGTATTTTAGCTCATTTAAAGAAACTGTAAAATTACACCTTGGCCTAAATATACATTTAGTTCTCATTGGTTTAATTTTAACAGCTTAACTAGGCAGCCATGTGACAGACAAAAATGAGTAATTTATGTCATTCCCTGCTTGCTGGATTGTTTTCCAAAAAATAAAAGTCCTTGAAGCCATTTCCTTAAAGCTTCATCTTGATTGGAAGTAAGCTCTTATTTTTGCTTGGCTTAAAAAAACATTAAAAAACATCATATAGATATTTATTGTGGCAAAAAAATCCCATTCCTCAAGTTTTTGTTATGTTTGCTATAAAACCTTTTTAATAGCATGGAGATGGACTGCTAGTGTTTTTTAAAAATTTACATGAGACTTATGAATTACATAAGGAAAAGAAGTAAGGAACCTTCAGGTGGAAGGTTGGGGAAACTTAAAATCCAGCACAGGCTAAGACAACTTTGCTTTTTATGTTCTGTAAATTATACAGCAGGCTGACTCTTAACTCTCCTAATTTACAACATTTGAATATTCCACAGTGAAATATCTACCCTTGCAGTGCAGCCTAAAACATTTTTGGTAAATGTGAAATAGAGTTAATTCTAAAAGCATGTTTCATAGGTAGATAATAGACCTGTTTCTTGACTCATGTTATTTATATAAGCATATTGTTAATGTGATCAGTGGGAAAGTACACAACTTTAGGAAGCTGATATTAAACACTTTTTTCTTCATGCTTGCTGAAAAGTAAGCGGTGTTGTGCCATAGAACTAAAGAATATTTCACCTTGCTATCTTCCTGTCATTTTTTAGGTTGCTAAGCTTTTAAATTCTGATGTGTATACAATACATAAAGAACTGGTTACGCTATTACAGGATGAGTCACTGGAGGTAATACGCTTTTATTGGAACTTTTCTGGCTTGTTACATCGAGGCAGATTATCTTCATGTTTAATAACTCTTCACTGACAATTAGTAGTAGAGTAACAATTTGAAATGATTAACAGCTTTTACTTCTATTGCACAGACTGTGCATAAAGATGCCAGCCTTCTGTGAATAAAAAGGAGGAAAGTAGGAAGGTGTTTGAATTTAGTAATACCACACTAAATTGATTAGCTTTTAAAAATACTAATTCTAAATAGTTTTAATTGCTGTATTATTTTTTACCATACAAACTCTAAAAAGCTTTCGGTTTGGTACTATGTTAAAACAATAGTTGATAGGATTCAAGGTCTTTTGCTTTGTTTTATTTTTATTGTCCAATTGAAGAGGACATAAAGAAGTTGTCTATGGTTTGAAGATCAAGATTTATGGAAAGAGTTTTAGTCCCAGGTAACTTGTATAGAACATGAATCATTGAAAATAACATGAAAAGTTATATTGGAGTTAACATAGTTATACTTTATTGGATGGAAAAAAGAGACATATTTATATTAGAGAAAAAAATCACCATTTCCTCTGATACTGGTTACTCCAGTAATAAGTTAGACTATTCCAGTTAGAAAACTTGTCTGATCACATATATAAAAACAGAGGCTGTAATAATTATATTACTTACTGCATTAAAATATCAGTCATCTATGCAACTAATCAATGCAACTAATCTCCATTCTTTTTCAACATGAGAGAGCAGTAACTTGAAAGGTGCCAGCAGGGATATGTTGGTGGGAGTTGAAAATGGAGTTCATTTACAGACCTCTTTCATGCAGCCTTTCTTTAAATAGGTATTAGATGCCCTAGTAGGTCACCTTCCTGAAATCCTTGAACTAATGACTAATGGAGGAGAAAACAATGGATCAGAAAGCAAGGTGGGTATTCTCATGGGGTTTTTAAAATTTTATTTCTAAATGAAGGTAGTAAGAAATTTCAGACAAAATTTGTAGGAAAAGGCTTTCATGATTAGTTTCTGCTTTGGAGAAATAGGAGGTTTCTGTTTGTTTTTTTTTTAATTTTGTTGATTTTATAAGCCTTAATATTAAAAAAAAATTGGAAATGTTAAGGTTAATATGAAAATGAACAGTTTATATGCATTCTTTTTCTAATTAACCACAGTTATGTGAAAACAAAATTTGGTTTCATGGTAAGAGAACAATAGCTAATACATGTTTTAAATCTTTTTCATACTGATGTGTGAATTGCTCATGGGTGTCATTTTCAGGCTTCTGCTAGAAGGAAATCTATTTCCAGGAGTAAAGACACTGAATTAAGAGATCTGTACTCAGCTCCCATCTTTTCTAATTTAATTGTATATTTTTCTGGATGATGATCTATTCCATGACTCCTCACCTCTAAGATGGAACAGAAAGGATGCTGGTTTTGAGCATATTTCCTAAATGTGTGGATAAATTGAGATTTTGCAGCAATATAAGAATTGAAGAAATTTATTTTCTTTTACAGACAGAACTTGACAATGTAATTTAAAAATCTGAATTTGTCAGATGTTTACAGCTGTAAATATATATAATATATAGCAAATGCAATGTCAGGTGTGGCAGTCTATTTCATTTTTCTTAGTGCTAAAGGGAATTTAGCTTGGCTACTATGAATTCTTTGCCTTCTACTGAGAAAAGGTGCATAATTCCTACTAAAATTAATTCCTACTAAAACTAATTAGCGGATTGAGAACAATAACTGCTCAGATAAGGAGGATAAAAGAGAAATGGGATTCATTTGGTTTGAAAAAGAGAATGCTGAGCAGAGTTGGCATAATGGTCTTAATATCTATAAAAGGTTGTTACAAAGAGAACGTTTAGTTTTCCTTTGTCAGGAGAAGGGATTGGAGATGAAAGTGTATTTAGGTAGTGAAATAGCTTTTGGATTAGTCTTCCCTTCTTATATTGTTGTGATTAGCTTTTTAAACATAGTCACAAGACACACAGCTTGAAAATATAAAATTATTGTTTATCCTTCTGCTTCTAGTTACTTTCTATTCCTGACTTGATTCCTGCATTAACAACAGCAGAACAGAGAGCAGCAACTTCTTTAAAATGGAGAACGCATGAGAAGTTACTACAAAAATATGCATGTCTCCCTCATATCATATCAAGTGATCAGATCTATTACCGTTTTATTCAAAGGATGTTGACAATCATTTTGACAAATGTGAGCTCACCTGTTGCTTTCTCATTTGTTTTTATTTGTAAATGCATGTTAGACCACTAGATATTTGCTATGTGTAGTACTTCCTGTGTTATAGAAATCTTAAAATACTATCCCTTTGATATGGTATATCAAGCTGTGGCATTTTTTCTATGAGAATTTTCACTGAATACTTGCCCCCGTTTGAGGAGCAAAATTTGGATTGACAGTTTTCCTCCTACCCAAGACTTCTTCCTTTCCTTGTGCTCATCATCAGTTTGTTTCTAGTTAAATCAAAACTTTTTCCTCTGAAATATACCTTTTTTTTCCTGATTCCATACATTACATTGTGTTTGTTCTTTATGGAAAACTGTGCATTTCTAAAATAAATTATCATTTAGAGCTATTAGTCTGAAATTTTACTGGGTTAATTCAAGAATAAAACTGTTGTAAGAGAAGATGATGTAAGTTTTATTTCTAACACTTGCAATACAGAAGATGCCTTGCAAACATGAAATATTTTACAGTGCTTATAAAATAGTTGAATCTAAAAGTTGGGCAGAAGGAATAAAGCAGGTATCTCATGAACTGGCCAAACTTCCTAATTCTCCCTTACAGTATGACATTTATTTCAAAATTTATAAAGTTAGTCTACTTTTTAGCTATTTTTTTTCTAATTCTATATATGTTTTTAGTCATACTCCTTCAGATATGTTCAATTGTTCCCTGTATTTCTTTCAAGAATGTCCTGCCAGTCCAAAAAGCAGCTGCTCGGACTCTCTGCGTTTATTTGCGCTACAATCGCAAACAGGAACAGAGACATGAGGTTATCCAGAAACTGATCGAACGTAAGATGATCTTTCCTCCATTACTGAGAAATGAAAGTTAGTTTTGACTGAAGATCTATTTACAGTTACATTTATTCAGTGTAATTTCCTTTCATCATCGGAGGGACTACGCTTGGAAGACATTCAGTTGCTCATATTATCACCAGCCAAATGTACTGCGCATACGTGAGGAATATATCTGCAGCTTATATAAAGGGATTGGGGAAGAGGCAATGCAGAAACTGATAATATAATATGCCAAGACCTCTCCAACCCTACTTCTTATAGCCAAAATTACTAAGTTCTGGATGCTGCAATATAAAAAGCAGAATTCCTTTGGAAGAAGTAAAATTCTGTAGAGGCTTCAGCATAAGTGCTGAATAAATCTCGGAAATTTATTTATTTATCAGTCACCTAAAGTTGACGATTTGGTGTATGCTATGTGTTTTAAGGATAGCTTGGAAGTTTTAACAATTCCCATTAACATTCCTTAATGTTTACACAATAATTTTGATACTCCTGTGGCATGATTTGAAAGGCATACAGGGCTTTGTTTAATACAGTAGCTAGTTCACTTTTTCTAGTGATCACTCACAGAATTAATTGAATTCAGAATCTTAGTTGTTTACTAAAAGAAAGAACTGAGGCTGAGAAATTTTTTGATGACTGTGATTGTCATCTTTAAGTTAAAGGTCAACCTGTGAAATGTTTTCTATTTGACATTGAAAACTTGACAGATAACATCTGAAAATTTTTATTTTTCAGAATTGGGTCAAGGAAAAAGTTACTGGAACAGACTTCGGTTTTTAGATACTTGTGAATTCATTATGGAACTGTTTTCAAAATCATTCTTCTGTAAATACTTCTTTTTACCTGTGCTTGAACTTACACATGACCCAGTGGCAAATGTCAGGTATGAAGAATATGTAACGGTGTACAGGAAAAAAAAAAGCTTTAAGTATTTTAAATATTTATATATATAAATACTTTATATATAAATATATATAAATAAAATGTATAAATACTTTAAATATTATATTAAGAAATACTGTTAGAAGTTTTACGTTTTGCTTAAATAGTGGGACTTGAGTAAAAACATAAAGAGCCTTCAGGATGACCAGTATTAAAGATGCAGGGGAGTATGGGAATGGTGCTATAAAATCCCAGAAGCAGGTCTGAGTGTTTGAGAGACTGATCAAAAGCACCATTGTTTGAGAGTGAAAGGAACAATGAGGCAGAGGAGAGCCAGCAATAGATGGGAAGAAAGTAATATAGTGTTTCATGGGTATAAAGAGAGAATGCAACTTCAATCTCCATTGATTCACATCCATTTCATTGTCACTGGATGTAAAGTGAAACACTCAAGCAATTATTTCAGTGGTCTGAACTAAACAATGTAGAACAGGTTTTATGTTATGGAAAAGGGTATCTACTTCATTGTTAAGGAAAATTAAAAAATAATACAGTAATATTATGGAATTTGATCTCTTATTCATTTTTATACAGTGTTTTTCCTGTTATTTTTGTAGTAACTGTTTTTTCTTTGTTTTCTAAACAGATAGGGACCAGGCAGTTATTACCAATAGGGAAGTTGATTTTTTTTTCACATATTTTGTGTGATTTATGCTTTTAATCTTGTTTCTGATGTGTGCCATTCATGTTGTCATCATTAACATATCTGAACTTCTAATATTAATGCTGCACAGGGATTTATGTAAGCATAATTTGCACATACATGTGCGCACTCAGTAAGCTTTGCCACATACTGTTTATTACGAAGTGAAACTGTTTAAATAGACACAGTGTTTAGTATAACTGCCACATTTCAACTCAGCAGGATCCTAAAAATTAAATCAGTTTGTATGATGAGGAACATTCATGTCTCATTAAATTAAGAGGATTATATTAAAACAATAAACTAAATTTGTATATAATCTGAAAGAGCTTATTCCTTTTAACAAATATTTTAATTAAAAGCTCTATTGATACAATATTAAAATTTAATGGAAACTTGAACTAACTTGCAATCCCTTAGCTGACATTAAAATTCATTTTGTCTTAATTCTTTTCTGGATTGTTTTTGTACAAAAGAAATGCACTGTCTCCAATGGAGTGAAGTTTACAGGCTAGACACTGTTAGCTGATGGTTTTAAAACAGACTTAGGGACATACTATTCTGGATTTCTACAGTGTGGTGTAACTCATGGTAATGGGAAATTGTGACTAATTTGTGATTAAAATATTTTGAAGATATAAAGATGGTGAGATTAATTAATATGAGAAAATTTTTACTGTTGTTATTAGAGTTACCATGTCTGGAAAAGGATTGTCTCTGATCCAATGCCAGTTGACTCTGAGAGAATATAACCATATATTGGTCTTGGTGTTTCTTTTAAATCTATTTCTGCAGATTAAAACTGGTCACTATTACATGCTCTTACAGTCTGATCAAATGAAGGAATTTTGATTTCCTCAGTTGCATGAAATATTTTTAATTTAATCTTCAGATTATTTTGTTGATAATGAAATAAAAAACAATGAACACATTTTTTATAAAAACAGTTTAGAAAAAATAGCTCAGAATCAAGGGAATGAACCACAAAATTGTTTAGGTTTGACAAGACTTTTAAGACCATCAAGTCCAACCATTAGCCTAAGACTGCTGAGTCAACCACTAAACCATGTCCCTGAGCACCACATCTATTAAATACCTCTAGGGATGGTGACTCCACCACTGCCCTGGGCAGCCTGTTCCAGTGCTTGACAAACATTTTGGTAAAGAACTTGCTCCAAATATCCAATCTAAGCCCCCTTGGAGCAACTTGAGACCATTTCCTCTTGTTCTGTTTCTTGTTATTCAGGGGAAGAGACCAAACCCAGCAATACACCCTTTCAGGTGGTTGTAGAGAACAATAGATTCCCCCTGAACCTCCTTTCCTCCAGGCTAAACAGCCCCAGTTCCCTCAGCTGCTCCTCATCAGAGCTGTGCTCCAGACCCTTCCCCAGCTCTGCTGCCCTTCTCTGGACACACTCCAGCCCCTCAGTGTCTTTCTTGTCTTGAGGGGCCCAGAACTGAACACAGGATTTGAGGTGTGGCCTCACCAGTGCTGGGTACAGGGGGACAATCCCTGCCCTGCTCCTGCTGGCCACACTACTGCTGGCACAGGCCAGGATGCCATTGGCCTTCCTGGCCACAGCTGGGCACAGCTGGCTCATGTTCAGCTGCTGTCAAATGGCACCCCCAGGTCCTTTTCCACCAGGCAGCTTCCCAGCCACTCTGTGCACTCTGTCCCCAGCGCTGTGGGGCTGTTGAGAGTGACCCAAGGGCAGAACTGGCACTTGGCCTTGTGGAACAGCTCAAGCAGGGGCAGCCTCCAGACATAAACAGGAGGATAAGGAAGGGCAAAAAAGGGCTTTCTTTTCTGTCTATCTGATAGACTTTCATCTTTGCAGTTGTATGGAATTGCAGTAACATGATTTTTGGTGAGACTTTGTACCAGATTTCCAGGGTATTTAGGTAACTGATAAACTTAGGTGTGCTGATCACTTGGAAAATCTGGAGGTCTCCTTACTTTTCTAGATTAAATAAACCAACCCAGACAACCAAAGATGTTTTTGGACTGTATTCATGATCTGTAGAGATTTTTTTGAAAACAGTATGTCTGGAAACAACACAGAAGCAACAAACACATATGAAAAATAAGACCACCTTAATTAATTATTTTGTGTCAAATGCTAGCATGCAATACATTGAGAATTAATAATATATATTAAGCATCTGCATCAAAAGATGAATATTTGGGTTGTTTGTTTGTTTGTTTTTTGTAGAATGAAGCTATGCTGTTTGTTGCCAAAAGTAAAATCTACTCTGAAGATTCCCACTGATAAACATTTACTTCAGCAGCTGGAATTATGTATAAGGAAACTTCTCTGTCAAGAGAAAGACAAAGATGTCCTGACTATTGTGAAAAGAGTAAGCATTTTCCTTTTTAAGCAGCATTTAATCTTGGGTTTATCACTGAAAGTTGAAATTACTGAAGTTATGCTTTCTGTTGATTTTCTCAATGTAAGAACAGGAGATAAAAAAATTCCATTGTCTGATATGTAATTTTGAACAATTAAAAGATGATGTAGTACAGTACATTCTGTGAAATTTAGGAGAGTTGATATCTCCTTGGTTGCTTATATTGCATTATTTTGTAGTGATTCAAATTCAGGATTTTGTCTCAATGACCATTTATGAAAACATGGCAAATGACTAGAGAAAGATTGAATGTTGATTCTAGTAAAAATCCTCAGGTCTGTGAGACAGAGGTATCTTGTTAGTCTATGTGTTTTACAATATACAGACAAAGCATTTTCAGGATTTTAAAATGTTGTAAATATGTTTTTAAAATGTGAATATTCAAAAAAGTACATCTTTAAGGAATGCCTATGCTTAGTCTCAAATTTAGAAACCATGAAGTGAAATAGCTCAAGTGGGTGGCTTCCTTACAGGGCCAGTCTGCAGGAGAGACTGGGTGAACACCTGTGTGGAACTTTAAGAGTTATACAGAGATTCCTGGGTTGCTTTTTTCAGTCCTGGTTCTTAAGACTGTGCTAAAGCTATTCTTGCTGTGGTGCTTCCTTGAGTGTATTTTGATTTCCATATGGATATTCTGTGAACCTTTCATTGTGAGTCTCAGCAGGGGTCTGAGAATTCTCTCTGGCACTTTTAAACTGCATTTGTACCACAAAAATAAAAGCACAGGATTAAAATATTTAATAAAAAAAGACAATTTTTTTCTTCAAAATGTGGCATGCTATTGAGTAATAATAACTAACATTTTAATCTTCTTTATAGACGGTGTTAGAATTGGACAGAATGGAGATCTCTGTAGATGCTGTAAGTGCTTACTAACTTTAATGCTTATCAACTACTCTTAGTTTCTATTTTCATGTAGTGATTTTTTATTTTTATTTATATTTTATTTTGAAGTTTCAGAAAAGGTTTTATGAAAATGATTTGTTGGATCAAAAAAAAGAGAGACAAGAACATCTCCTTTTGGAAATGGTATATTTTATCAGTGCACTGTCATTTTTAAATAGTTTGTACCTACATATTAAAGAGACAATAATTTTAAGTTAGGGGAAATGCATATTTTGGAGAGATGTGATAGGTTCATAATCTATGGGTGGTTTCATTTTACACTTTATAATAGGGTTAAGTCCTTCAAAGTAACATGTAATATTTTTTGTTTACTACCTACATTTTGGTGTATCAATTAGAAAAGCAAACTTGAGTTTCTTGAGAAACACCATGTATAACATGATAAACTGATTAATGAAACACCTCAGAATTCACAAACAGCTTCCCTAGGCAAAGAAATTATTCTCATAACTTCTTTTGTCCCAAGGAACCTGAAGAATGCTCTATGTTACAGGCTTTCCTATTAGCCAGGAAAAAGAGAAAAGCAAAAGGTGCAGTAGGCACTTCAGCACAGAGATTATATCTTCACCACATACTGCATCTCCACAAAGCCTAGATTGGACTGCTGCAGTCCCCCCATCATCTGCTGCCTCCCCTCCAGCCAGAGGTGGGAGAAGCTGAGCAGCTGATAGGATTCAGAAGATCCTAAAATTGTTAGCATGGTTCCTCTGACTTGTAGTAAATTAATTTCTTTGTTGTAAAGCCAGAAGAGGTTAAAGAGTGTTTCAGAAATGTCATTGTTTCCTTTGTTTGTGGTCCAGTTTGATGTCAACAGGTATTGCAGGTCAGTATGTGCAAATATAGCTGACCCACAGACTTCCTGCCACTTCCCACTGTCTCCAGGCAGAGGTTCAGCTTTGTTCTCAGGACCTGCATACACTCACTCCAAGTCTTGAACTTAGCTCTAGCAATCTTCAGGTAGATACAGTTAATGCTTTTGTGCTGAAAGGATTTGTGTGGGGCAAAATAGCCTCCAGTATGCTCTGTGTTACCCTGTATTATGTGATGACATCAAATTTTACCCTGTTTCTACAGCTGTACTTTAGAAAAGCACCTGAATTTTTATGGTATAGGCCACTGATATGTGCAACCCTTCTGTATCACAAAGGTCTCTTTAAGCATTGTCTGTGAGAGACATGGCTTTGGGGAATGTGAGATGGATAAAGTGAATTGTGACATGTTGCAGACCCAAACAGATGAAGATTAATTCAACCCACTTAAATGTATCTGACTGCTAAAGATTTTAATACTCAATATGTTAGTAAGTTTCCTTAAGTAGCTGAAGCTATTTTCCAGCAACCCTGACCTGAATTATTTACATCTTTCTTTTCTTGAGTAGTAATTAGAAATACATGAAAAAACATATTAGAAATTAGAAAAAATAGAGCAATTATGGTTCACTTAACAATCTTTATTATGAAAATGGTATAGAAAACAAGCTAATATTGTATAGTTTTCTAAAGTTGGAGTGATATCTATTCACAAGTAGAATATACTTTTAGGCTAGGTAGTATTACAAAATGGCAAATAAATTCCATGACCTGAACAATTTTACGTAGTTGATTTTGTTTTTCATAAAGATCTATCAACTGTAGATGTTAATTTTAGATCTTTATAAGGTTTGAATATATGTGACACACCTTAAAATTTAAGAAAAAAATTTTCATTGAATTGGATGAAATAAAAGTGCTGTCTGTTCTATTTTCAGTGTGTATGTGTTACAGAAAATTTTTACACTGCCAGCTGCCAATGTCTGTATCTTTTTTGAGTATAAAAGAACCCAAAAGCCAGGCATAATTTTAATTATAAGTTGCAGATGTGAACTTCAACTCTGCTTTCTTCAGACTGTGGTTTTTAAATGAGATACTGCTTTCTTTCTGTGCTACTTAATTGGTTGTCTGGATATTCATCAGGGATTTTACTGCTAGCCTGAGAGAGTAGAAATGGACTGTTATTTGGAAACACAATTTATTTACTTTAATTTGAGTAATGTCTAAGAAAATTATTTATTCTTTTAGGAACAATTAGAAAAAGAGAAACAGAAAAATGAAGGAAGGTCTGCAAATATTAATGATAAAATGTTTGAAAAGAAGCGTAAGTTTGCTTATTTGTTTACATACGTGTTTATGCATGCTTCACTCTTTTTCAAAGGTAGTAGAGGAAGGAGCAAGAAAGAGACACTATAAAATAATTAGAGATGTAGAAATTGGAAATAAATTTTTTTCTATATGTTTCTGAAGTTATTTATGAAAAAATGCTTCATATATAATATATAATAATATATATGTTTTATTTTGGCTTTATTAATAAAATACATTGCAGTTTTATTTCTCTGTTATTTTTCATTTTGGGCTATAGTGTAAGTACTGTGGTATTTCTGAAGTGCTGGTACTACTGATTTAGATATTATTACTCTTTGGTCCAGGATTGTGATATGTTATGTCCTCTCTTTTATATAAATTTAAGTTTTAAGAGGGAAGGGATTAAGAGGGACTGGACTTTTTTCTTTTTTCCTTTTCTATAGGTAGAGACAGTAAAACATCATCAGTGTTGGCAAAAAGTATCAATCTCTCT
The DNA here is from genome assembly GCF_001522545.3 of Parus major. Taxonomy (NCBI): domain Eukaryota; kingdom Metazoa; phylum Chordata; class Aves; order Passeriformes; family Paridae; genus Parus; species Parus major. The sequence goes on from NC_031774.1 coordinate 47,077,897, forward strand.
ATTTCTGGAAGCTCTTCTGGTACATCAGCAGGTAAGAACAGTTCAAAAACTCACCTGGAATACTGATCTCACATCATCAGCTTAAACCCCAGGAAAGCTGCCCTTGACATCTGTGGACCCAAGTTTCACCTACTGCACTGAGGAAAAGATTCTTCTCCTAGAACTGAATGTATTTTCTATGGTTTTTAGTTTAGTTTTACTCGTTGTTATATAAATAATGACCTAAGGTTTATTTTTTTTTCAGTTTAATTATTTAAATCAGCTCATTCCTTCAATTACCATAGGTTAACAGAAAAATGTCTTTAAAAGTGTTCTTAATTATTGAGGAAATGCAATATTCATATTAAAAAAAATGTTCTTTATAATTTTAGGCAAAGAAGAAAAAAAATCCAAGCTGGTTCGAAGCCAATCTTTCAGTACTCAAGTACTGCATCCAAAATACAGCAACATAGACAAGTGTCCTAAGTATGTTTACAATCTTCATTGCTTACCTCATAGGCAAATGTGTGCTAATAGCTTTTATGAAATTAATGCTCATGAATCTCTGAAAGTAGTGATGTGCTCACTGAATTGTGACTTATATTTTCAGCTTTCTGTCTAATTGATTAACTGAGGGGAAAAAAAATCATATAAGGCATGCTGAAGCCTAGAAATGGTTATGAATTCCTTTTAAGTTAATATATGCCACCTTTTATCATACATTAAAAATAATTTTCAATGTGAATAGCTAAATCTAATTTTCTACATTTCTTAAAGAAATTTCAGCATAACTTTCTCATTAAATTCTTTCATATAAACTCAGAAATAGCCTCCAATACTATTAAACAGGATGATACAATTGAGAGGAACACTTTTGGAAATAACCAACTTAGATTTGTTGTGTTTGGGTTTTTTTTTAAAGTAAAAGTTCTGCTACAGGATATACATCTTCAATACCAGGAATGGGAAAGAGTTGTATGTTATCCTTTAGTGGTAAGTAGGTTATTTTAATGTATTTTACTTCAGGTTTTTTTGTGTGCATATTGAATATATGGACCCAATTAGACAGGCATACTCTAAGATGTCATTCTCCTAAAGAAAGTAAAATTAAAGATATCCAATAGGTTTGGGCATTAAGTGGTAGTCTAGTAAGTGTATTTTTCAGATTTGTTTTCCTCTACATGTTTGTTTTAAGTCATATTTAAAAATACTAAAAATAGGCTGAGTTTGTCATGTCTTGGTTGGAATTTCAGATACCATAAAAGGTTGGGTTTTCAGTTGTTCCCCACCTATTTTACATGAGGAAAATGAATATTGTATAAAACTTCTACTGAATTAAGAGAGAGAAACTACTGTTTGCAGTTGTGTTTGCTAAATTTTAAAGAGTTTGGATGATTAAAGATAAGATTGAGATAAATGGCTTCCAAGAGAAACCTATCTTTCTATTCACCAATAGGCACTAGGCAATTAAATTACATTAAATACCTAAATTTTAATTAGCTAAAGATTGGCCCAAGAAATCACACTCTTTACATCCATTAAATGTATTAATATTTTCTTTGAAAATGTGCATTCCAGTTATTTAGTGGGACTTTCTCATAAAAATACTTGAAGAAATGTTAAGTAGAAGCCATTCCATTAAAATTTTGGTTTACTCCTGTAGGAAACATGCTTCTATTGCCACAGGAAAACCAGCTCATTCTATTTACTTTCTGTGCACTGTTTTCAACCAAAAATCTTTGTCTAAGCTGCCTGTCTGTGTTTCAGATGATTCATTCCGGACTCATTGTGCTGGTAACAGTGGGAATGCTGCCTTCCCTTCTAGCTGTTCTCGCAACTTGTTTAACTCAGCCAACCAAAAGAACAACGGCAATAAGGAGGGTCAGTCCCGAAAGATGAGCCTGTAAGTTGTTGGCAAGGTGTTAAACTGAGCCCAGGGGTAACGTTTTCAAGGGGAACTCAAAAGAGCCATGTAAAATTAGGCCTGTATTTATCATACTTTTGCACACAGATTTTGAAATACTAAATTAGCAGGGTAGAAATGAGATGTATGCAATTATAAGTGTTTCTAAGATGGTGTTACCTTCTAATTAGTCTTTCACATTGTTTCTCCTGCACATATTTGCATTCAGATGGTACATAATTGAGAGGGTGGAATGGGACAAAGTGAAGGTTAGTGCCTTGCATATGTAATAACTACAGTCACAGTGATTTAGCTGCCTGTAGTTGGAGAAATAGAATGGAAGTATTTTTAGACTACTTAGTTTTTCATTTTCCTTTTTTTTGTGAACTTGTATATGTTTATCTATTATTATTATTTAGCATTTCTGTGATGAATCTTGAGACTTAGGATGAACTGGTACTGGTACTTGTTATTAATACTGCCTTCTTTGCCTTACCATAGCCATTTAAAAAAAAATAATTCAGTGCTAGGCATCACCCTCAGGCTGCTTTCCTTTAAAAATCAGCCTATGCTGTTCAGCATTTTGCAAGAACAAAATCAAAGACTCATTTTTTGCTCCTGTGCTAAAACTGTAAGTCATAGAAAATCACTGTGACATATACTTACCCAAATCTCTGTAGACCCTAGCAGCAAATTCCCTGCAGATTCCTTTTACACTATAACTAAATTACTGTCATTGGACTAGCTGTAATTTTGTGGGCTCACACTGAGACTTTTCTTTGCTAGCAGAGATTTGCATTTTTAGCCAAGGCAGAATGGCGAAAGGGAAGGAGCCAGCTACAGCAAGAAAGGGAGTCTGGGAAAGTAGACTTCAATGTAACAGAAACTACAATGGGAGGCTAAGATAGGAAAGAGGAAACATACTGGTTTGCCAGCTATAAAGAGGAAACAATAGTGATGGTCTGTTTTGGTGAATTAAACGTCTGTATGAACATGTTTTTCCACTTCTGTATTTACAGATTCCTTTAAAAAACAAACCAAAACATCTCCCCAGCTTTACTCAGGATTTTAAGTTAATAAAATTACTAAATTGTAAAATAAAGCACTCAAAAGTTTAACAAACAAAAGAAGAAATTCTCAGGACAGTATTTATTTAGCTCCTTGTGTACTTGATTTTTTTTCTGCTGGAATTCTACTATCTTCACTGTACAAGATAAACTATTTTCCAGAATGAACTCAAGCTTGCACAGTGACCTATAGTTTTTAAAACTGCTTTTATAACGTCGAGAAGGTTGGAAGGAAAGTTGTGAACGCAGATGGACTGTTTGTGTTGAGTAAGTGGTTTCACAGGAATAGTACTTTAAGGTGCCAAATCACTTTGCCCTCTGTCCCTGTCTTTGCCAGTGTCTAATGGCTTTTCTTAATACTACCCACAGTACTTCAGACTTTTTATAGGTGATCATTAGGGGGTCACTTATTTCAAAGTGCACCATTTCAAAGTCAGCAGTTAGATTAGTAGACATGCTGACATTTTCAGCTATCTATAAGGTAAATGGGGCATTTATCTTGAGAACATAAAATGTCATGGAGTGCTACATAGTTTCAAAAATTAGGTGTGCTCAAAACCTCATTTTCTTTCATCCTAATCACTCTATGCCTCTTTTCCTCGCTTTAAAACCAGAAAATTAGTTCAAATGTTGTAAATATTTTTAGCAATCTGTAGAAATTCCAATTATTTGCCATCCCATGAGGATTTGGGGAAAATGAATGGATTAATATTCCTAAAGCAGTGAGGTACAAAGATTAGCTAGATATATTTTTTAAATGACATAAAACGTTTCCAAATTTCAAAAGTTTTTCTGTCTTTCATTTAAACTAAAACTGATATCTTTTGTTTAAACACAGGAGGGATAGTAAAAGGCTCACACAGAGCAGTTTGCACTTTTGTCTTCAGGCAGGAGAATGGAATGTAAGAAACACAGCTTCAAGTCTCTATGTACCATTCCCAAATGAATACCTTAAGAGCAGAGTATTTGAAAGTAGGTATCTGATCAAACACAGTGATCTGGGTGCTTTGTCTGGTTCAGGAAGTCCCTGAACTGCATAGGGTCAGAAGCTAAAGACAGTATACCAGGGGAAGAAATACATTTTTGGGGAAAGAAGAGGAAGCTTAAGATGTCCTACATTTAGTTCTGAATAAGAGTTGTAGTGTTCTGTGTTCCTTTGGGAAAAGATGTCTCTCAAATAGGTCCAATGGCTGCTGTGCTGTGGATTCAATTTCTCTTCTGTAAACTGACCCAATACTTGACTATTTTCATGAGAAAATTAAGCAGCTCTATAAGGAGATATTAAGAGATACAGATACAGGAAGATTTGATGGTAAATGCATTCAATCACAGATATGCATTGTTTAGTACAGTTTAGTTGTACTTTTTATCTTTTACTCAGGAAGTCAGGCCTGGTGCTAAATATATGCACACTTAAATTTAAAGACACCAAACAAAACAACAAAAAATGCCAGTTTCAAGGAAGCATTATTTTCTAAGTTGAATGATGGAAAAACTGATATCCAAATACATAAGCAGCTAACAGAAATCACACTGAGAGAAAAATTTGACAATTGTACAGTGAGAGGTACAATTGAATAGATGCTCATCAATGAGAATAATCTTTGGTGGACTGACTAAAGGAGAAAACTCGCTAAGGTGAGAAAATAATAATTGGCTATTTTTTTAGACTGTATCATCATGCAGGTTTATGTATTTGCTGATTAAAATTTGCACTGACCATCTCAATTCTGGAAAGACCTAGCCTTTAGTTTGCTGACTCTGCAACTTGAGTAAGGTAACTTCTAATATGTTTCTTTTTTTAAGTAAATGTGTGAGCAATAACACAATAAGGAAAATATAATGGTTCTTAGATTGAAGTGATATATGTATGGACAAAATATTGTTTAATTGCTGAAGCCTAGTATTTTCCATAAAATTATTCTCCAGAATACTGGCAAATGTTCACTTTTGACAATATAGTGCAGCTTGCAGGGATGAATAATTTCTGATTTCATACATGGTAGTGCTCCAGGGTTTTTCAAAACTCAGAGTTACTTTGGTGGAGAACTGAAGTCTTTTCTTACCTATGAACTAATTCATACAGCTGTGCCAATTAAAGTTTTATCTCTTTTTGAAAATACCATAGATGCAAGAAAAGAAAAGTTAGTAAATCATGACGCAGTGCTCACAAGCAGGTGACAAGGAAGTATTGTTTTAGTGTAGCTGCCAGTTGCTGGGTCTTAGGTAATACTTAGGCCATAGAAAATGCCAGAATTATGCTCAAGCAGCACCCATATAACTTAATGAGGGAATCACAGAAGAGATGACTACCTGCTTTAAGTACCTGATGGAATAGGAAATAATCAGAAAGAGCACTGCTTGAGTGCTTTGTCCCACAAGAGCTCTTACTTAGTATGCAGAGAAGTTTTTCTGACTTCCTGTTGAAGAGTTGCCAGTTAGATCATGAATCATCCTGGTGCAGACATGGACATAAATCACGAACACCATGTTCTATCAAGCAGTCTGATCTTGTATCATTATGCTATGTAGCTTTATTATATTCTTTTGAATGTTTTCAGCTTTATGAGATTAAGTTAGATATGAGATGTTTTGCTTGAGTTTATGTTGCTGTAATATGACTGCAAATGTTCAGCATGCAATTTTTTAAAACTATTTAGAAACTTTATAGTTTCATCAATGAATATATTTTCTTTATAGATAGCAGTTAAGTGTTTTGCATCTTGCCTATAGACAGACAGATACTGGCTGATTTTATTTCACTTTGAATCAAAACTTTTTTCAAGGATGTGTGGTACAGGTTTTCCATCTTGTAAAAAGAGGGAGTAGATTTATTGTTCCATAAAAATTAATTTTCTAATTTATTATTAGAAATTTCTAATTTATTATTAGAAAGTTAATTTTTATGCAACAATAAATCTAAATAAATACCAGTATTTTATAAGATGTCCACAACTGACCTATAAGACATCCAGTTTGGTACATGAGCATGATGTACCAGTTATATTTATAAACAAGTATTTTAAAGTAATGTTGTTCATCCAGTCATGTAATTGCTTAGAAAGTTAAGCACAAGATGAAGTAGTTCTGCCACTACTACACTTTGAGTTGGCTACTTACAGCTTTTAATTATGTTTTCATCATGACATTTAAGATGCTGGAAGTTCTGAGTTCCAGCAGGACTTGCCATGTGTTTTGCATCCCATTTCTATGGTGAAGCTATCCTGACACTGATATATGATCATATAATATATGCAATTTTAAAATATTTGGCAGTTTTAAAACAGTGAAACAGAGCTATGTATTGTGTTATTTGTAAATGATACTGTAAAATATTGAAGCAAATCAGGATTTCCAATATTTCTAAAAGTTACGCCCCATTCTTTGAAGTATTTCTGACTGATACAAATAGTTGTGAATTGACACAGCTACAACTCTTTGAAACTGAAGCACAGTATATCTAAAGGTTAAAAAATTAAGGCATGAAAAATCCGGAAATTACCCAAATGACCTTGTGGTCAACAGAAATCTAGAGATCACAGTGTAGTGGGCCAGACTTTTGGTGCTTTTTGTAGCCATGAGTAGACTGCTTGTACCACCTTAACCATCTTGCTTAGATGGATCTGTACAAGAGCTTCTGTAGACAACTCAGTGGAGAACTTCACCCTTCTTGAGAAGAATGCCCTCAGAATATGTGTATTTGGCTTTTCCAATGGGTGTAATAGAGTGTCATAGCTTGTCATTTTTAAAGTACAGCAGTTAAGAGTTATGTTAAAATGTTATGCACAATAGCAGTTTAATATGTTATGTAATTTAATAATATAGTAACAACATATTATGTGTGTTTCTTCTTTTGTATGAAGCAAAAACAGAAAATCAAACTCCTAGATCATCTGACAGAAAAATGAGGGAACCAGAGAGTGGAGGAAACAACATTCTGATGGGATAAGGTGGGAGCAGCAGATGGGACTCTCTAGTGCCTGCACTGAATAAAATGCATCCTGCAATGATAAAGTTTAAAATAAATCTTTTAAATAAAATTCCAAGCTGTAAAATATGTTCTGATAAACAATGTAATGGTTGCAGAATTTTAACATTGTAGTGAAATGATATGAAATATAACTTCAGCTATGTGCTCTTAACTGCTGCAGCTAAGGAGAAGATTTTGTTTTCTTCAGTTATGCCTTTGTAGTTTGAAGTCTTGGATTTCGAATGCACATACCCATTATTGAATTGGCTTATTTACAACCTTAGCAACTCTTAGCTCCCATATTTTAAGAAAGAATTGTTATATGAAAAAGTAATCTCACATTTTTAAGAATCTGCAAACCTAATTTAAGACCAAAGTCCAGAACCTTTGATCAGTCTATAAAAAAGCAGACTTTTGAAGCATTGTGCTGTGAATTTGGAATTAATGTTTTTACAAGTAGTAAGTTCATAAAAATTCTGTGTAAGTTTCAAAGAAATCTAAAAGCAAATATCTCCAGATGTTGTAAAAAAAAGTTTTATTTCATAAGTTTTATTTTATAAATACTTGTTTTAATTTTGGTATTTCAAATTGTATTTTCACTTTAATAATTTCTAATAATGAATCTAGGTTTTAATCAGCTGCTATTGCAAGCTGTCATGGTTCAGTGATGTCATCTGCATTTGTTTGTATCAATGCTAGTATTTCTATCAAAATTTATGTGGAAAAACATGCAATCATATTTTGAAAAGTTCTATTTATGCCAATACTTGAGAGAGAGATTATGAAGCTATTGTCAGCTTCTCTTTCAAAATGGAGGCAGCATAAATATATTGATATCAGAAACATATGGTTTTTAAAATTTATTGGTGTATGATAAAGATGATCTGGTCTGTGTATGCATCTGTGTGTGTGGTTACCTTTTATAATGTAAAAACATGAATGATGATTTACTCGAAATAAAACCTAGGACAATGCTGTACATGCATGTTCTTGAAAAAAAAATTCTCAGGGCATCTTTTTAATTAAAATAAATAAAAGCACTTATCTATGAAGGGTATTTATTTAAAACAGAAATAATGCTGGATTGCTTGAAGTACAAAATGTTTCTTTGGATTAAGCACTGTCTGAATTCTTAAGCTTCCTACACCACAGTTGGGTTTAGCTGTATTCTCTGTCTTAAGTCGTAGGCATTGTTGAGGTTCTGTGGAAATACTTAATTTTTCAGTTTGTTCTGCAGCCTGGCAGAGGATCTTTTAAACCACGAATTTCTTTAAAAGCTTATTCAAGTTTCATGGTGTTTAACATTCAGTATTGATATTGGTGCACAGATGACGTGGGCTGGGTTGTTTTCTTGGTTCATTAATGCAAGCAGATAGTCCCAGTTCCCCAGGCACAGCTGACTCAAGTGCCAGCTCCAGCTGCTCCCCTGGGGGCCACAGGAAACTTGTCAGTCTGTCCTGACCTTTGACAGGGACCAAACTCAGAGCATGAGCAGCTGGCTGTACAACAGGACTCAAAACTGTGTTTGCCCTTTCAATGCCTTTACCAGAGTGTTGGGGGTTAGAGCAATGCAGAACAACCAGGAAGTTCAGAGATTTGAAGCTCTTTCTCCCCTTAATAAGCATGTAATGAGTTCTGTAAACAGTCTGTCTTTTGTTCCTTCTTGGCTTTCCCTGTCTGTCATTTTAAACTGATTAATTTATTTAATGCTGATAATGCGTGCTCTACCCAATAACCCAAAATTCCTTTGATGCAATCCTTAAATGCTCTAGATCAGTTTTTGAACTGGACACTTTCCTTGTAAAATTCCTCTGGTGTCTTGTGCATGATTTCATCAGTCCTTTGCCCTACAGACCTCCATCCAAGCAATCTTTTTCGGGGTCACTTACTTCTGGGTTAGTTCTGTTAAACAGCACCAATGCATTTGGACCATTCAGAGCACTGCTTATACCTGCTGGTCAGCTGTAGCTCTGGAAAAACAGCTGAAGGTCAACTGTGCAGTGGAATTTCTTGGTTTTCATACAGACCAGTGGCAGGAAGGAGTGATTCTCTTTCTGGGTACATTTGTAATGCAGTCCAGAGTAAGGTTAGATGCACCTTCATAGTCAGATAGCAGAGCCTGCCTCCTAAGTCCTTCTGTGAGTGGTTTACATCAGTGTCTGGGCTGCTGTGGGCAGACAACAAATGGTAACTGAGGTGATTTTTAGAGATTTACCAGCTTTGTCCTATAATGTATCTTTTGTATCTTCTCTAGCAGATGTATCTATGTGTGTTAACTGATAGACACCTGTGAAGTTCCTTGCCAAATGATTTTGAAAAGTCTTCTGCTCCTTTCTGGGCAATTATTTTGTGAAGGTTGTATGAGCAAGCAGAAGAACGCTGGGATCTGTTAGTTGCATAAACCTGGAAGCAGCTTTTTCATTGTTTCGTACTTTATACATAGGACTCTGCTAATTAAAATCTATTAAATGTTAAGACCTTGTCATTCTCTTGGAAGCACTGCTCTACTTGAATAAAGGAAATTGTGTTTAGATCATGGAAATGTTTTTCTGAAACATGTTGCCTTTTGGATTTTATAATCAACTCTGTGAATAGATTTATTCCACTTTAATGGAGGTATGTTTTTCCTCCCAAAATCTGCCTTAGTTCAGTTATAGAGTCCTGTTACATTGTTCACCCTGATGTCTAGATGGTATTACAGGTAGAAATCCTGGGTTTAGGAGAGGGCTAGCTTTGTGCTATGAAATAGTACAGGCCAGATTTTCCAAAATCAGAATACTTAAGTTATTTTTCAGAATGATTTTGTTTTTAATTCAAAGAATATTTTTAAGGCACATGATGTATTCTGAGAAAATGAGGTGATTTGATAGTCTGCATAAATGTTTTGAAAGAGGTCACACTCACAATGTAGACTTCATGATAGACATTTTCTACAGTAATAAAATAAAGCTCTCCAGCAAAAACTATGAATTCTCTTTTAGGGATAGATACTGCTTCTGGTTTTATAAATGGCAAAGTTCTGCTAACATAGAGGTCACTGGGCTCTTCAGTCTCTGCAATAGAAGATAACATTGATAGGAATATGCAGTGTTTGGAAATGAGTTTCCTGAATATTTTGGCATGTGAATGCCTGGGGCTTTTTATTCAGATTTATCACTAAAATACTGATTTTTGAAATTTCACTTCTGTGGTTGTTGGGTTTTCTTTTACCAAAGGTAGATATTACAACTCACGTTTTTGTTGCTTTGAGCCTCATGAAGTTAGCTTGTTATGTGACATTAATAAAATATTGTTAGGATGACCTAGTGCTAGCTGGGGAGACAAAACAGGTTTTCGCATTTTATGTTTCAGTGGTTTTTTATTCTAAAATAAATTTAAAAAAATAAAGCTTCTTATGTACCAAAAAATAGAAACTATCACCTTTATTCACATTTCTGTTGGATCAACCACCCTGCCAATGAACAGTAATGTTTTAAAAGTTTCTTCAAAAATCATGAAAAGGAAAGGTCGGTCCACTTTGATTACAGGAGGCACCGTGAATGCAGTTATTTCTGACCCAGTTGCTGCTGCAGCCTCAGTTCCTTCTTCATCCACTTCAATAAATGCCTTTTGGACAACCTGAAGTGCAAGGTAGAAATAAATATGTGACAGAAGTAAATACTAACATGAGGAATATTTTTGCAGGTGAAGACATTCAGTTGAAATAGGCATCTGTTAAGAATTAAAATGAGCAGCTCAGGGCAATCTACCTCTGTTAGACTGGGTTAGACAGACTGTGCTGTCTGCTTCAGCAGCAGAGGAGTCAGCACAGCCACTGTGCCCACAATGCTGGTGGTGTGGATGCTAGTTCAGGAGTCATTGCACTTTTCCACATTTCTGAGCACTTCGAGATTGGGGGTTTTGCATGAAGCAACCATTGCATTTGTGTAGAGTGCTCCTCTTTGCCACCTAACTGTGCAAAGGAGTTTCTCAATTGTAGGAAATGTGTTTTCACCAGTCACAAACACCGACTGGCTGGATATGTCATGCACAGCTGATTTTGTGAAAGCTTAGGGAAATGCACCAATCTTTGCCGTTTCCCCTGTATATTTCTAATTTCTACATTTGGTAGCACAGACTAAATATGTAGAGCTATGAAGTACAGTCCTGGATTGGTTTGAATATTTTCCTTTCCCACTGAAATTGCAGCCTGGAAGAATCTGATTTTTAATTTTTTCATCTTTTCCATTTTGTTCTTTCAGCCTGCTTGTACCTCTATGTGCTTCTGCTGTGTTAGTTTCTGTACTGGTGAACTGCCTGGTCATCTAGTGGATTTCCAGCTCCTAAACTCCTGATTGTAGGAATTACTTATGTGAAAACTGTTAAAAGACTTCAGCAGTATTAAGCTTTCTGCTGCATAGTCTTAAATAATATATTTGTCTTTCACAATTCACAGGGACAGGATGCTCCTCTGGCACTTTGTAGCTGATGCACATATTGCTTCTAATATCAGTTAGCAGCTCCTGTTAAAGTGTGATTTTTTCATAACACAATAGAGTTAACTGCTGAGAATCAGCATGAAAGTTACATGATCAAGAGGAAGGGAGGAAAGTGCTGCAGATTGCTGTTATATTTCTGTACAGTGAAATAGTTCATACCAAACTGAAAATCACTGCAATTTTATCCATTAAATATTTCTTCTTAGGATGTTACATCTTTCAGAAAGGTTGTTTTGTTAAGCCACTGCAATTTTGAAAACCTGTAGGTCAAGTATGAGTTTTTGAAACTGATATAGAATTGTTGATTATACCACCTTGTTAACTGGCTTATCACAAAGGCTTCTATAAGGATTTGGTGTAGGGAGACTTGTAAGGGCAGCACCAGAAGGTTTCTTTCTCATAGGGTACAAATACCCATTGGGAGGGTGCAAACAAGGTGGAGCCGGGCTTGTCAGTAGTGCCCAGTGACAGGACCAGAGGCAGTGGACACTGACTGAAACACAGAAGGAAAATGCTTTTCCATGTGGTGGTGACTGAGCACTGGCACATGTTGCCCAGAGATACTGTGGATTCTTCCTCTTTGGAGATACTCAAAAGCTGTCTGGACATGGACCTCAGCAACTTGCTGAGGTGACCCTACTTGAGCAGAGGAGTTGGGCCAGGTGATCTCCAGAGGTCCCTTCCAACCTTAACCATTCTGTGGTTCTGGGAAGCCTCTCCAGGAGTTACAGTCCTGGATTGTCAGTGCCATACAACCCTCCACAGCCACAAGCAGTTGCATGCTACAATTTCCTTACATAAGTTTATAAAGCTATGTTTTTAAATCCTGTGCCAGATTAATTTTATTTGGATGTTGTTTATAAATTCATCTTGTTTCAGAAATTTTTTACTTTGACTGTAATGGATGAACTTGTATTTAGAATTAATTGCTTTTCATCTTGTTCCATATACTCTATTCTTATGGGCACATATATCTCTGTGTGTTATGTCTTTCATCTTCTTTCTTTGACCATACCTTTTAATTTTCTATTATCAGCAAATTGGTTTTTTTTACAGACTAGCTGTTTCTTTTTCATAAAACATCTCTGGTCACATAGACCTATTCCTTCTTGATATCGATGTGATTGACAAGTCCTTTGTCTTCCATTCTCTTCTGCTTCTCATTCTGCCTCTGTTTTCTATCAATCTTCTGAAATTCATCTATGCTCTCCCTTAAACAGTGATAACAGAAGATATCTCTTCCTCTTTTTCATGGGGCTGTGTTCCTGTCTTCTTGGCTGTTTGCTGCCCTTGCCTTTACCTGTTTAAAGGCTCTTTAAAAGTTTCAGCATACAAAGTCAACATCATGTGTGGGTTGGAGTACAATTATATTGTGTCAATCCTTTGCTGTGAGATTGTTTTTTCTCCTCCATGGTATTCAGAAGGAAAAGCAGGAATGCTTTGACTTCTCTTCCTCACTGTTACCTTTTTGGGATTTTATTTAAACTTTCTAAGGCTCTTTATTATTTGAGAAGTACACAAGTCTTTGGACTGTATGAGGGGTTCTTTCCTTGAATTTCCTTCCTTGCCCTGGCTTTTGCCATTTGACTATCATTTACAGTGTTTTTATTGTTCACAGTTTTTGTGAAATTGTGCTCATTCCCTGCCAACCATATTCCTGTTGAGGCAGAGCTTTTCTCCTGTGATAGGTTAGCTTTGGAGGTGTTGAGCACCTGTGGGATGTCACTGCCCCTTACCTCTACACACTCATACTTGAAGTGGGATCCACCCTGATTAAGATGTGTAGGTTGCATATACCTGGCAGATGAGGTACTTTGCTATTAGTGTCTCTATAAATTTATGTGATCATCTTGGCTGGGCCAATTATATACTATTATAAACCAAAAAACAAATAATTTTAGTGGGCTTACCTGTGAAACTGCTACATATTCATGATCTGTCAGATGACTAAGATCTGCTGAACGTGTAAAGAGCTTTTTAATTCCAAGACCTTGAAGCAGTTTCTTCATTTTGTATTTTTGCTCTAGTTTAAACTTTGGAAATGAAATATCCACTTTTCTGATAAAAAGAAATAATAAATCAATGCATACTACTCAGGAATTAAACTTTACACAGAGAAAGAAGGGAAAAAAACTGAAGAGTCTCTGCTGGCATTTAGGTTGGCAGAAAATAATTCCTAACCTGTTGACTGCCAGTGATGCTAGAAATAATTTTCTTCTCTTTATTGATACTTCCACCAGTAGTACAGGGTCCTGACACTGTTAGCGTTCAGGAACACACATAATCACGAATGATTATATGAAGGTGTTTTATTTAAAGAGCTCTGGGTGTCAGGGGTACACATACCCAAATCTGACCCAATTTGGGTTTTAGAGTTGAACACATTTTATACTCTATCGTTATGCAACTTACATATTAATTATTAAACTTACATTGTTCTATTGTATGCATTGTTTTTACCCAAGCATGCATTTCTCGTGATCCTCCCTTAGCCCCCTAACATGGTTCCCCATGTTCTCTAAACAATAATTATATCTAATCACATCTAACAATTGTATCATTTATCATATACTGACTACACAGGTGCAGCTTGACCTGGTCTTTAGCAAGCCCAAGGCCTAACATTTCTCAGGGCCTACTTTTCCCAGGGCTTTCCAAAACTAACTTTCTTTCTAAGTCCCCGAATTTTCTAAGATTTTAAGGCCTTTTACTATCAACACCAGGGCAACACACTAATTTACTGACTGGTGGAAAGAATTGTCACTTCAGGAACTACATTTCACAGGAATCATTTGGGTTTACATTTTTATATTCAAATTTATCAATTCCTCTGAGTTTCCCCTGGTAAGAAATGTTTAACAAATGTCTAGATTTATTGTGGATTTTGCTCAGCTGTACTGAATTTAAGGAGAGAGACCTAAGGAAGAATATGGAAAGATTCATGCCTTCATGGAGACATTTTTAACTGAGATGAGCTGAAGTTTTGTCCCCTCGGAGTCAAAACTATCACATGCCACTTGGGCTGTGGATAGGCCAGTAAAGGACCTCTATTCTGTAGATACCTCTTGCCACAGAGATGCTACAATGGGGAAAGGCTTAGGAAGAACAGCTAATCTTTGCTGGGCTTTGCTGCTTTGCCACAGTAGACATAGAAGACAGGAGGGCATTAGGTGTCTGACATTAGGGTGTCAAAGCAATACCTGGTTTTCATGTTTCCAAGCCAGGATTCCACAAGCTCTGTAGTCAAATGGTCTTCAACTGAAATGTAGTCTCCCTCCTTTTCTGGGATAACAATCAGCATGTAGGCATTCCCTTTGTAAGGTATCTTTATCACAGTGCATCTTAAGTTGTCATCAAAAGTTGAATAAATTTTATCTGACTTGAACATCATGGGTACCTGTACACTTCTGTATTTGTTTATGTGGAAAGTCTCCATTTCAGTGAATTTGGAATTAAATGGGTAGACCCACTTGCCTGAGGAAAGAAGGAAAGAAATTGAATAATCATGTGTGTTTAGATTTGCTCAGAAAAATGTTCTAAATTTTTTTTAGAAACTATAGGATATTTTCTGTATCTAGTTGAAGTGGCTGTCAGTTGTATCTGAGATAAGTGGATGACAATTTCAGTATATTTTATGTTTATTGTATATAATTTTTTTTAAGAGAAAAAAAACAAAGTAATTCACAAAATAAAGTGCTTCATTTGCACAGAAAGAAGGGAAATATTTTTCTAAGGTTGGTTAGTTGCCACTCAAGTTCAGAATTTATGTTCTCCTTATTCTATAAATGCCTGGTAAACATCTGACCTTTCCTAACATGTAGCCTCCACTGAAATTCTCTACCTGCTGTTCAGTATCCTGTATTTAATTTAATTGTCCAATATTTTGGGTGGGGATTCACTGACTTCTCCATGGAGTGGTTTCTGCCCATCACTGGTATTTCTTGCCCTCTCCCTGTAAGGTAATATAATTGGGTAATTGGGTTTCTCTGGGGCAGATGATTCTTGATGGAAATAGAGAAATTATTTTTGTTTCAGTGATTTTGTGTACTCTTAAATCAGTCTATGATTTTATGCCCAGTATCCAGCATTTAAGACTATTGTGATTAAAACTTTTTCATTTTAATGGTTGAATGAAAATAAAACATTGTTTCTTGTCATAAAGAGGGAAAATTTGGAGATGGATTGAGATCATTTGATACAGGGCTTTTTGTTCTCTTTGACACTCTATTGTGTGGAAGACAGCATAGAAGAATTGTGGTTCCCTATCATGAAAAGTACTTTCCTATTAAATAAGCTTAATAGAAAAAAGTAAACTTAGGCACATAGAGAAAGTAGGGCATCTAAATTTAAACTCCCCCTAATGTAGCTTAAATTAGAGTCTTGATTCTAATAAAGAATTATTCTGCAAAATAAAAACAGTAATTACCTTTAAAGACAATGTAGTCCACAAACACTAGTTTATTATGGTGGTCCAGCTCTTCAAAAAGCCCTGGGATTTTGCCTTTGGTCGTTTTGTTAATGTTTTGATTGATGAAAAGTTTTGCCTGTGTTAAGTTTTCAAAGTCCACTTTCAGGAATTCCATACCAAAGTACTGCTTGGACAAATTCAGGAAAGACTGCTTGAGTCCAAAGTCCTTTTGAATAAAAGAAAGAATACCTTGTACAAGGAGAAATTCTTCATTCATTGTGATGTTACCTATCAGTTGTTTAAACAGAGCTGGTAAATGTTGGTGATCCACTCTGTCCTTCACAGTATGGAGGTTTAGACCTTTTACAATTTGTCTGTGTGTTTCTCCTTTGGCTGCCATCATGCAGACACTCATGAGAGCTGACACAGAAAGGGGAGAGATGATTACATTGTTATCATGTGTCATTGCAATTCTTCTGTAGAGGTTAAATCCAAAATTTGAAGTCTTTTCAGTGAAGTTGCGAACAGTGAAGTCTTCAAAACCTTGGTCTTCAAAACCTTGGTCTTCAAAAGGCTTAGAGATATTTTTGTGATGATAATGCTCTTTGGAAATACTGATGTTATTTCTTCCCAAGAAATTACTCTCTTTTTCCTCCTTAGGAAACTTAGGTTTGATATCAGCCTTGATGAATTCAAAACATATTTCACTCAAAAGAAGTATGTAGATTCCTGTTTTCATGTTGACATCAAATAATGAGCTCTTTAGAGTTATTTTTTCCCCTAGAAAAAAAGAAAGACAACAAAATGATTTTTTATATTTCCTTCCATTCACAATGCAAAAGATGTAGTGAAGTGGTCTTTCTGCATCTTCAGGGTATATACTCTAAATCTGGCCACAAAATGTTCAGAGAAGACAAGTCAGATCTTAAGGGCACCTTAGGCAAACCTTAGCATCAGACATTGTGTAGATTTGCAAATGAAATGCACTTTGCAAGGATAAAGTGCAAATATGATTATCATCCATCTTTCCATTAAAGCAATATATGAATTCTCTCCCATACAGCAGTGCTGAATTGCACCTTATTGAAAAATTTTGAAAGGAAATCTTTGGAGATGCATTTTCCCATGTAAATTAAACAGGATGTTCAAGACCACCAAACTTGCACAGATTCCTTTTGTATAGCAGTGGGCAAAGGGATAAATGAGATTTAAAAATGGATTATATGGCCTGTCATTAAAGTAGTAAGTGATTCAACAGTCTAGAATCACATGGCAATTGTTAACTACTCCATTTAAATTAAGGATCTGTAACAGCAAATTACGGTCATTGTATAATTTGTGATTTGGCATATGGAAAAGCTGGTTTTATCCGATTTATCCAGAGTTCAGCTGAATTTCACAGTTGGCTGATTCAGGCTGTGGGAGTTAGTCCTTAAAAGGTATGTTGATGTGAGTACTGAGACATTTGGGTGCCAAGTCACGAGGTGCTTTTGGCAGTCAGGTGCTGTGCTATTTTCTTTTGAAATAATAGGTCACGTTCTGTACTTTCTGCAACACAGATGGGCTGTCATGACTTAATCGGGAGGCAGTGAATTTGGTGAATGTTATGCCTGCTCTTGAATGCATGGCAGACAGAGAACAGAGAAAAATATGCAGCAAATACGTTGTGAATATTTTTTTCTTTACTTCTCTATCCCATTAACCCTTGATTTATTTTTAATGAGATTCCCAGTGTCTGGATTTTCAGGACTGGAGTAGGGAAGGGGATGACTTGAATTCAGCTCCTGCCTTACGGGTCAAGTGGTGCACGTGACTTCTGGAGTGCTGGGGTGCTCACTGTCCCCTGGCAGGCTGAAGCAGTGCAGTTCAGAGCTATTGCAGTAACTGCTGAGCATTCCTGCTGCTAAAGTAGTGACCCACTTCTGTGGGAAGTACAAAGGCGCAGAGGTCCTGTTCCTGCCGCAATGCTGCACCTGCCCTGGCAGCAAAGAACGAGGTTCTTTCCTCTGGGAGTCATCCCTACTTTGAAAAAGCATCCTTGGACACTGCAGAGTCAGCTCTAGCAAAGAGGCAGGGATTGGAAAGTTTTGCTTTTGATCATATTGAATTACAGGGAAAGGATTTTCTGCAGCAGCAGCAGTCCCTCTCTAGAAGAGCATCAGGCCTAACTGCTTGCCGGGCATTGCAGAGTGCAAGCTCTTCCTCATCTTTTCTAGGCAGGGTGCAGTTCCTGCACAACATCTGGCAGTGTTGCATTTGACAACATTTGAATTTGTTGTGTCTCTCCCTGGGAGGTCTGGGACAGTACTTGGCTCAAGTGGCCACCAGCTTCCCCCAGGAGATGTGAAAGGTCTGACTGGGCAAAGTGCTGAGCTGCCTTCCAGAGGGCTCTGCCTTCCCAACACAGACAGGTTTTGGACAGAAAGGGCAGGACAAACACAAAAGTCCTTGTTTACAGGTTTATCCCAAACTACTCAAGAAAAAATTCCTGAATCCTCAGGCAAACACATACACAAATGCTACTGGTTTGGATGTAATGAACATGGGAATAAGAACCTTGTAGTTGCACTAAGTAATCACTGCAAATCTGAGATTGCAAACATTTAAACTTAACAATACAGCAGCTGTATCATTCATCTTTACTAGTTAGAAATAGAACATGTCCTCTAGAACTAGGAAAAACCATTCTGGGAACAATAAAGTAGAATTTATGTACATTATAGACTTGTATTTTAAGGCCTGAGTCAAGCTTATTGCTAATTTTAGACAACTCCCTTTATTTGCAGAGCAGACAGTTCATTAATAAATGTGTGTTAGAGCAAAGTGAGCATTATTTCCATTTTAAGAAATAGTTATTTCTAGTAATATCAATATGTCAAAGAAAGAAGCTTCTTTCTTTGTGCAAATGCCTCTTTCTTTTGAAGGCATTAGAGCAAGAGAAAAATCCATTAGAAGCTGATTAAGGTCTACAACCATTTAAAACATCACATCTAGAGAATCATTGATAAATAAAAAAATTGCATTATATATATATATATCTCAAATATAATATTTCCTTTACAATCTAAATGCTTCATATAAATCTTATCTTACCTATTAGATAGCTCTTCTGTTACTTTTCTCAATCAGTTATGTTTAAAAATGAGATGAAGATGTCTGTCTCATTTAGAAGTTTTTGAACAAATATTTGCTCTTCCAAAGACTGATAATCTGGTTTTGTCTGTTATAAATTAACTGCTTTATAAACACTGACTATGTATTTCCTATAAATGGCATAATAAGGGAGGGTTATATTCCAGTAAATATGTTCTGTCTTTCATGAGAAACAAGTGAACAATAAATTCTTTGCATTTATCCCTTCAGCACCCTATCAGGATGTGGCCCCTCATATACAATAGCCCATGAGAATTATTTTTCAGGCAGGCTCTGAGCTACTCTGTGGTGGACAATGTATCCAATCCTGTTTAAATTATCCCCTTACATGAAAGAATATGTCAGTATTCACGAAGGCAGGGGGAGCATGAATAAGGGAGGGAGGGAGAAGGTACAGAACATTTGTAGGGGTGTTACCAGCTCCCTTGCACTGCAATTTGGCCATGCTTTGAGAGAAGAGGCCAGGGCTCCACTCCCTCTTTGAAGAGCATGCCAGGTATTCAGTGATGGATCAGTCTGCCAACAACTGCCTGATAACCACTGAGGGGTGTTTCTCCCATAAAATACAAAGTAGGCTAAGCTGATATTCCTGCAAAAATTATACAGAGCTGTGGGAGGCATTAATAAATTTTTTGAATTTTCAGTTGGTCTTGCTTGAACAGATTCAAAGGGTGGCTTTGGGTCTTGAGCCTTATTAATTGGGCAAGGCACATTCTTTAAGACAGATAGTTCATTCAACAATTTCTATCACATGGAATGGTCTAAACTCCCCACTACTTTGATTGTTGGCCTAATTCCAGATAAGACATAAACATGGAATTCCCTGTCTTCCCCTCATGCTCCTAAATAATTTCAAAAACACTCCCAAATGAGATAGGACACTTAATTTCAATTTGTATTGTAAAAGAAAAATAATTTGGCTTTGAAATATGAGATATGGGTGCTAATCTCTAATTTTCCACTGAACTGAAAAAAAAAAAAAAAAAAAAAAGCAGTCTAAATGGGTGCATTGGACATTTTATTAAGACTAAAACCATTAGGGCATCCAGGACTCAATTTTAAAAAAGGCTTTTGTTTGTTGCTGATGAGTATTGCTTCTATAAGAGTGACTGCTTACAGAATGCAAGAGTTGATTAAGAAGGGATGAAGAGCTGAATGTAACCCCTCCATTGCCTAGCCAGATTTGTATCCTTGTTGCAGGGACATCATACTAGAGGGCAGTTGAGGGGTTTATGCTCTCAAGAAATCCAACAGAGGGGTTACAGGCCCTAGTTTCTTAAATTCTTGTTGGTTTAAATGAATTTAAATTCTTCCTTTTAGAAGCAATTCCAGTCATAATAGGCCCTCAGTGTAGGCGCTTTATTAAAGAATATGGGAAAATAAGATGGACTGAAAGCTCTGCTCTAAGATGAGGCAGTCTAGTCCCTAAACATGAAAAGCTCCACTGTGGATGCACCAGTGACTTCAGAACTTCTGTTCTCTGTCCATGTGACTGGACTTTTTTTTTTCTTCCTAGTCTATATGTATTTGTGGTTAATTCAGTTGGATTTGAAATTCAAATGTCTTCTCATCACATGGAAGAAATTTGCATCTGATATGGTTCAACAAAGCTGCATTACTGTGGTCTGCCTATGAATCTCTGTGTCTTCTGGAGAATGTGGTACTGTGGTTGTGGCCCAAAAGAAACTACAAGGAAAACCTGATGCACCAGAGCCTGGCTTTGTGCTCAGCAAAATCAGCAGTCCTTTGCAGTGACAGCAGCAAACAAGCCTCTTCCTCCTTGCACCAGGATGCCAACACATGTGGTCACTGCTGGACACTCAATATTGATGTTTAATAATCAAAATATTAAGATTGTTTATAGATGATACTGAAAAGAAGTTTTGAAGAAATCTTAAAGTCTTGGAATCTCTAGCTAAATCTTTGCTGGACCACAAAGGCCATATCAATCCTGTTTTACCCAGAGGAAAAAGGAGGCTGTTATGAGATGTATTGGCTGTGCACAGCGATTTGGGAGTTGTCTTCCTCTCTAGTTACTCACAAAGCCCTTGCTAGTTTTTCGTGCCAGGTAACACCTTGCTGAGCGTATCCACCATACACTATCAGGAGTAACGTATTCCTCCCACCTGCTCCTATTTATATTGTCAGCTGCCCTTTGGATTCAACAGAGCTTTCTGAGCAGCTAAACTCCACACAGCATATGGGTAACACTCTGCCAAGCTATACATGTTCACAGAGTGATTCACTGGGAGAGGGTTGCCAGTGTGTGACTCTGGCAGAAATGCACTCTTCCACAGTTTAGGACAAAACCACCTCTGAAACCAGAACAAGCAAGGACAATACAAGTGCACTGCTGCCCAGTCCCATCTCTGCTGGGAGCTTGTGCCAGTGCTGAGGCTGGGCAGCAGTTGAGCTAAAGACCGTCCGTTCTCTAACAGACAACTGTTATTGGATGCATATGCAACTCTGAAAAACTTGGCAGTGATGATGTAGTTCAGGTTCTCACCAATCTGTTTGACAAAGCCCTGTGACTCTTGAGTACCTGGGGGTAGATACTGCAGAGGCAGATTCATCTGCTTGTTCCAAATAGTCAGACAGTTTCTGTTCTAAGACAGAATTCTTCCTTTTGCAGTTCTCATGGGGCTGGCAACACCTCTATTCCAGCGGCTGCTTTTCCTCTTGATTTCCTCAGTCAGTTTTGGGAATCCTTCTGTGCCCATGAAGAAACCAGTCATCCTAATATTCAGGGTATGGGGGCTTAGGTTCCCTGTGCTGATTATGATTCCTCCCAGTTATGATCTAGCAGTTTGTAACTCGACCACAGCTGAGATTCAAAGTGGGCTATGAGATATGGTGGGCATGATTGCACTACTGAGGCCACACTACAGGTTACAGGACAGAGACTGTGGTTTAATTAATTGTATCTTTACCAGCTTCCCAGTGAGAGTGGCTACCCACTTGGTTTCTTGAGGGCAGACACCTGTATTTACAACTGTCTTGAGGGATCTAGGTGAAATCAGTCAGAAATACTGACCGTACCTGAGACCCATGAGAAAGTGAAAAGTGTCAATTCAGGAAAATATTCAGGCTGAATGTGATCTAGTCTTTTCCACATTTCTTAGACTAAACAAAATGGGAGTAGTGCAGGTGATGATTTGCAGGGATCTGTAGCTCTTCTGAAGTCTCACTGTGAAATTACTCATAACACATAAACTAAAATGCTCCAAGAGTTATAAAAGAAGCTCTTCGTACAGTCTCCTGAACATACCTAGTTTGTCAACAAGCTGATTCATCAAGGTGACTGCTGCTTCTCCCACTCCAAGAACTCACAATATAATTGAAATCATCAGGATGCAACTGTGGCTCCAGGCCTCCACTGTTTGTAAGCTTGACACATTTTGTACATCTGTGCCACTGTTCATGTGACAGGATTCCTGCAGGGAAAGCCTCTTTGGAAGGTACCTATTCCTGCATGTCTCCTGGAGTGGGGTGGGTGTACTACTGTACAAGGTGGACAAAGCAGTAAACCTGTAGCAGTTCATAAATAGGTCTGGAGTATTTCCATTGTACTTTCAACTTCACAGCCAAGTGCTATCTAACTGTCCTTGAACACACAAATTGAAGAATAATTCTCTGTTAATAATACATCTTGCTGTGGAATCTTTTATAGGAAATGCAAAAATGGTGAAACACTGTAACACTGTGTCCAGAGAAGTACTATCAATTTGCAGTAAGAGGTAAAACAGTCATCCATGCTGGATAATGGAAATAGCACAAACCCTGTTTTTTTTCCAGAGGATGGAGTAAATGACCTTCTAATGTTCCTAACCTTGTTTGCTGTGATTTTCTGACTTGCAGCAATGAAAAATTTTAATTCACAATTATTCATTTATCCTCCATTTTTACCTGCAAGCATTGAGGAGCTCTAG
This sequence comes from Parus major, assembly GCF_001522545.3. Lineage (NCBI taxonomy): Eukaryota > Metazoa > Chordata > Aves > Passeriformes > Paridae > Parus > Parus major. Next base: position 47,100,784 of record NC_031774.1, read on the forward strand.
AAGGGGCTGGCTGGTGTTTGCTGAGTCCCCATGGAGCCAGCAGGTGTCATCACAACTTTTAGTTCTCAGATGGGAAGAAGGATAATTTTGTGTGTTTGGACAGCTGCCCTTCTCTGTGCCTTACTAAGTTTGTGTCATGAGACAGGACTTGAGCAGGCAGGAGACACAAACTCAAAAAAATGGCACTGGTAGATATTTCTGTTCTCCAGGGAGGGCATCTCCAGTTTCTCCAGTAGATGTGAAATGCAAGTGCATTTCTATTTTAAATTCCTGGAAAAAACTCAACTCAAAAGGCAGGAATTACAAAGTGTGTAAGAGATTGGTATGTCTGAGGGGAAAAAACCCTTTTCGTTGCATATTCAGAATGGCAGAATTTTTTTCAATCAATAACTTCTGATGACCTGAACTTGAAATATGATTTATTTGCCCACTATTTCTTATCCAAATTCTGTATTTATATGCACTGCACATGCATCTCCTTACTGCTGTGATAATCAATCAAGTTTCTGGGACTTGCAGTGTTTGACTGTCTGGCCTGAAGCAATTACCTGATGTAATGAAGAAATCTCTGCACTCTGGCCTCTGTAGCAGACATGCAAAAGGTGCCCTCTGACATTTGTGAAATGTGCTGAGGGTTACAAAGTGCCAAATGAGTGCAAGTTAGTGCTACCTGCACTGACCAGAGTGACTGGCAAAGAGCTCTGCATTGTGGGGTTGGGTACTTGTGTTTCTTAGGGGTTTTTTCCATTTGAACCAAAATATCAGTGCAGTAACCTGCTGCAGGCCTGGCACTGAGTGTGCTCTTCCTGTTGGAGGATGCATGGTTGGATATTCAAAACCAGCACTTCTTCCTCAAGAAACCTGGCTGTGGTCTCATGGAGTATTTAAGCAGGAATTAGTTTTCATACAGGACGTGGTGTGTTTGTTTCAGCTGCTCCAGCACTTTATAGTACCTGTTGTTCCATGAGACATGCCCGTGCCTCTCTGGTTCTACTCATTTTTGAGATTTTTAAAGCCAGTGTCTGTGTTGTCATCTATGCATCCATGTTTTGAAGACAGGATCTACAGTATCTGCATTTCCATTGTTTCTTTCTCTTAAGGGAAATTATTAAGACAGTGAAACAATTAAGTGGACAACAACCTCTGTCTATGAGCTGTTTAGGTGCTCAAATATGCATTTCTTTGTGTTTCATAAGAATATTGGATTTAATCTGTGGGCAGTGCCAGATGTGAGGTGTTAATTTTTCACTTCCTTGATTTAGGCGCTAATGTCACTTAGCAACCTTACTCATCTTTGAAATGGAACTTCTTAAGGATGCACATACATTGCTAGTGAGAATATAATTTGTACTGGAAAAAAATCTGGCAAATGGAACAAATGCATGAACTGCTTTCAGTCCTGATGGAAATCAGGTGCTAAGTTTAAAGCTCTTTTGAGAGGTTTCTATTAGACCACTACAGAACTGCTTGTCCCAGTTCCTGATATCTTCTGGTTAAAATGCCATCCAACCCATTTTCAGCTTGGGTTTTTTGAGATTTAGGTTATACTTTCTTTATCTCATTCTCTCTCTCTCTCTAGCCTTCTCTCAATTGCATTTTATATATTTTGAAAGCATTCTTTTTTTGCATCCACCGTGACAAAATGGTAAAGGTCTGAAAGATACCATATCCATGAAGCTGAATGACCTGAACCAGGCCAGACACTTTTACAGCCTGTACTGTGGGAGGAAGTGGTGAGCTCATCTTTGCCAGACATCAGATAATCCACACCAGAGAAGTTATGGAAACCAGGTTTCACTGAATCTGCAGGCCAGGTAACTTTTTGTATGTACCAAAACAGTGCAAATAAGTTTGCTTTCAGATTCAGATGTAAATTAATCCCATCAACATCAGAGGTAGATAAAATCTTAATATTCACTTCTGGGATAACAAAGAGTAGTGAGATATGTTCATCATTAACAGTTTTTATGTAAGTATCCATTCCTATAGGGTGATAGGAGAGCTGGAAGGAGGAGAGAAGAAAAGGACAACAATCAAGGTTGCAGAAAGCTGAGACTTTATTGAATGGAGCTCAGAAAAAATAACCTTGTAGGCACTCAAAACCTGCCCCAAGATTCCATCAATCCATGAAACATATCTGGCCATTCGAGGTCTGTTCCTTGGCTAGTAACAGCATGTTCCCACGTGCTTGGCATGGACAATGCAGTCTCTCAGTGAACTCTCTGGGTCACCTGGACTAGAAAGTTGTGTTCCCACAGGATGTGGACCACGGGTCAGCTCAAAGCACCTTCAGTGTCAGGACTGTGGTGGTGATTCAGCTGTAGGTTAACCTTGCTCTTCTGTGCTGCAGTCATAACTACAATATCAGCACTGTTCTCTGTGCCTTTTCTTGGAAAGACTCCTAGCCTCCTACAGTCAGGATTTGGTGCCAAACTGAAGCATTTAAAAGCCTATAATACACTGTATTATATATTCCTTTAAAGAGAGTGGTATCTCCAGTGTGGGAGCAGTCTTACTTCAGACACTTCCTGGGGCTGTGGCCAGATCAGAATAAGTGACTGAACACATCCAAGACATCCTTCTTACCTCCCAGAAGGCCTCATCTAGCATCTTTACTTGTTCCTTCTTAGGCATTTTTGATTGAAAGCACCTATTTTGCTCCCTATATAATGAAACAATTTTTGGATCCCACTGAAGTCGCTCTTATAGTAAATGATAGTAACCTTGGTCAGCATGTGATTATAGAATGAATGCAAGATTTCTGCATCATATAATTTGCTTTTGATGGAGGTATTCATTTTTCTTTTTGGCATTGTAATGAGCATGGGAGCATTTGCATTGACAGGAGGTTTAAATTACACACCACCACCCATTCCTCTTCAGTGAGCAGTGGTGTCTTCAAGTTCCAGTCACTGTCCTTCTAAAGGACAGCCAGTCCTGTGGTCAGACTTCTTGTCAGCCAACATCTCTGTTCAGCAGAAGATAAGCGTAGGGTGAATATGATATTTCAGCTACATTTTATTGAGCAAGTGGCTATATTTAACAAGACTTTGCTCTCTCTGACCAAAAAGCAAACAAGTGCTCTTGTGAACGCAGTGCAGTAATAGCAAAGAATTGAGGACTCTGTCAAGAGACTGTAAGAGAACAGACTTTTTAACATCATGGTTCATACACTTGCCACCCAAACCTGGATCTTTGGCTTTGCTGTAGTCATCTTACAGCTTAGGCACAATGTAGCCATTGCAGGCCCTGGAAGATCTAAGCTTGCACACAAAGGTGCTCCCATTCCAAAGAAGAATACAGTCATTGCACCTGCTTTGATGCTTGTGGTTGGTCAGACACAATGATAATCCACCCTGCCTGTACTCCATATAGGTTGGTGTGACAAACATCTTTGCTTTTAACCTGCTGCAGACATCCTGTCTCAACTCCTTAGGCCTGAGTATGAGTAATGTGGCTCATGTGTGACAATGTGCTCAGAGGCTCAGCCTCCTGCTGTTGTGTACCAGATCCAATTGCCCCTCCCAGGTAACGTGTAACGTGATGGGCTGCAGCACATCAGGAGCACAAATGAGAACACCAGAAATAGAGAACTGATGTTCTTCATGGTAAAAAGAAACATAAGATACAGGCAGTTCCAGCAGAAAGGGGAGGAAACTACCAGCGCTTTCCTGTGTGGATGTTTTTTTGTTATAGCAGTAAATTTTAACTGACATAGGGCTGAAGAAATTATGCAGTGGAACTGTGATGGGAAATTGTTACTATCCTAAATCCTTGTATGAACTTCTGTTCTAGTATGAGTGACTTCTTGGGTGAGCTTAAACTCTTAAACTCTTCAGCAGATGAGAAATAAAAAAGATTTATGTCAGAACAAAAGTTTCTGTAAAGAAAATTTTTAATCTAGAACTATATTACTTTAAACCAATCCTCTAGATCATAGCAGAACCTTGGGTTTGTGTGCATCTAGTGCATTTTGTGTGCAAAGATGGAATGATTCAGCACATCACTGAATATAATTCTGGGAAATTGATTTCACTCTTTCTGCCTTTTTGACCAAAATTCAACATGAGAAGCCTTGCAATACTCACAGCTTGCACTGTTAGCTAGCAGCCCAGGATCAGGTCTGTTGCCCCTCTGTGGCTGTGTGACTCCCATACTTCTCTGACTTACACAGCAGCTCTCACTCTTGGCGTGCCCAGACCTGCCGTGGTGTTGTGAGCTCTCTCTGAGAGCTGAGCCAGGGGGAGGCTCCCTGTAGGAGCAATTACACCAATACAGCTGTGCCTGTAGCAGAACAGCTCATGCTGCTCAGGGGAAGTGGCATAAACACTCTCTGTATGAGACAGTGGTATCATGACATAACTCCTTTACTCCACTGAGCAGGCTGCGGGTTTAACTGCTCTTGCTCATGCAAGGACCATTGTAGTAATTAATTCTGTACATGCTGCAGTTTCTGCTGGTAACAGCGTGTCTGGTTCAAGCAGATGTGATAGATTCAGCTGCTGAGGCCAGTCCACAGCATGACACTGAAAGCCTGCAAGCAAACAAGTTCTAACAGATGAGGTTGCAAAAGCAAAAGGCTGAAATTTTGTCCTAAGCACACATGAAATGCAAATGCCTCATTTTTTTATTTTTTTTTTCAGTTCTGCTGAAAAGAAAAATGAGCTGTGCAATGGAGTCTTCATCCAGAGTTTTATCTCCTAGTTTAAAATCAAGCAATAGGGAGACAGGGTGGAAGAACAATGCAAAGTCAGCATGCTCACTGCAAATCAAACATGAGCGTTATCTTAAATTTGCCCCGAGAGAGCAGAAAACAAAGGTATAAGCTAGCAAAGCATTTTCTCATAGAATCTCCTCTGTGCGCCGAGAGTGCCTTAGCCACCATCTCCTTTAGACTAATTTGGTTTAATTATACTAACAGTGGTTAACACTTTAATGTCCCCAAACCATACAATAAAGATCAGTGAACAAGTCTGTCTGTGTGTGGGTGCATCTGTAGGAAAGAGACAGGACACTGAGCCTGGGTGCCAGGACTTAAGCAAACAGATGCAGAGCTGGGAGCACCTGGGTTGTGTCTCTGTCCATTAGCCAGGGTTTGCTTAGGAATGGTGGCAAATTGCACCATCTGCTCACCCTCAGAGCAGATCTTGGGAAGGGATCTGAGAAGACAGCTGTGCTGGAGCACAGCCCACCTAGGGAGCCCTGCTGGCATGCCAAGCAGCCCCAGCACTGCTCAGTAGTGTGGGGAAACAGCCAGGAGGCAGCAGAGTCCTCAACCCCGTGGTTGCTTTTGTCATCTCAACAGTGATGCATTTGAGCCGGGGAGAAACCTGTATTTATAAAGTGCTGTCATCACAATCTCCCAGTAATCTCAAAAATATCCAGATTTTGTGCTATCTTGATGTGTGGTTTTGTTCACTTCCCCAACTGCATGAGGTGTGAGACTCACCTCAATGCATTTCAGGAGCCATGGAGATGTGCCCTATGTTGATAAACATGACCTGCACTGGTTACAATATGATACACATGGCAGGCAGAGCTAAGCTGAAACAAAATGTCCTGGCTGCTTTCAAGTGTCTCTTGATTCTGCAGTGATAAGGTGATCTCAGCTGTCATATCCTAAAAATGGTGGGGTTTGCTTGTGTCACGTTAAAGGGGACATTTGGAAATTGGTGTTTTTTCTGCCAGGGAGATCATGCCTACAAATATGGCAGCAAAATTCACTCCTGGCTTCAGACTTCCAGCTGCATGGAAATCTTTCCTTTCCCCTCATGCCCTTGCCTGTGCTACCCAAGGAAGGACCCAGGGACACCCGACAGATGACCCTGGGATCCTCTACCATGGTCAGTGGCTCTCTGCCTGGCAGTGAGGCTGAGAGCTACAACCCCAAGGCTCCTCTCACCCTAACTCCTGCTTATAATCAGCATCCCCCTCTGGGGATACGCCCATTTTCTCTGCCCAAGAGGCCTCAGCTAGAGCCCAGCACTGCCAGTTCTGGTGCCATGGGCAGAAGCAGAGCGAGATGATCTCCTGTGCTAACCAAAGAGGCTGAGCTTTTCTGCAGCCACCAGCTCAAACACACACTTGAACTTTGAATTTATATTTTACTAAAGCCCAGAATCATTAGGAAGTTTTTCTTCTGTGACCAAAGGACACAGACTTGACCAAGAAACATGCACACACAATCTGCCTGTTTGGGGAGACTGCTGAGTTAGACAGGTTTTCTTGGCTGATGCTGCTGGGCTCTGTGGGATGGCATCACCTTCACTGGCCAGCATGACAGGCTGAGCTCATTTCCACTGCAGAGCCACTCCAGTAGTGTGTCTTTTCCCCATGACTGCATAAGGGACTCAGGATATATTTTTAGGATATTGAAAATTAAATCCCCCAAGAACTTAAAATAAAATAAAATAAAATAAAATAAAATAAAATAAAATAAAATAAAATAAAATAAAATAAAATAAAATAAAATAAAATAAACCCCCCAAGAAGCTTTTGCTAAAGTTTTAAATGTTATACAATTATGAAGTCATGCTAGACTTTTACCTGTGGTCAAACATGTTAAATTGATTAAACAGTGAATTCCTGTTCTTTGAAGCCAGCTATTTCAACACAGTAGGTAGTCTGATAATCTCTCAGCTGCACCATTTACTAGGCAAATAGCTTCTCTGTGTAAATTAACATAGCCAACCCAGGGATACAAAATAATGGATAAAACTAGATCAAGCTGTAATATAAGTGCTTCAAATTATACCCAGATAGCCTAGGGAGCGATGACAAACAAAACTAGATTCTCATGCTTGTCTGCCACAATCAATAACCAGCACAACCACATTCACATGTGGCCTGCAGCACAGTGTCCTTAAAAATGCTGGCTGTTTTTGGTGCCCCAACACCACTGGATTTTTCAGCATCAGTTCTGGTCAGAGGCTGGGAACTCTGACACATGTGAATGAGCATACAGAGGTTTTGCCACAGCAACTTCTGTGTTGCTGTCATAGGACTGATAGTCATTTAGAGCTGTGAAGATTTGTTTTAAAATAGGTTTTTTCCATGTAACCATGAAGAAAGTAACCTACTAGAGTTTCAGCCGTGGTTGCATCTCTTCTCAGTGAGCTGCTCTCCTTTGTCAATGAGTAGAGGCATACTGATGCCTTCCACTAATCTGTAGCTGACTGGCTCAGCTCCTGAAGATAAAACAGAATAAATAACGATGACATCTTATTTCTCGCAGCTATCCAG
>NC_031774.1:47108070-47220787 GCF_001522545.3 Parus major
GGGGGGGGGGTGTGGGAGAAAAAGAGAAAAAAAAAGGTGCTTTTGGCCAAGTTGCTAAACATCTAGTGACTGAATAACAGAGTACCAGTATAAGAGATAAGATAACAAGGCACAGAAAAAGGATTCCTACTGATGCCTGTTGTACTGCTTCCTTTGGTTTCTGGGCTAATAAAGAAAGCAGTGAAATGCTGTCTGTAGGACAGATGTCAACAGAGCTCTGGGGCTAGCAGGCACCTTCAGTCAGCCTGAAGGTCCTTGGGCTGTGGATCACAGCCTCCTGCCTGGGGTGTCCCCTTGCCACTCCATGCTGTGGCCCTTGGCCAGCCTTCCTCATGGTCTTGCTGCCTGGCTGTGGGGAAGAATTGAACATCCAGTGGCCCAACATGCAGCCCCAGGCTTGGTGGGAGGGCAGGCCAAGGGAGGGTCTTTGGGGGAGAACTGGGACTGCCCCCCAGGGCTGGCTCCTTGCCTTCAATTCCTCTTCCCCTGTTGCACCAACCTTTGTCTTTCGTCCAGCATTGATCCACAAGGTTTGAGGCACTTGGCAGAGCTCACTGATTGACTACAAAGGGATGTTTTGGGGGGGATGCTTTCTTTCCAAAACATCAGTTCTTCTTCTACAGTCAACCTAAGGAAAGGGATGGCCACCTCTTTTCCAGGAGCAGTACAAGGGCTGATGTAACCTCTGTGCTCGGGGGTCTGCTTGGTATCACTGCTACACATTTGCTCACCTGTTCTTCCCCTTGATTTCCTTCAGTGTTTCACAGGTCCTCAGTACCCTTGTCCACAGTACATACACTGGATACATACACCATGTCTCTGTTCTCGTAGTTATTAGGTATGACCCAAACTGTTTTCACCCAGCTCCTGGGTCTGTAAAGCTTTGATGACCAGTGACACCTGGAAAGGTGATTTTAGCTCTGAGGTGTCCAGTATCATCATCTGCATGTACTCTCCAGCCCCATGCCACCATGTCTATGCCTTCATTTTTCATTCTAGGGCCACAGACACTCCGTTCTAAGCTGAGGAGCTCCTTGTTCTTAATGTCTCGTGGTTACATAACTATCTGTATACAATCTCACGAAGCTAAGGAAAAATTGAAACAAATTAGGTAACAGCACCAATTGCTGGATAGTTACTGTTACAAACAAAGTAGCTAAAAAACAAAACCCCAGGCAGGCCTGGGCAGGTCCAAGCAAAGCCCGGCGAGCGCGGAGAACCAAGGCTTGGGCTGTCTAACAAAAGTAATGTAAAGACCACGGCATTACAAGCAACAACACTGCTGTATTTGCAAAGTTAGAGGTTGTACTGATATGTGTGTTTCCTCCTGCTGAGCAAGAGCTATCAGATCACACCTGCCTGAAGAATAAATTGGGAATTCTTCCTTTGACTCCTCTTTGTAGGAAGGCTGAAGGCTGTGGGGTGGGAAGTGAGGGCACATTTGGTTCCCTTCCTCCAGGTACAGCCTTAGTGATGGTGAGAAAAGAGCAAACCCCTAAACGCCTGCTTCAGCCAAGTGTGTGAGCCCAGGGGCTGTTGCACTTTGGGATGGGACATTGGGAGCACATGGAGGCTGCTGCCGATGGCATCACCGAGGTGTAGTCAGTGAAGCAGGACTGGCGCCTGGCCAAAGGACAAGCAGGACACCCAAACCTGGGATCGCCACAAGCACAGCTGTGACTTCCATCCTTACACTCTAGAGCTGTGTCAGCTCTTTCAAAGGCTAATTAACCTGGCCGCTAATTGTCCCTGAGATATGTCTCTGGCTCATTTATATTCCCATGTTGCTCGTCATTGCAAGTGGCAATAGCCAAGCGACTCCAAGCCCAGCCCTCCTCACTGTGCAGTAAGTGATTTGTGGAAGCAATGTTTTGTGGAAGGCAGGGACCCCTGTTTATTCCTGCCCTCCATTTTTTGGGAAGGAGAGAGGAGGACCTGCTGGCGGAGCAGGCGCCACAGCTGAGCCGGCAGCATCCCCCTCCCGCATGAACAAACGGTGCCGAGGAGTGGGAGGGACAAAATGTTAGTCTGCAGGAGGGAGAGTGGGAGGCTGTGAAAAAGAGCTGGTCCGGAGAGGAAATGAGAAGAATAAGTGTAATCAGGAAAACCTGTTTCGTTGCTCGCAGCGACGAGAGCAGGATTAAGGGAGTAGGACTTGGTGGATGGGGGGGAGAGATGAGAAGGGGCCACATAGCAAACAGCGCAGCGCAGCATGGATGTAGGCAGGGAGCAAACTGTCTGCTGCTCTTTTGTGCTAAGTGTGGTGCCTGCCTCTTCTTAACACTGTCTCTGGCAAATCCTGCAGTGGAAAATCACAGCGTGATGTCAGTACAGCAGGAGCTATTGCCTGATGAAGCAAGTCTAGCAATCGGCTCCTGGACACCGATCTCGATTGAGAGGAAATCCCCAGTGGGAACGGCAGACACCCCTGCTCACCGCCACTCTGTCCTCCCGTGGCTGGCACCACTCACTGGCCCTGTACCCTCCCCAACACATCTCACAAACACGGAGAGATCGTATGAGGAGAGATGCGGTGAGAAGCACAAACTGGGAAGAGCAGGCTCCTCACAGCAGCATTTCTGCTCCTCTGCCTCCCTCCTGCTGCCCTGTGGGCTCTTCTCTCCCTGGAATACGTGAGGAAAACAGAATTCCAGCATCCTGCTTGTGGAGGGGGCACATCTGTCAGGGCACCAAGGCACTAAGGGTAGGAAAGGAAGGAATCTCCTTCCAAAAATAAGGATTAACAGCCTGCAAAAGCTGATTTAGCTTATGTGAGAAATTCTCTTCATCTTCAAATCTCTCCCAGAACCACATGGGGACAACTTTCCTCCTACTATGCTGTATTTCTATGTTTATGTCCTCATCCACTGCAAACTAGTTTACAAGGGAGAAAGCAATATTTAATTCAGCTGTGGCCCCTCTTTCTTCCACACTTCTTGATGTAAACTGAGAATCACCCTATTAAAATCAATTCTTTTCAACTGCAACTCTAGGGAACTCAATACATAACTAAGAATCTCACCTCTTTGAGCTCTCTACCCCCTAAAGGTTTTGATGTTCCTTTGCTGGATGCCCATTGCTTAGTTAGCAGTAGGAGTGATAACATCTGAGACTGACCCCACTGAGGTTGCTCTCTGAAACTCTCTTTAAGGGAGATGAAAAACCTGCAGTCAGGTAGGGGGCCTTGTTAATTACCCTGTGTGGGCATAGGGCCACAAAGCCACCCAGACAGAGGAGGAGAATGCAGGAATGTGCCAGAATGCATGCATTTCTGTCACTGTGCATCCTGCCTTTGATGCTAGTTGTTGATATTTTCATCTGTACTGAGGCTGTATTTAGTCAAAAAGCACCGTCAAGTGTTGTGTTAACAGAGGGTATTCACTAGGAGCACAGAACAGAGAGAGGGCTTTCCTTTAGACTGCAATAGGGAGACAATGCTTTGCACCACACTAACTTTGCAGAGGGCACACAAGACCTTGCTGACGTTGTGTTTGCATCCCAAGCCATTTGACTGCTCCCAGCATCATTGCCAATTACATGACACCATTTAATCTCTTCCCAAATCCCACAACTTTAGAGAAAACAGGTCCAATTGTGCTCCTTCTGATACCAGTTGCCAAGGCAAGTCCACTGAAAGTGGTTCCCAGCCAGCCTTCAAACTGCCCTACGTTCTACCTGGGTGCCTCTCACCCCTACCAGGGTCAGATGATTTGCTTATTGCATGTTTCTTACTTATATTTTTTGCTGTAAAAGGACAAAAGCATTTGAAAGATCTCTAATTTTCCAGAGTCTCTTTATAGGTGTTCCACAAATCTCAGCTGACAGTATGCTGGTGTAATTGCCATCCAAATACCTCACCTTCCCATTTAGCTACATCGTCCCTCTCACCAGTGACGGAAACATGTGTGAGAAGTCAGTAACTCCATCTGAATCTGACAAATTGGTAACACGTGGTGAAAATCTTCAGATTCAAGGCAGATTTGATCCTCCTGCTCTCTTTTAAGCTGCAAGAAACTCAGGAAGCTTTGCTGCTAGATTGATACTAAGAATGATAAAATGTTTTGGTACAGACAGCTGTTGAAGGCAGCTTTTCATATTCGCAGTGCTTTCTCCATTAGAAGCTTCAGGTATCTGTGACCCTGCAGTATTGATCCAACTGTTCCCATCTCAGATAAATTTATGGTAAATTGCAACCACTTCTGCTTTCTTTGCAAGAATGTTCATAATTTTACCTGCTGACTACCTCGTATTAAGCAGGAGTCTTCCATTGTAATATAAATGTTTCCTTGCAAATGCTGGCAAAGATTAGGTCTTTCCTTGTTTTTCAGTCATGTAAAAAAGGTTTTCTTTTCTAGCAGAACATAAAACAATTTCTTCCTTCCTCTTCAGCAAGTGTAATGGTCAATACCAATAGTTTTTGATGATGACATAAAATAAAAACTGTTACTAACAAAGAACCATATATGAGCTGGTACAAATAGAAATAAATCATGTCATGAATTTTCACATCTTTAATTAGTAGTAGCAAACAAAATTCATATGTCACTTCAGCTAGTGAGAGTCGGGTTAACTATTTTTCCTATGAAGAGTGTACTGTTTGTATCTCTATCAAAAATCAGCATGAGGAAGGGATGGCTGAATTCAATGGTTGGAGGAAGAGACATTGGCATTATTTCAATAGCAGTTGCTGCTGCTGCCTCAGTACCTTTCTCATCAACATCCAGAGAAGCCTTGTGGACAACCTAGGAAAAAAGAAGATAGAGTCACTCTGGGCAGTAACCAGCCCCTTGAGAAATGAATCAGAGTTGTTTTAAAGCAGTCCTGCTTTGAGGGATCCCCTGAGAAGTGAGTAGAGGCAGAAGAGCTGTATTGTAGCCTTGGCTGCTTAAATGAGGGTTAGGATGGAGCTATGGAAAACTCCTATAACAAATCCAAAATATTGGATGAAGGATGGAGGCTCCACCTGTAATTGTTTGTCTGCACCTCCAAAACTGAGTCTCCAGGGTGAGAGGGACAGGTTGTGCTGTGCCTGGGAACATTAGTGGTTTTCCTTGAGGAGGCAGGGGTTGTTGCTCCTCTCATGTTTCAGATAATGCAGAAAAAATCTTGGCCAGTACCAGTCTTGGAAAAAACAGACATGCAGCAATCTAATCTGATCTCCAGTGTCACCAGGAACCAATCTCCTTTTGTAAGCTTTGCAGGCTGCAGGCAAGCTAGGAAGCTGGGACATACCTGATGTTTCTGGATGCTACCACTGGTGGATTTTCCTGTAAGTTTGTGAAAGAAAGGAAAGGGACAAGAGACACAGACTTACTTTGGAAACCTTCAGCTCTGGAGTGCCAGTGATGCCAGAGAGATCTGCCTTGTTGGTGAACACATCCACAATCCCCATCTTGCTAAGGGTGTTAGTTATTTCATAGTTCCCAGAAATAGAAAATCTGGGAAAGTAGAGGTTCATAAACCTGTTAGGGAGAAGAGAAACACAGGGAATGGTGTGAAGGATTTTTTCACCAATAGAAATGATGGTGAGAAGTTTAATTCTCATGAGTGTCAAATCCCAGAGGTTTGGATCCTGAATGTACAATGAGCACTAATTTGATTGCTGATGCTTCTCATGGTGATACAAGAACTATCATTCTTAATCATAATAATAGCAGTCATAATGGTATTTATCTGGTGTTTTGTTTCAGGAAATCTGAGAGCACTCTGCTAAGTAGAACAGTAACAAGACCCCCTATTTACAGGCAGAGATGAGGGATAACCCATGTTGCTCAGGAAAGTGGAGAGCTGAAGAGAAGTCCTGACAAAGTCTGCTTGGGGAGAATTGTGGTAAATCCCATCATTTCAAATCAAATAAGTATCTTTGGCATAACTGGGGCATTTGATATGGCCCCGGGAGAGGTCTGTTCCCTGCTGCCTGCACATTTGGATTCCATGTCTTCTAATTATCTTCCTCCTGTGGGCTGGCCATGACTTTGACTGTGAGCAGTCTGTAGGCAGCTCCTGCTTGGTGTGCTTTCTGTTGGATTTCTTTTCCTGCCCCATCCAGGGATCCTCAGGGAGTCCAAGTCACCCACAGCAGTGATAACCCTTCAGGTAGCTCAGGTCTTTTGCTGCCTGCCCAGAGACAGCTTGGGTTGAATATTGAATAGCAAAACAGATGGGACCCAAACTGTGGTGCTGTAGCCCTCATGTGATACTGCCCAGTCACTAGAAGAGGATGGGACCAAGTGTATCAGCACTGGCAACAGCAAAGCAGTAGAACAGAAATTGCCATTTGGTTCTCACAGTTTCTTCCATGAAGAACTTATTTCTATATTGATCCTCAGTGACTTTGCACCACAAATTCATTTAGATAATGGTTTTCCTGATATTGCAGCTGAGAATGATACATTTTTATTTTGGTATTTGAGGTATCACATTATTAGCTCATATTCAGTTTGCTACCCATTATGTTTTTACTAACCGTTCTGGTATTTCTGTGATGATGCACTGAGATATATGGGTGTGAACTGCACAGCCTTATTAGTTGTGAATTAGGGCAGAGCTTGGTAAATTAAGCATGTATTAACTTGATATTACTCATCTACTGTTGCTAAGATCTCTTCTCTCCCAGACAAACAAGGTTGTAAAATGCATTAGCTGATGTTGGTGTCAATGGTTGAAGCTAACAGAAACTCATTAGATATTTATAGTTTCAAAACAAAATGCCAGAAAATCAGGACATCCACAATTAATCACTTGCCTGTTCTAACAACAACCGAATGCTGCAAGAAAATTGTGTAGGACATACCATGTCTGTAAGCACCACTACAAACTGTGTAAGTTATGCTTTATTTAAGATTCCAACTTATGCCTGAGTCACAGTGCATCACTGACTTAAAAGGAAAAACACACTAGCTGAAATCTCAGTATAGAAGATTTGGCTTAAAATTGAAACCATTCCTCTCAGTCCATGGAGTATTTTAGAAACAGCAGTCTAGGCTTGCTGTTCCTCAGAGAGGAGTAGGAATGTCTCTGCTCTGGTCGGGAGAGCACCAAGTCACTCAGCCATCAACAAAAGAATAGTTAAATACCAACCAGCTGCATGATTTTTACAACTAGGGCACACAAGCCAAAAATAACCCACTCAGTTCCCAGAATCACCATGTTCATAGTGTATGCATTCTCTGAAATGAAAAAAATACTATAAATGATGTGCTGTTGCAGCTGACTGACACAAGATTACCTCTGGAAGAGATGGTCTGACCATTTCTGGATGGTTTCCTTGTCCAGAGTTTGCTCTAACTGCTTCATTTTCCCTTTTGCTGGCAGAACCAGAAATGCAGTAGCACTCCCATTATAGTGCAGCCGTACCACAGTGCATGACAGCTCCTCATCAAAATAGAAGTCAAAGCTGCCCATCTGGTGCATCATAGGGACTTTCACAGTCGTTTCAGCATCCACAAAGAACTCCCTTTCTTCAGTATGCTCTGGTTTAAAAGGCTTTTCCCAGCTGCCTGATACAGAGAAGGAGAATTTAACTGAATATCCCATGTTCTATCCCATCATAGACTAAATTTTTTATAGCGAGTAACAATATTCACCTATTTTTCCATGTGTTAAATACAGAATTTTCAAACATAACACTTTAGAATGTGTATCACAGTAATGTAAGGATCTTTTACCTGTTCAAAAGAGTGCATTGTATTCCACTTTCAATTTATGTTTCAGATGCCAGTAATGAAATAATTAGGTGTTTTTTTTGTACCTACTACTGCTTTTCTGTTCAGGAGAACTAAGTGGCCTTTCTGTAAACATCATCTGTGTACTTATATTCTGCATGCAATTTATTTATATTGACTTTAATCATGAAGCCTCAATTTGTAGACAAAATAATGTAGGAACTCATATCTGAGTAGTGTTATGTCAGGCTTAAAGGCACATCTAACCCACATCAGAAATGCAGTGTTTCTGTTCTGTTCCTTAAAACGTTATCCCCAGTTTGTCACTCTCCCATATATAAATGTTAGTGTGCATGTATAAAGGACTGATAAGGGAAAAAAAAGATGTAGTAAATTAGGCTATTGAATCATGCATAATTTAAAAGGAGGTATTAGGTCATATATAAGTCTCAGTGCTTTCACTGAAAGTTAGAAGCATATGGGACAATCGTAGTTATGGTTAAACCCAGGAACCCAGCTCAGGCTGCATGGAAGGCTGTGGCTTGGAACAGAGCTCCTGGAGCTGTCACAAAATGAAACAAGGCTGTGTGGCCTCCAGCTGCCTCTCTGTGCTGAGAGAGGTCCTGTTACCTCGCCACCACCTCCACTATGTCATTAGGAGACCTTCTGGCCCAGCAAAGAGCATTTGAATTTTTCCCCAGACCAGTTTTCAGTTGAGGTGGGCAACATTAGATTTGTTGATAAGAATGGTGAGAATGTGAACCCTAGAGGAGACTTACCTTTAAAGAAAACAAAGCTAGCCAGAAGCATTACAGTTTCTGGGTCCATGTCCTTGACTAAATTAGTAATTTTTCCCTGTGTTTTCCTTTCTATATAATCATTGATCTGCTTTTCAGCTTCTGTGGGTTTGTTAAAGTCAGTTGTAAAAGCCTCCAGCTGATACAGAGCTTTGGCATCATCTAAGAACTTTTTTAGGAGTTTCAGCTTCTCTGTTATAAAGATGGCATTCCCCATGCTAAGCTGGACTCCACCCTCAGGATGGTTCAGCATGTGGATTAGGTTGTGGAAGCCGTCATGTATCTCTTTCTCCTGAATCTCTGTGAGGTTGAAGGCGAGTCCTTCCAGGATCTGAGACCGTGTGGATGATCTAGCCCCAAGGGCCAGCATTGCAAAGGCAGCAGAGATGCTCACAGGAGAGAAGAAAATGTTCTTATTAGGTGCCTCCTGTGTAACCTCCCTAAAAAACTGGAATGCAAAGTCAGCATTGTTTGGCACAAGTTTGAGGCAAGCAATCGCTTCACCTCCGTGATGTATGTGGTGTTTAGGGTCATCTGGATCGTTGTGGTCGCTGGGTGGGAGCTGACTGTGGGCAGCAGTGTGAAACCCAGCCAGTAGCAAACTTAGGTAGAACGTGGCCTTCATGTTCTCGTATTAAAATCCTATTAAAAAAAAAAAAAAGAGATTATATTTCTGAGGTAAGTAAATTAATGAAGTAGAAAGAGTTATTCTGTCATTACCACTGAATTAAAAAGTCTTATCTTTCTTTTGTCCTCAGTTTCCATGCTCTCCAATTCTTGCCAGAATTTTATTTTTTTTTTTCCCAGGCCTCCTGGCAAGTCTCCGCCAACTCTTTCTGCCACCCCCACCCTAAATACCTGCAAAGACAAAATTTAGCATGGATTAGTTGAATACATAGCACCCTCAGCAGGCTGCAGAATGGAGCATATCTCATCAGAAAACACTGCTTGGCTGATAGCTGAAAGGCTGCCATACCTCTGCTTTTGACACTAATGGTCTGAATAATTCCTTAAAAGTTCATCATAGAAGTCTGGGTGTTTTGTTGAGTGCGGGGAGAAAGAGGAAATTCATGCAAGTGAGCAGAAATCAGTATCTACATAGAAACAGAATTTGAGCAAACAGGCAGGCAGGAGATCTTTAAATGAACTTTTGGTCCGATTGATAAGGAGTCCTGTTTAAAGAAAGGACAAATAATGGGGGCTGTTCTTCAGCAGCAAACCAGATATAAACACCTACCTCTCTAAGGAATAGGTGGGTTTTTTTCTGAATAGAAAGAATGTAATGTTTTAAATAAGACCCTGAAAAAAGGCCTTGTCTCTTCAACAAAACCATTGGAGTGGGTTCATTTTCAGCACAGCAGAAGCAGTCAAAGCCATTAACAAAGAACAAGGCTTTATTTTTATCAGCTGCTCCACTGGTCAAAGGGCAAAGTGTTTATCAATGTGTTACACTTGGCTGTGGTAGCCACATTTCATTGCAGAGCTGACACTCTGCACTGTATAAGCTCTTGAAAAGAGACCTTGGAAATGGGGATATCAATGTCCCAAGAGGCCTCATTTCTGAGGAGGAATCTAGGGCAAAGAAATGGTGCAAGAGTTGAACAGGGGTTGAGGAGATAATGAGCCAGATTTGCTAAAATTGTGCACAGTGAGACATATTACATCAATTGCACCTTTTATCCCTGGCTTGACTCAACTTGAGACTCGTCAGAAAGTGCTGTGCTTATGGTCCTGCTTGCTCTATAGCATCAGAGGGAGCAATTTGTATTAGTATATCCACTTACAGATAGACTCTTGAAAACAACAAAACATCTTCAAGCTATAATCAAACATTCAAACATTTACATGTTTATTATAAGTAATTTTAGAAAGCAGGCCTATTTGCAATAACAGCATTACTGACAAATGTAAGAACTATAAGGGTTGGGTTCTTGGTAGCTGCACTTTTAATTACTGTACACAGTAGTTCTAAATTATAGTTTGGTCTCTTCTGATTTTGACATTGAAATAATTCTCGATGTATCTAGATACTTGTAACTCAATACAACAACTCCAGTTCTGAGTTTTTAGAACTGCTATCAGTGAGCCAATGTATTAGTCAGACTTTGAAAAGAAATCAACTCCCAAACAAAAGCATCAGAGCTAAGCCTAATCTATTTCCACATATCCAGCAGGCTGATTCAGAAGCTGCCTGTGGATAAATTATTTACTATGAACTATTTACTCAGCTGCAGTCATAATTTATTAAGAATAACATGAATTCCAAAAAAGAGAAACATTTAATTTTAAACCTAAGTTGCCACCTGTTCTCTATCTCATCGCATTTAATATTTATTACAAAATATAGCACCTGATAGATAGGCTTTTCTTTGTACTCCTCAAACTGTAAATTCTATTTATTTGGAATGCAAAGCAGAAAGGGATTTTAACTAAATTGACCTCAAAATTATGGTGAAAGGATATGGAATGGTTTTGCTGTAAGGGTTTTGTAAAATACTAGTTATAGTTTTCTGAAGGCAATTTTCTCTATCCTGATATTTTTTTCTCTATGTAGTTACAACATGTTCACATTTTGTGGTTAATTTATGTACTTTCATGGAATTAATTTCATTTTATTACAGCACTGAATTCACAGATAATTAAATACAATCTGAATCTGAATCATCCATCTGTTACTTAGTACAGGCCAATCACAAACAGTCAAGAGTCATGACTCAGACCTCACAAAAATCTTGGTAATGGTTAGTTTTAAAGGCTTAAGATTATAAAAGACTTAGCATCTGTGATTTTTAGAGGTCTTTTTTTGTTGTTTAACCCTTCAAGATACAAGTGGCCCTGTTTATTAGTCCTGGTTTTGAAACCTAAAGGTACTTTTATAATAAGGTTTGCACCCTCCAACCTTCAGAATGTGATTGGGGATTGTTATTTCATATTTGATACTTATTTTTTCATTTTATGTTACTGTGCCTTCTGGGTTAGCAAGTGTTCAACCATTGACAAATTGACAACAGACACTCAGCAGGAAACAGAAGATGCAAATTCTCATAGGGTCTTAAAGACTGACGGATTTTCCTATGGAGCATTGTTGCTAATGAGCTATTAAAAAGCACAGGGCTGAGAATCTGTGCTCTAAAGCCTTTAGGAAATTCCCAGACTGAAGAAGTTAAGTTTGCAGAAATTTCTTTAAGACCTTGACTTCTATAATTTCCAGAAAAAATAGTTTATCAATCAACATGGCAGTAGAAGTGAAAAGCACTTCAATTCAGTTCCAAATCTAGTCTGACTTGTTGAGTAGCCTGGAAGGAAACACGTTAACCTCTGCCTCTTATTCTTTGTGTGTGTTACACAATGCAGTTTATATGTAGTCTTCAAGAATAGTTTGCTTTAAAGAAGAGCTTTCAGTCAAACCAGACAATGATACAAGAGCATGCCAGCACTTGGAAGACAGTGTTTCCAGCAATTTATCTGTAATAGACTTGGTGATAACATTTGCTGAATATATTTCCTCTTCCCTGGCACACAGTATTCCCTACCATGCAACTCAGAAAGAAAATGGAGAGCACTGGGATCAGCTGTAGTTACCTTAGATAATTCCACCAGAAAACCTGGGAGTGGGCTGGACTGAGTTTTCTGACTGACAGACCTTGCTTCTTTGTGGATATAGCTATTTTGTCCATTTTAGGGCTGATTTCTGTCTCTATGATTTGAAGAGATTCTGGAGACAACTTTCTGCCTCTAGAGTCCCATGTAATATTCCAGGAGATGAAAATTCATCCCGTACTACTCCCTTATATAAGGGGTCCTCACTGATAATCTCATTCAGGCAACATGAAAGTTTGCACTACTCAAAAACATATGAAGGCATAAATAGAAAAGCTGTTTGCTCACCAGATGGTGCTGCTTCCCTCCTGATTGTTTCTGAAGAAGGAAATCTGAGAAATTTGTTTCCTGGAAGCAGCACTGTGAGGGCACGGGGCACATGAAGTTACAGCACCACAACCACCAGTGGTGTCTGCTGAATTAAATATCAGCTACTCAGAGTCTTGTAAAGAGAATCACCCAAGCACACAAAAAATCACATAAGAAAGACTTGACTAGCCATATCTGTGTGTGAGGACACGATCTCAGAAGCCCTGTTTAGGACCACCTATCCAAAGGAGCACCACAGACTCATGTGTGCTTTCCTGGCTGCCCAGAAAGCTCTGCACATTTAATCATATGCACCTGAACAGGTCCAGAGCCTATTCCAGGCTGATGATTTAGACATTCACTTCTCTTGTCATTCAGAGTTTTGATACCTCTATGCCTGAGCCCCCGAGGAGATTGCAAACCAAGGGCATTGGACTGTTCAGAGAATCCAACCACTGTGAATATTTCATTGAAAGTAATCCCTTTTGCAGCAGAAATGTGGAAGCCCAGTTCACATTATCCTTTAGCATCACCCACCTCAAAGCCTCCTTTTACCTGGAAATAGGTGAACATGAGCTCTCACTCTTCTACCAGGCCACCATGAGTATTTGCTGTTGAACTTGAGTTATTGCACACACTCAGGGATGAAGCATCACTGAGGCCAAGAGAGTAAAAAGTAGACAAAAAAGAGTCAGTACAGTGGTTAGGATAGAGGGGATTTTCTTCTCTCTGCAAGAACAGACCTGATCAGGTTCTCAGTTTCTGCATTCCATTGTACACCTGACCACAGCCTGGTTTCTGACTCATTAAAAATTTTGACCTCACTGTGATCTTCTGAACATGTGAAAATCACCAATTTCTCCACTTCCCTCTCAATGGGCCTGTCATCTGATGATTACCTCAATAATGTCTCATCTCAAATGGAAGTAGACATTAGATACACCATTTCTTAAGCAACAGTATTTCTTGTAGATCTTCAGTTAAAAAATCACCAAAATTACTTAAAAGGAAGCACGAATACATTAAAAAAATGTTCTAAGCATCCATCCTTAGGCTTTTAATGAATCAGGGCCTGTTTCTTGCAGGAGGTATATCAGGGAAAGTCCCTCTTTTAGGATTTCTTGACTCCAGAGACCACCTTGCTTTCTGGCACGACACCTTGCTCTGCTTTTAGATTCTTTCTACCTCTTCCAGTGACCTGACAATGTGTAGGCAGCTCATTGCCTCAATTGTGATGCCTATGTCCTTTATATCCAGTTGACAAAATAAAACCCTCATTATATGCACAGATTTCAGTATAAGATACAACCCTAGAACAGATTTAAAACTGATTGCTTTCAACAAGAGGAGACACTTTTAAAGTCTCTATAGGAAGCAAAAAATCAATACTTACAGCAGCTTCCAAGGATCCTGCTGTCTTCACCAGGACTGCCCTGCAGCTCCCTCTCTTATTTATACAGTTGAACAGCATTATGAAAGCAAAACGTCCTCTAGAAAACATTAACCAGGGCAGACAAGCATTATTACTTTAGAAACAGTGCAGAGTAAACAGTGAAGACAATTTTTCTGGGCAGGCACCTGATTTTTGCTGTATACGCATGGCCAGACCTGGCCTTTTCTTAGAACAGTCCCGAGTCCCCTGCATTTCTTCACATCCTCCTGATGGGAATCTAGCTACTCACTCTGGGAAATACCTCACGTGCATCATTAACTTCTGTAAACTGCATCAGTTCGTACAGTAGCATTAACTGAAGTGAATAAAATGAAACATATACATAATACTAGACAGGAGCCTAAGGAAAAGACAGCTGTGGATGCATTCTGCAGCCAGATCTTAATCAAGTATTTTTCAATGAGGTATTTTGCTTCCTCTATGCCAGACTTTTAATAGTTTTTATTTGGCATATTTGTTTTAAATGATACACTATTTCTTAATTGCCTGCATTGCCATTAATAACGGCCAATTTCTGGGGACATCCCCTTTAAAATTAAAGCTGCAGTACTGATGTTTGTAGTGGCTGGGGGCTGCTATAAGGATGATGGCAGAGTTGTGCATCCAGGACCCCATGGGATCAGCACACCTCAGCCAGAGTGCTGTTAGCACACAGCAATGGACCGAAGGACAAACCCTTGCTTTGCACTCCCAGTGTGGGCTGGCACAAAAAGGCAGACAGGGAAGGGCAGGCCAGGACACCAGAGCCTGCTTTCACACAGACCTGGAGCCACCTGTTTGTCACATGTGAGGGTGTGCTCCTGCAGCACCCAGGGAGGGACAGCCACAGGGACTGTGCTCATGTGGGTATGACTGAGGGATTGGAAAAGCTGCAGGGCAGTGCCCCAGTGAACACCTTCCATCCAGGAGGAACATCCCCTTGGGAGGTAGGGGATTCAAGGAGAAAAGGTGCTATATGTCATAGAATCATTTAGGCTGGTAAATACATCCAAGATCATCAAGTCCAAACATTGAACAGCACTGAGAACTCCATCACTAAACCTTGATGATAAGGGCCAGATCTACACGTCTGTTAAATACCTCCAATGATGGTAATGCCACCACTTCCCTGGGCAGCCTGTTCCACTGTTCATAATCCTTTTGGTGAAGAAATTTTTCCTAATACCCAACCTGAACATCTCCTGGCCCAGCTTGAGGCCATTGCCTGTTTTTATCTCACTTGTTACTCGGGAGGAGAGACCAACTCCACCTTGATGCAACTTCCTTTCAGGTAGTTGGGGAGAGTGATCAGGTCTTCCCTGAGCCTCCTTTTCCCAGCATAAACAACCCCCGCTTCTCCAGCTGCTCCTCATAAAACTCATGCTCCAGACCCTTCAACATCTTCATTGCCTTTCTCTGGACACACTGAAGCACCTCAATGTTCTTCTTGTAAAGAAAATGCCTTTTCTTGTAATACATGTTAAAGAAGGGATCTTTCAGAAGGAAAAGCTTCACAATAATAGGATAAATGTTTTGGAAGGATTTTCCTCTGGGCCATTCCTCAGGGGTTAGCAATGAATGGAAGCATTTCTTCTCTCTTTTCCACCCTGTATGCCTGCCCGTGTGTACAACATGGAGGGTTCTATGCATTTAGAGCTGTTGGAGCTTCTGCAAATCCTTTCCCTCCTGGCTTCTACCTCTTTCTCTTCTGTGGTTTCCTTTTACCTGGGCAAAGGTATTTCAGTAGAAATTTTGATCCAGACTGCTAGCAAATGTGTTTGAATTGTTTACAGACTGAAAAAAAAAAGCTGGGCACATGCAGCCTGTTTTCCTGTAAACCAAAAAATGAAAATCGCCTTTGAGGTTACAGAAGTTAACTAAAACATATTCAGACTGAAGATGAATAACACATGCACTGAGAGCAAAATGAGAGTACAGAAACTCAGGCATGAGTAAAGCTACCGAAAAAGGTGAAGGAAAAACCAATCAGCTTAATATGATTTTATTTAAGAGCAATTTATTCTTGCAATTGGAAATGCCATTCACCTGCTGACATTTGTATGGGACTGCAAGAAGGAAAATGAAGTAAATAAAACTAATCTATATCAATCTCCAATGTTATACCCACTGTGATACCTATTTCTTTTTCCTCATCTATATAACAGTTTCATCCAACCATGTAAGCCACCCTGAAATTTGCTGAGACTGTTTCAATATTCAATGTCAGAATATGTTGCATAGGAACTTGTAGCTCTCTTTTTATGCAGGCAGTAAGCTTATATAGGTACTGCTCTGGTATTCTGATAGACAGCAGTCCTTCCATTTGTTCCTCTTGGTCTGCAATATTAGTCCTCTTTACTTTGAAACCAAGTTACTCTGGAATTTTAAAAGTATTATTATTATTATAATATTTTAATAATACTGCTTAATTTTTTAGTATATTGACAACATTAGCAAGAGTTATCCAGCATGAATTCCCTTGAAATCAGGCTGGTTGTGGTCCAAAAATAATTAATTATTTAAATTAGAAGAACTGTATGCTTGCATCTCTAGTAGAGAAACACTTTGATCTTTTAAAATATGTAACTAATTTCCGTAAAAGCCATTTTAAAACACAATGGGTTGTTGCTGTTCTGATGATGCCCTCTGGAGTACAGAGAGCACAGAGTCCCTCCTATGACAGTTCTGAGAGTAAATGTCAGCATGGAGCTGGTGAAAGCTGCATCCCTCTCTGCCCTGCCAGGCTATCTTTAATTTGTGGAGCTCTGTGTTTCAAGAGGAAAGGCACTCCTGTTTACATGGAACAGTTCAGTAGTGACCTGCTGGAACAAGTGCCAGTACAGATCAAGTACAGTTGTGTCAAGTGCCTTCTCTACTGCTTCCAAGTGAGAATACAGCAGACCTTCAGCTTCAAGTTCCTTTGTTTTCATGCTGTGCATTGGTCTTGCCCCCTGCCAGCCCCACACATTAGCTCTGGGCTCATCCCAAGGGGGAATGTCTTGCTCAGACACGAATTCCAGCTCCAGTGAGGGAATGCACACTCAGTATTGTCCCCTGAGCCCCTGCAGTGAGTCCCTGCCCTTACTGCCAGTCTAGCATCAGTTTCTTTCTGTAATGCAGTCAAGAACTTCTTGGTCCTGAGGAGAATTATGTTCCATCACTTCCAAAATCTGCCTTGAACTCTGCTTCCTTCTCTTAGACTGTGGTTGTATGGTTGCTTTGACCTGACCAAAGGTCAGGATGCTGCTGTCAGAGATGTCTCATCTCCCTGCATCCATGCCATCTCTGCAGGATGGCTGGTGGCCTCTGGGCTCTGGAGCCCAGGACAAGTGTGGAGAAACTGGGGGAACAGGTCTTTTTCAGCCTGGAGAAGAGAAGGCCAAGGGAGAGACTGCACATGCTGTCCTGTCCCACATAATGGGCTATGTTAGAGAGCAGATGGAGCCGGAGGAGCTCAGGGGTAGTGAGCAAAGCATGGGATGCAAGCTGCAGCAAGGGAAATGCCAATGAGATCTATGGAAAGGAGTGTTCACAGGGAGGCGAAATACAAGGGCACATCTCTGTGTGAGGCTGTGAAACTACTGTCCTTGAAGACATCCAAAACCTGGCTGGACATGGCCCTGAGCAAACTGAGCTAGATTCCAGGCAGGTGCTGCTGTGAGCAGGTGGTGGGATTGGATGACCTTCCGACATAAACTATTCCATTTTTCTAACAAAAAATGACTGTGAAACCATGCTCTCAGAAGTCCCTGTCTCCAGTTTTGCTGCAGGTTTGCATTTCATCCTTCAGGGAAACTCCCCTCTGCTTCTCACCACATGAGTCCAGAGGCTTTTCCCTGAAACACTCAGTTCCTGGGAAGGTGTCATCTTCCTGGTCCTCAGTCACACCCTAGCAGAGCCAGCACAAGGGAAGCAGGCAGGCTCCCTCCTGGCTGCCCAGACACAGCTCTGTCAGACCACAGCACACAAAAAACACCCTGAGAACAAACAAATCTGGTGGGCCATCTGCCCTGCTCCCAGCATGCCACAGCCATGGCAGGTGGCTCACACCTCTCCATGGTGCTGCCTGTGCTCAGGCTTGCAGCACTGCACAGGATTGTGCTTTTCTCCTCAGAGACCTTGACAGTTCCCAGTACTGACTGAATCCCAGTAGGAATCCATGTAGCTGCCTTGATTTCTCTATACCTGCCTGCTAATGGTACACTTTCTGATGGGTTACGTGGTGGAGAGATGGAAACTGGTGAACCTTGGAACAGGTGAACTTGAATGGGCTATTTAAAAAGCTGCTATGAAAGAAGTATTTGATATGGCCATTTTCTTTCACATATGTCCATTAAGATGGCAAGTTTTCAGACATGTCCTTAGTGGGGGTCAAGAAGTTGAGATTTAATTCAATTTACTTTCTAAGTGTGCAAGAAGCATGTGTGCAAAAAGCATGACTGCAAGTGTCTCAACAGATCTGACTGTCTGCTGTCTTCTCTCAGGACAAGCTAAGGCATCTCCCAAGATGAAGTGTGATTGCATGGGGAAAGCTAGCTCTGATTAGTCTGTTTAGTGATAAAATCATCATAGGAGAACACAGTTTGTAAAATGTTCAAGTTCGCACTCATTTGTCTTGCACATAGACATTTATTATTGACTACATTCATGTTCTTCTTTCTTGAGCCATGAATACACAATATATGTAAGTGTATCTGGAAACAAATGTTGACAGTTCTTTACCTTTTATGTGGACAAATCTCCTTCCTCTCTGTGTCTGTTTGCAATTGCTTCCTATGGAGAGCCATAGGAAAGAGGAAGATTCAGTGAACCTGTTGCTTCTATGCTCTAAAACTATGTGGTCTGAACATACTCAGTGTTAGATCTTTATTTTGGTAATGCTTGCTTCTTTCACCAAAAGAAGGTCTGCAGGTTTAAAATGACTGCACACCTCCTGCCCTGAGTTGTGAGACATAGTCCATAAGGGATTTAAGCTCTGGAAGCTGCTCAGGGGTTATCAACTTCTGTACATGTCCTGTGGAAACATTTTCTGCTTTGAAATCTCTCCTTAAAAAGCACATCACCTCTGCTCAGACACCTTCAGATTTCTCTGAAATGTCTAGGAAATTGGAGATTTACAGAAATTGGAGATACACAAATACCCAGCAGACTGAAAACTAGCTTATTATTTAGCTTGATTTTAAACCCCATAAATCTACCGTCTCCCGTGTGTTAGGCTGATCGCTCCAGCATTTGCACTGTCTTCTCTTGCCCCAGAGTCTCATTTTTTGGTCTCATCCACCACATGTAGTGAATATTATGCACTTAGACACCTCAGAAATGGGATACTGCAGGTGATAAAACCTGGAGCTCTTGGAAGGGCTATCACATGCCAGGTGCCTCAGTGGGACACATTAACTGCAAACTCCTGCTGTTAGGAAATGCCAGGATGAAGTGGCTGTGCTGTGCTTCTTGGTGAAGGGTGGGACTGGTGCAAGTCCTGCTCCACTGGCACTGATTTGACATTACATTTCTCCAGAGGTAAAACTCTGAGGCCTCAGTCTTACTTCCAAGCACAGATATTCATATACATGAAAGAAGCAATATCCAGCTTCTTTTCTTTCAACATGGTGCATTTCCTGAAGGAAAATATAAAGATACCAGCACAGAGGCTCTTGAGATGTATTTGTCAGTGCCACATGAATTTCTGTATTTCCTAATACTTAAACAGCCAGTTGTGCAAATTCAGCATTGATTTAGCTCAGTTTTTAGCTGACATTGAGTATACTTTGCAACTATTTACATGATGGTGATCGTGGACGTGTAGCAAACAGATCCAGCTAGTCTTGACCATCACCACAAGTAACCTGGACATATACAACATCCAACACAATCTGGCCAAATAGTGCACTGATATTAGCAGGCAGGAGTTACCCTATGTTTTTTGGTGAAGAAAAATGGTTTGAAATATCTCTTACACCGTAAAAATGCATTTTCATGCCAAGTTTAACTGCTAGTCTTGTTTTGTTTATAATGAGACTTGTATGGTTTTATTTTTACTTTCTACCTTCTTTATTATTCCTCAGAAACTCACCCAGCTTTTGGGAGATTGTGACCATGGAGGTGACTGGAGATGGCAAGCTAGAAGGAAAAAGCAGGTTTTTGGGGCTCTGAAGGTTTCAGTTTGTGAAAGATCTGATGCTCTGTAGCTGTGTCTAAATGTAGCCTTTTTTCAGAGATATTCATTCCTTGTCTAGTCAATTATCTCCAATGCACAGAGTCTGTCCTGTTCTTCATATCCTTTCAGCTGTTGAACAACGTTATGAACCCAGACTCTATCATAAACATTAACCAGATCAGGGACAGATAATCATTCCTGAGGGACAGCAAATAATGTAGATATTGCCTGTGTTTCTTTTTTCACAAAAGCAGAGAGACTTTTTAGTTAGGGGAAGGTCAGCTGCATGGTGAAGAGGGAAGAGCCTCTGACAGGTGAAATACCCCTGTCAAATCTCATCTTCATCCAGACATGTTGTGTCAGGTTGCCCAGAGCAACTTCTGAAGCTTTTGCTGAATCTGCTGAATAGTTTCTTCCCAAATACTTTTTAGATGAAAAACAAAAGCATTTAATTTTGATAGTTTCTGAACTGGATCGCTATTTTAGAAGCTTCTTTAAAATATTGTCTGACTCTTACAATACCTGCCTCAGCTCAGTAATTTGCTGCTTTTCAGCTGGGGTCAGACAAAACCTGCTGATCTCTTGGAGAAACTTTCAGCTCATTTACTCAGAAAATGAAAAGTGGTTTGCTGACAATGTTTTTCATCCAAAGGCAGATCTGAAACTAGTTGTTAGAATTGCTCTGGCATGGTGTTTCATTCACTCAGGAGCAGATCTGGGGATGAGACCAGTGGGAATTAAGGAAGGGTGTGGAGGACTATGTACAGGCACCAACCTGCCTCCAAGGGGAAAGGCTCCCATCCCACGCACACTCGCTTCAGCAGAGCTGAGTCCTGCTTCTGGTGACTGAAACTCCTGAATTCCATGAAAGTGCAAGGAATGGTTGACACAATTGATGCATGTAATATTGTAATAATCTATTACTATGAAATATTTCTATTAGTATTCTTACAAAACCTGTTTGCATTTTGGGGTTTTTTTTCTGTTATCTTCAGGTGTGTTTAAGGAGAACAATATTGATGGGTGTGAGAGAGCAGCTGGTCCCAGCTAAGAGATGGAAACCACTCACCTCAGTCAGAGGAAGCCCTGTGTCTTTTGGACTCGGGCAACATAAGCAGAGGCAGGTGATCTGGTAATGTGAAATGTGCAGTTGTTTGCTCAATAAATTAAATTCACATTTGGAAAAAAAACAGTGCAGTAAGAAGGCTGTATTTCTGGTTAGGATCAAGAAGGGAAATTTCCAGTAAAACTGAAATGGAAGAAAACCAACAAGAAACAGAGATAGCCTGTAAGATGATGGACTGCAATCTGTAGGTGTCTAAAGCACATAATTAATATCCTTTGTTGCCCTTAGACATGAAACAACACTTTTTTACAGTTCCTGCAGTTGGTGAGTTGTGAGCAAAGGGAAGGGGAAGGACCAGTGGAACTGTAATTCATGCAGTGCTGCCTTGCCCTTGTAGAAAAAGCATGTTGGACCCCCTGAGCTTTCTTACCTGGCAATCTTCTAACCTGTCTGCTACAAACCTCTCCTCCTGGAGGTGCTGTTTGCTCACTTGGACTCTGTTCCCTATCACAAGCACAAGATGTAAGGAATAATTGCAAAGTGCAACATCCTAGTACTATTTGCAAGTACTGAGGGTACCACAAAGTCAAGCTTTTCACCTTGAGCTCCATCAGGAATTTCCATGTATTTGTTCCAGCATGTTGTGACGCCAGTGAGGGCTCCCCCTGTTCTTTCCTATTTTCTCTCTGTTCTTTAATATTTGCAGATCAGCTATCCAGATATTCCATGTTTTGACCAGTCAGCACACTACTGCACAGGTATTGGGAATAGGAGCTTTAGGCAAAGGTGATTGTGAAGGACTCTGGGTGCAAACACAGATAATTATTCCTGCAGTAGAAGGGTTATGTGGAGTTGCACAAAATGGGAAGCTACCTACAGGGGATCAGATAACAACTGTAAAGGAAGCAGCTACCAGTAGTGTCCCATGGAACAATCATAGAATCTGTCATCAAGACTTTTGTCTTGGTAGTGCCCTGTATCACAAATTTATATACAGCCAGGAATGCCATATGTTCTCAAGTCTTCTCAGATTGTGATCCAAGATTCACATGATACATGATGAAAGAAATTGAGAGTGGAAAGTGGATATTTATATGCATCATTCTTTCAAAAAAATGCAGTTATTGCTAAGTAGCTTTTCTTTTTCATCCTGAAGAGGATGGGGCTTTAGGATGGATACTTCTGAGCTAGGCATAAGAAGGTAGCTGGGAGGTGTGGTTAGAAGGAAAATCGATTTTGCTGGTGGGTCTGAACCCAATGAGGAAGTATTAAGAGGAGCAATGTGTGCATCTGTGTGTGACTTTAGGCAGATAGGCACTAGGTGAAAGCTGCTCTGTGGCAGGAGTCTTGAGCTGCAGCAGAAACCTTAGGAAGGTGTCCCATGCCAAGAAACTCTTGTCTCTTACCTGAGCTGTCCCTGCAGTGTCAGATGGTCTTCCTGGGAAGGGTTAAATGATCTCAGAGGTGGCAAAGAATCTTTATCCCTTAAACATTTCCCCCCTCCCCTCCTTCCCCTCCCCATCTCTCCGTCACCTTCACAGAAAAGGCCCTGATCATAAATTTCCATATTGGCATGAATTCTTTCATGCCCCTCAGACCTCTGCACTCTGACTCCAAAACAGCCAGAGGAAGGATGTCCATTCATTGGAAGCTGCAGATTTGCTTTTGAGTTTCCCAATTATCTCTTTAGGTTTTCTGCTGTGAGACTTCCTGGATCTATTTCATGCTCTGTGAATGCCTCTGTTCTGACCAGCTGAAGTCTGTGGAAGCCATCTAGGTACCAAAGAACTACATACCCTAGTTATCTACAAGTGATGGGAATTAGACTTTACCAAAAATCCTACATCTTTTCACAATTTGTGCTCAGTGGTCCATGTTTGTTTATTGCTTTCTCTAAAAGTTTAAAAGTTTAATTAAAAATCATCTTCAAGGTAGCAAAAATGTAATTTGCCTTTTTAGCTGGCTAAAGAAGAGGTTCTTTGTACAGAGTAGACTGTCATTGCCCTAATGAGCTTCATCAACTGGGCATAAATTAATTAATTGAGTGAGTTAATCTATGACACAGATAGCTAATGTGAGTTTAATATTCTTAGCTACTAAAATCTAATGGTATCCACGGCACTTTCAGAAGGACCCCATCACATTCATTTGACCTTTCTTGCTTTTTGTACTGTCTTTATATTGTTTGAACAGGCTTACACAGTGAACACACTGTTATACATTAAACAGCAAATAAAGTTTATACAGTAGCTGTAGAGCAAGCAGTGACAACATTGCTCTTGTGGGCACAGCTGCATGCCAGCACAAGAGAGCAAAAATAACTGAGTGCTCCTGGGTCCCAATGGCTCTGCTGTTTCGTGCTGTCTCCTGAGGTTCATGCCAGAAATGAAGGGCAAAGGGACTTCCACACAACTTCTCTAGCAAAAGGCTGGTAGGATGCAGCAAGTACTCTCCTTCCCCTGCTTTCCTAATTCAAAGTCCTTCAGAGGAAAGCCAACAGCATGGCTCCAAATTCAGACATATCAAATTAAGTTGTTTTCTTCATAAATCCTGACAAGTTATGGTGCTAGTTATATGTGACAGATGCAATGTTTCTTCTTGAGAGACCTTTCCCAAATTGCATTTCATGCTTGAAAATTTAACCTCTCCTTTGAAGCTGTGTCACTTTTATTCCCTTCACCATGTCTGATTACTAGAAAGAGAATATTTGAGTCAGTTACATTTCCAAATATAGAGAAATATTAGGCTTGATTAAGATAGTAATTACAAAGCTGAAGGCATACTTTATGTGCTATTTTGAATTAACTGAATGACAGACACTAAGCTGATCACAATTAGCAAATCATGCCTAGTATATTTTCTATCTGAGTGTTGAACAACTTCCTAGTTTGTGGTTTTAAGATTAATTAAGCCTTTAGACCAAAGGCTTCATGATGAGATGCTCTTCAGTTAAGGCTAAATAGGAAGCCTCTAAGTGATACATTGAGAAATGAAAATGTTTAGTACACTGAATATTGATAGAGTTACTTAGTCTGACTAGCCCACTCTAAAACATCCCTAAGAATTTTGCTTCCTATATTCCACAGGGCTCAGCATGACGAAGACTTCGAGGAAACAGCCCAGAGTTCACAGAGAGCAGAACTAAGTGCAAGGTGTGGTAAAAGCTCTTGGAGACCAGCTGAGGAAGACCAGCCCAGAGGAGCAGGCATGGTAACTGCTGGCCAAGGATGGTACTTACTGCTTAAGAACACACTGCAATGTAAAGAACTTTATATCAGATACTCTGTTAGGAGAACACAGAGTTAATTAGGGTGATCCAGTATGAGACTGGGAAACCTGGGTGTCTGTGTGCAGGAGTAATAGTGAGTTCAGCTGCCTTAGTAATGATGTGGCACCCACAGCCGTGCATTTCCAGTCCTGACCACCCTGTCACAGTGCTCACTGCTTTGGGACCTTTGTGTGCCTGTGGCAGCCCCTCTGGAGCCCAGGCTGGCATTGCCCCTGGGACCCAGCAGCCAGGCTCTTGTGAAAATGAGTAAGTCAACAGAATCTGAGGGGGCACATGTTTCCTGCCTGGGCTTCAGAAATACATTTTTACCCCTTCAGACCCAAGGGGTTTTTTACCCTTTGGATTTGACTGGCTTTACTTTGTGATTACTGCACTAGCAATTGCTTCTTTTTGTTTCCAAACTCTTTGCTAACTCTGACCTTTTCTAGTGTCTTCTATTTAGTGTGAATAGGTCAAGTCCCACTTTTTATTCACCTGTTATAATCATTTCAATTTGTGCTGCCAGAAAATTACTTTATGTTTCACCCCTTATTCACTGATTTACAAACTTATTTTAAGATAATCTCTCTAATTATTCCTTCAAAATCTCTCTTGAACACAAACCCCCAAACACTACCATTTCACAATTAAACTACTCCTTAGAAAGAGCTAAGTAGGGGGTTTTATAGTTTTCCATTATAGTTTCAATAGTGGAGTAGGAATTATCAGGCTCTGTTATGGTAAGAAGAGAGGGAAATTGTCTTATTTCAGTTAAGGTATAATGGCTCCTTAAACATGACCACTCTGGGGAAAATGCTGAAAGAATGATTCACCCTGCTCCTTCCCACCAATTATGCAAGATGCTGAAGTTACCACCTTTGAGGGAATTGTAAACCTTGATGTCACAGCACAAGGGGAGAAATACCCTGGAAGAAAAAGCTTCCATTCTGTATATGCTGTTCAGTAATTATATGCCATTTACTTGAAGTAAAACTAGGGGAGAAGAACTTCTCCCTTTCAGAGTAGACCTTTAGAGGCTAAAGGGCTTTTTCCAAGGAGAGTGAGTGATGTGTTGCCCTTGTAGCATTGTATGAAAAACAAGGGACCAGACTACATCTGTATTGTTAAGGCATTTGTCCTCTTCTGGCCTCCAGTGTATGTAAACATAGCAACCAATAAAAATTTGTATGCCAATGAATTTTTCCTGGGTTTTTATAGCATGTAATTCCAAAGGGCCTTCTATTCCTCCTACATTTTCATTTCTGTAAGATAAACAAGAGATTTACTATGTCTATGGGATTTCACCACCCAGGCAGGCAGCCACTCAGTGCTTATGAGGCTAACTATAATATTTACTTAGTTTGGTCTTCATTTGGGCTTTAACTGATATTTTGCCATGATCCTGGATCGTTTTATAATGAAATTCTTTGTTCATGAGACCTTTGAGAAACAGTGTAAAATGAAGCTAAATGGAGAAAAAGAGGAATCATTAGGAAATATTCAATGAACCTCTGTTTAGCCAGGTTTGTTTTAGGGTTTTCTTGACCACAGAAATCCTATTTCTGCAATGGCATATTTATCCTGTAACCAGATGGCTGGATTCACCAAGCAGTACTCATAATTACTTGTGCTCTGAAAGTTTTACTATCTAATAATATTTCTGGTGAAAGGCATGGAAAATTATTTTCTTTAAGTCTCCAGTTTTAGGAAAGCAAGTTTTCTGAATTGTTTTTCTAGTTGTTTCTGTAATTTTGCTGAGGCCCTTGCATGAGTTTCAGATCTGTTCCAGATCAAACTGTCTCATTTTTGGAAACCAGTAGAAACTAATAAATTCTCTCTTTTCTTGGTACAACTGAGAATTCTTCCCCTGAACCCTTACAATATGTGGTTCAATGTCTGAGTCAGAGAGCTGGCTCATGTTTAGCTTTTATCTAATTCACTTTCCTTTTGTAATAGCACAGGGAGTGCAAGAGATAGGGACATAGATGGGAAAGAGACAGGCACTCAGAATTTTATTTAAGAGAGTTGGTTGGGGTTTTTTTAGTTTGGAATTGTTGATATCATCCAACTAATTTAAAAGTTATGAGAGGACTTTCACACAACCTACTCCCCACCTACAACCCTTACCAAGGCTACCAAGAATTCTCACACCAAACAGCCTGCAAGATGGGAAATTGTTCAGAATTGATGCTCTCAGAGAGAAGGAATCCTGATACTGCTTTATCACTTTCACATCCATATGCACACTTGGGCCTCTAGCAAGGAAATCTGCAGCTCAATCTTGACCTAGAGGCATCTGGTCTTTTGGGGACCTGGTTCTTCCATATGTACTGCTCTATTAGGGTCAGCTTGACCACTTTCTCAACATCCACAGCACTTTTGCAGCACTTCAAGTATTGATTTTTTAGATGTTAAGGTGAATTTCCAGGGTTGCAGAGTATTCCTCACAGAACAGAATAGATAGTGCTTAGCTTTGGGCACTTCATTCTTGAATAAGAATTGAAAAAGGGCTGTGTAAATTCACTGTACATGAGTGAGCACCACAGACCCTGCAGAGATTTGGAAGGAATGGCTCTATTCCTAAATTACATAGAAGTTGTGATTTTCTGTTTCCTTTTTCAGTGCCATATTTAGACACTAAAATCAATCCTACCTGCAGTACACACAATCAGTTCAGCTCCCATTGACATCCACACAGCACATAGGCATGCAAAATTTTGATGTAAATGTGATATACTTGCCTAATGACTCACAGATTTACAAATGAGGACTGACAATTTTCATGAAAACATGAACAGACCTGGCAAGAGTTAACAGTCTTAAAAAACTAAAAACCTGATGTGTCCCTTTAATACTGCCTGTACTGGCACATCCTCAAAGAAATATAGCTGGCAAAAATATCCATGTAATTGTGCATGTAATAGATATTGGCTAAGCCAGCAGTTCTCCCAAGGGCTTATGAGAAATTTTTTGCTTGAATTCTTAGTCATCAAGGGTCTCCAGATTTACTAGAAATAATGCATGCCAAGTGGGGTAGCTGTACCTGGTTCTGTAACCAAGTCAAGGGCATTGGCCTTCTCCACAGTCTTGTGGAATTCCTTTGATGCATAGGCCTGATCCCAGATGCATTTATTGCCTTGCAAGGCAGTTGCAAAAGTGATAATTTAGTAAACTGGAAGGCACTTCAACCCTACAAACAAACAAACAAACAAACAAAAAAAAAAAAAAAAGAGGGGCTTGAAGAAACCTAGAGCAGAAAAAGAATCCAACATAAGAAGCTGTTGCAGTGCATTTTTAATACATGATTTTATGTGAGCCAACAGTGGTTTTCTTTCAGACTTTTTTCTGATTTGGTGGTTATTTATGCTTCTTATTTCAATAGGTGCATTTCAGACACATAAGAGAGTTCACAGGAACTTTGATGTGCAATAAATTACTTTTCAAATATGACAGCTTGCTGCCTACAACATTCACTATTGCTTCTCAAAAACCTTAATTTTGCTGAATGTCAGGTCAGACTTTTTGGAAATACAAAACAAAAGCACTGCTCAGATAATCTCCATCCCCACTTATGGCTGACTGTGGGAAGTTTTAGGTCAGGACTCCTGTGATTTCAGCTACAGTACTGCTGTCTCTAAACACTTCAGAATTATGTTTTTCTCAGGTAGGTCCTTGACACCAAAAGCATCAGAGACAGATGACTAATGAATGCACAGAGAGACCTGTCTGTTAAACTCTGTGCAAAATGGAGGTCAAACATTGCAAAGTTAATGCAGTCTAGTTTTACCCCTCATTTTGCATCCTGTATGCCAAATATTCCAGTATGGTAGGGGTAGATGGTACTTTTTTAGTTAACAAAGGAAGTCATCAAGGACCAAAATGCATATTCTTGACATTTTAACTAGTTACCTGTAGGTGCTGTGCTGGTGGAGGATGAGGTGAGGCGAGTTATCCCTGATAACACCAGGCCACAAGGCATGGGCAGTCCACTCCATGTGCTGGCTCCACCTTTTCTCTCCCTTGGGTCAGTATATCTGAAGTATGAGGGGCTTTGGCACACTGAAGTGTGGCCAAGGGTTCTTTGAACTCTTCAGAGAGATGCTACTCTCCCACTTCTCATCTTTCCATGTTGCTCCTGAAAATGTGAAGTTTCTCTGTTGGCTGGAGTTGGCTCAGGGTGATATGTTTTCCTCTTGGTAGAATTTCAGTTTCAGCCAGAGCTGATTCAGGATATCTACAGCTGGCCCATTTTATTTATTGCCTTTGGTTTTAAGGCAGAATTTCTGAACATCTGTAAAGCTTTCACTTTTTCTGTTAAATCATCATGTTCTTTCTGTACTCCCTCTAGCTCCACTGTGGAGCTAAAATAACTGAGCAAATCAGCTCAACACTCCTGTTCTCTTCCAACTCTTTAAGCTCCTTTCCAAAATCCATCTAATTTTCCAACAAAGTCTTTGAACTTAAGTGCTTATTTGAGAAATCATGTCTGCTTTTTAAAATTTTTTTAAATTTTTTTTTAAATTGTTCTTATTTGTAGTTGCAGGGAATTTACAAAAGCATAGCTGGGAACTATTGTCTCAGCTGAAATAAATTTTCCACCCTCAAAAAAGTGCATTTAACCCGTTATACACCAAGTGTGTCTAATGTCACGAAGAGAACTTGCACTCTTTTCCATAAGAAAATCTCACACTTCTGATGATAATTAAGAATTTTTACAAAGGTTTATATTTCAGTTATCTAGTATTTGCTAGTAAACAATAAAACTGGGGTTGTTCCTGGGTTTAATTTTGTAGAATTGGGCAGAGGGGAAGGGAACAAATGAGGCAATATGAACAATTTCCTATTAATTTTCATCCTTGTCTTCCCTTTAACATGTCTCAAGTAGCAGACAGTTAACTGCTCCCCTAAACCTCACCACTCCCAAAGCAGGGGAGCAGTGATGGAGCAAGCTGTATTAGTAGCTGTGGATGAAGAGACTTGTAGCTTGGCAGCCCTGTGCAAAGCTAAAATCCTTGGCTTGTCTCCAACAACAGACGTTTGCCCCTTCAGCAATGCTGAAATGATTCTATTCTCCTGAGAGAGAAAATGCATTAGACAGGTAGAGCTGACTCAGATTTTCCGTGGAGCATTGCTAGCTTGCTTTCTTTAAAATCTGGAGATGGGGGATATAAAGGGATGATTATAGAGAAAATATTTTGCATTAAGCAAGTCTAGGTCTGTGTGAATAGGTTGGCTAGAGGTTGGGTTTTTTTCCCCAAAGGACTGTGGAAAGGTCTGTGCTTGCTCACATGAAAAGCTGTATTATCTCTCACTGCAAAAATGCACACTATGGTTTTCTCTCTACCACATGACCTGCCAGGGCTCTCCCAAACCAAACCACATTGCAGAAGCGTTTAGCAGCTCTGACCCAGCCTAGCCAGCAGCTAAAGCCCTCCAGCAGTGTCAGGGAGCCCCAGGTCCCCTCAGTGGATGCTTTGATTCCAGCTCCTCCTGAGGAGGAGGGCAGAGCTGAAGCTGGAAACCCAGGGAGGAAGCAGTGTCCTGAGCTGTCCTGAGGTTCAGCTCAGGCTGTGTTGGAAAGGTGCCCTCCACTGCTGGTGCTGAGAGAACACTCTGAAGGAGCTCCTGATGGTTCATTAGCACCATCAAAGCATTCTACCCAACCCTGAAGTGGTGCTGCCCATTGTGAGCCCCAGCTGGGTTCTGTGTATCTGGTGTTTGTGCAGAGGTGCTGGCAGGCAGCCTCTGTGAGGAGAGGTCAGGGCTGTCCTGTGCTGGACATGACCAGTTCCAGCCCATTCCAGAGGGCTCCAACAGAGCCAGCACAGCACACAGCAGCCAGGATGGTGACACCTCTGGGCAAAGCATTCAACAAAAAGGAAAACACGCTGTGTAGCAGCTGTGGCAGGGAGGACTGAAATAACAAGAGAGAGAAGCAGCCCCACGGACATTCAGATTGGTGCAGAAGAGGGGGCAGGAGGTGCTCCAGACTCCAGAGCAGAGATTGCCCTGCAGCCCCTGGAGAAGGCCCAGGTGAGGCAGCTGTGCCCCTTGGGGCAGCCCGTGGAGGACTGTGGTGGAGCAGAAACCCACACTGCTTGAGAACCCCACGCCAGAGCAAGTGGGTGAGGCCGAGAAGGGAGTTACAGCTTGTGGAGAGGTTGCCCTGGAACAGGGTCCTGGCAGGATCTGCAACCCCATGGAGAGAAGACCACTCTGGAGCAGTCTATTCCTGATAGATTGGATCCTGCAGGAAAGATCCATGCCAGAGCAGTTCCTGAGGGTCTGTCAACTGTCCTCATGCTGGAGCAGAGGAAGATCAGGAATAGGAAGGAGTGGCAGAGATGAAGCCTTATAAACTAACCTCAATGGCCCCTGTGTCTGCTTTCCTGCACCACTCAGAGAGAGGAGTAGAGGAGTTGGGAGTGAAATTAAGCCTGGAACAAGGAAGAGGTTGGGGGAAAGGTGGTTTCAACTATGTCTTTACTACTATCCTACTCTATTTTTAATTGCCAGTTAATTTAATTAACTTGCTGCAGCACAACTTTCCCTTTACATGGTGCAGTTGGTAATGTTGGCTTCTGCCTACTCAGCCCTCAGGAAGGTGCCCAAGTCACTTTTCTGCACCCTGAACGTCAGCTTAGTGGAGAGAATCCTCTTGGAGGCACTGAACAGAATGGAGGTCAATATGATCAGCTGGCATGTGGACTCCAGCTGCTGTCACCAGTTTCTGGGAGCAGAGGATGAGTTTTGTCACATCTGGTTCTCCTAGGAACCCATGCTTTACTGTGCATGTACAAGACCATTAAATATGACAATTTGTGCAATGATGTGCAGCTTTCACTGACACAAAAACTAAATTCTTGCCTTGCCAGAAATGTTGGGCCCCTTGCTCTGCAGCAAATAATAAGTGCAGAAGGGAGCAAGGTTTGAAGCTGGTAGAAGGCAGATGTCAATCTAGAAGGAAAAGGATTGTTCTTTACCAAGTAGCATCCACCATCTAGGAGAGGAAAGTGGTCAGCTCTATGTCTCTGTTTCCCTTCCCCTGGAAGGACTTCAAAGATGAAGGAGACTTCTGGGATTCACGGTGGAATGAGAGGGAGGGAAAGAAGAGTTCCCCAGCTGAAAAGGATAGACTTATGGTTTGTGAGGCGAGGACAAGAAATGGGAGACACAGGAAGTTTTTCAGCCAACAGCAGGAAATTGTATCTGCATACAAAAAAACCCTGACACCATGATAACTACACAGAAAAAAAATATATATGTATATATATATGTATATGTGCATATAATATATGTACATATGTATATGAAGACGTCATGGCTGCCTACTTGGGCTGAGTAATTTTGTAAAAATGATAATATTTGTACTCAAATTTCTGTTTTGAAGTAAAGAAGAACTTATCAGCAGGTTTATTTATTTGTTAATTATGCATCAGATCAGTTCTAGTCCTAATTTGCAAAGAAATTTCTGAGATGTGCACAAGCTCTCCTCTCTGCCCTGGAGAATTTAAGTGCTCTGGGCTAGTCTTTCCTAGCAATTGGGTTCACAATTTTCCCCAGGAAGAGCACAGCATCAGTGGTTTTATCAATAACCATCATCAGGAAGGGCTTGTTGAAGTTGATGTGAGGAGGAGGAGGAAAAGGTAAACTTAATGGTACTATTTCTATCACAGTCACTGCAGCTGCCTCTGTGCCATTCTCTCTGACATCCACTGTGGCCTTGTGAATAGCCTGCAAGGAAAACAGAGATTACAATCAAGGAGCTGAAGAGAGGGAAGCAGCTGGAGAAAAATTTGCTTGCTTTTAACACTGTGAGACAATAATTCTTAAAAGAAAACACAGGATGAATGCATGAGCTGGTGTGGAAAAAAAAATACTAGTGTCCAAGACACTATCTGCCCAAGACAAGCAAAGTTTGCTCTGAGTTCAAAAACAGTTTTCTTCAACAGAGTCAAATATGCCTGCTTGCAGAGATTGAGCAACACAGAAGATATTTTTTTTTCTTAGAGTAATAGTTTGTCCTTAATACTGGACACAAAAGAAGACATTTTTCATTTTGCATCAGTTTCTGTGTAAGCAAAATAATTCTCTCTGCAAAAACAATAGTGACAGGCTTTATAGAGTGCCCTTCTGTAACACAGGCCAGGGATAAGATTTTTCAAGGCTTTCTGTGGTAGGTATAGAAAATTTGTGTTTAGGAATTCATATGAGCTATTTCATTGGTTTTGGACAGTCCTCTGTTTTCTTCCTTCATTGTCTGCAACATATCTAAAATTTCCTTTCATGGGTCTCTGCTTACCCTTCACCAATTTACTTGGCTTTCCAGGCATCAGTCCCATATCTACAACCCAGGTGTTTCCACATAACACAGGGGAGAATGTGAGGAATCACAAATAATATATGATGGAAGGACCTCTAGAGGCCATTGAATGCCACCAACCCCCCTGCACTGTGTCACCTCTGACACCAGATGAGGTTAGTCAGGACATAATCCAGTCAGGATGTGAGTATTTACAAGGATGAAAATTTCCTAAGTAACCCATATGAGTTTTTGATCACCTTCATGGTGAAATTTTTTACATAATACCCAATCTGAATATCCCATTTTCTATATTTTTTGTGTTTTCTCTTGATGTATCACAGTTCATCTGCAAGAAGAGTTTGTGTTCCATCTTGTCTGCACCTTTCTAATAAATATCTGTAGCCAGGGCTAAGAACCCCGCCTTCACCCTCACTTCTGACTGGCTACCCTGGCTCTCCCAGCCCCTCCTCAGCCATCCTGCCCACCCTCCACTGCACTCACTGCCCCGGGGTGCCCACATGTCCCTTGTACTCAGGAGCCCCAAACTGGATGTGTTGAACTCCAGAGGCAGTCTCACAAGTGAAGAATAGAGGGAAGGCTCACCTCCCTCATGACACAAGGCATAGACTCCTCGGGACTCTAGAGAAATCATTTTGTTTATCTGCATACTCATTTCTTGTTTGTGAAATGGGGCTATCCCTGTCCCATAACTCTGTTGTCCGTATAAATTCTGAAGTGCTCAGACAATGTAAAAATGAAAGGTGCATACATAGTATAAGAATGATTATTCCCAGACTTAAAGTCATAAATATGATTCTTGTCATGCATTACTTCTTTAATACCAGCTTTTTGTGAAATTAATCCTGCTATGCTTTCTGGTTGTTTTCTTCTTCAGAGACTTTCAGCTAAGTTTGTAGGATCACTGTGTTGTTGATATTAAGACAATTTAGTATTAAACTTAGGAACAACAGCTATTTAATGCCTAACCTTTTCCTTCCTTTATTACCATCATTAAGCAATGACTGCACTCTAGGGGTAGCATCAACCTATTTGTAGGATTAAAACTGCATAAAAACAAGGCAGAAAAATCTCTTGATTATCATCGTTGCTTGCATACTTACTTTGGAAACCTTCAGAAGAAGATTTTTTGCCACTCCAGAGAGATCAGCCTGATCACTGAACACCTCTGTCACACCCATTTTCTTAAACAGGCTCTTAACATCATAGGAGCCCGAGACGGAGAACTGTGGAAGATCCAAGTAGATGTTCCTTTTCAAAAATAAATAAAAATGTGAGTTTGTTATTGCAAGATCCCTTGAATCAATATCTCTTGCAGTTATATATCTATCCTAAATACCCAAGGAGCTAAGGCTTGACTTCCTAAGGCAGTGATAAATCTCATGTTAAAGAATGAGAAACTGAGGTATCTGTCCCACCAGCCACAGTCTGATCTGTGGTGCAGGGGTAGGGTGATGGTTTATGAAAATGACTGACTGGAAAATATTATCCAGACTGGAGAAAAATAAATTGTATTTTCTCTTTAACTGGCTTCCTCCTACTGAAGGCAGGTTCTGGAGGGCAATCTACCCATCTGCAGGATCCTCTCAACTGGGAGCTGTGACTGGGGGAGCTGAGAGGGTTCCCCTTTGGTATGAATTCACATGATACCTTGTCTGGGTTAAAGGAGCTCAGTAGTGCTTGTTCCTCAGAGCTGTACTTAGCAATTCATCATGGTATCCTAAGTTTTACCTTTCCTGGATGAGGAGTTTTGGCCTGTTCAATATTTAAACAAAGCTCCAATTAAAATATTACCTTTTTTCAAATGATCTCAACCAATTAGCCACTGTTTCCTTTAGCAGAGCATCTTCCACCTGTTTCATTGTCCCTTCATCAGGCAGAACAAAAAATGAAGTAACATTTCCTTTGTATGGGATTTCTACTACCCAACAAGATAACTTCTCATCCCTGTGGACATTAAAGTCCTCGTTTTGATGCATCATTTTGACCTTAACAGAATTCTCAGCATCCAAAAAGAAGTCATCATCTCTCGTGTTGAAATTGTTGAAAGGTCTTTCCCAGGAGCCTTTGAAAAAAAGAATGAGTATAGAATTTTAAAAAAGGAATAATAAAGTTGTGCCACATTAATTGATGCTTAAAATAATGTACTTGAACTGTAGAGAAAGCAACAAGCTTACGTCAATTTAAGGATTCTTGATCCCTGGCCTTGGAAAGAAACCTCTTTTCAATGGTTTTAATAAAAATTACACAAGAAAAGTATAGTTTGAGGCTTGCAGTGGAAAAGAGATGAGCTTTTATTCAGATAATAGTAAATCTTTCATAGACTCCAACTATACAAGGTTCAGGTTTGTTTCTTTCATGCAGGTGTCGTCTGTGTTTGACCATGTCCTGCACAGCCAAACACCCGTGCCTTCCAACAAATGGTCATAAATTCTGAATGTCTTCAGCTCTGAACCTGGCTTAAAATTTATATTACTTCTGCTGATTCTTCTATTTTTTCATTCTTTTTTAAATTTCTCATATAGAAAATGATTATTTGAAATATTTTCCTGTGTAATTTAAAAATAGAAAGATGTGTTTTAAATTAGATTATAGGATGAAAAAAAGTGAAAAAGTTTTGTTTCTTAGAACTTCCAGATCTTATTTGTATAGCTGCTACTCATGTCTGTCACTCACCTCTAAAGAAAATGTAGTTAATGAGAACAATCACATTTTCTGGATCAAGACTCTTCAATAAGTCAACAAATTTGCCATGTGTTTTTGTTTCCACATAGTCATTGATTTTCCTTAGAGCCTCTGGAGGATTCTTGAAGTTGGTAGAAATAGCTTCAGCATAATAAAAATTTGAGACATGATCCAAAAAGTTTTGAAGCAATTCCACGTGGTTATCTATGAACAGGGCATTGCCCATGTTCAACTGGACTTCTCGGTGAGGGTCATTCAGCAGCTGGAGGATTCGCTGAAATCCTTCATGAATCTCCTGCTCCTCCAGCTGAGTCAGGTTGAAGGCAAGGCCTTTGTGCAGCTCTCTGAGAGTGTTTGATCTGGCCCCCAGGGTGAGCATTGAAAAGGCAGTGGAGATACTCAAAGGAGAGAAGAAAATGTTCCCATCTCCAAAATCATCTCTGATCTGCCTGTAAAGCTTAAATGCAAAGTCAGCGTTGCTGGGGGCTAGCTTGACATGAGGCAAGTTTTCAACATCAGCCTGGGACTGGTGTTTTGGGGAATGGTGTACTTGTTCCTGCTGTTGACCCTGGACTTGAAGTCCAAAAAGCAGCAAACACAAATACAGTGCAGACTTCATTGTCCTGAATAGTCCTGTTAAGAAAGAACAGAGCAACTTTTAGGTCTAGAGAAGTTTTTCTTTACTGAATAAAAAGATTTTTTATTCTACATACTGATTTTCAGATGTCAATCATTAGAACTATTA
Organism: Parus major; assembly: GCF_001522545.3. Lineage (NCBI taxonomy): Eukaryota > Metazoa > Chordata > Aves > Passeriformes > Paridae > Parus > Parus major. The sequence continues at coordinate 47,144,117 of NC_031774.1, forward strand.
TTCTTTTTGGAAATGCTGTTCTACTTGGCCTCTGGGCAGTCTATTTCTAGTCAGTTGACCAAGGAGCAAAGGGAAGAATCAGCTTTCCTGAGGTATTATGTGTGAAATAGTCCTTGCTTCTGACCAGCATGGCCTCAGTGCATTCTTAAGTACCTTGGGGTACCTGGCTGAGTTCATGCATTGGCACCCATCTATCTGGTAAGTACTTTGGCAGAGTGACCAACTTTTGCTGATATGTTTCTGTGATACCCATGGTCTTGTTATTACTTTGGTTTTCAGGCACTGCAGAGATAGTCAGTTATAGCAGTGTATAAAATCCACCTAAATGCTCAGCCTTTAAACTGCTTATATATTTCTGACTCTTATATAACAGCTCTGACTCAAGACTTATATTATTTCACCATTTTACCTTAAGTGTTCAAGCAAATTGAGGCTAAATCAAGAAAGTTTATTTACACAATGTGCTCTATATTGCGCATAAACTATACATAATATTGCAAAGCTCAAGACTCAAGAGCTTAGGAAAAGCTACAGTGGCATCTGCCTTGCTGTGTATATGAAACTTGATGACCCTTCCCTTTGCTTCAACTGACAGAAGCTAAATCATCATAACCCCACAGTCTTTCTTCCATCCTTTTGGTGGAATAATCCTGTGACATACTGGAGAAGAATGCTCTCCATATAGGGCCTCACCTAAATTATCTCAAATGACAGAAACTCAAACTCATGAAGCAAGCACTGGCCCTCAGGGAAATAGGGATTGTCTGAATACTGTTCATAGCAGCTGTATACTTATTCTGAAGAATGAGATTCTGCTCAGAATCTGCCTCAGGCTGTGTGTCTAAAGCCAGGTCCAGGTCTTGCACCAGACACACTATGGGGAGTGGTTATTTCCAAATGAACTTTTCTAAATGTCCATTATGAAAAACTGGAGATAAAAGCTGTTGAAGTGCTGAGTATGGGAGCTATGCTCAGCATGTCTAAAATGCTGGGTATAAACACTGAGGAAAAAAAAAGGCATTCAAACTCTTGATAATTCATTTTTGTTCTGGTAATAACTCGTTTCATAATTCCCCAAATCTGCCTTTGGGAGAGACTGATTTCTCTTCCTGGCTACTTGCAAGTAGCCTGGTCTTTAGTCATACTAGACAGAAATGAAGCTGCTCTCATTGATCCTGCATCAGCCTGGAATAGTTGGGACATTGAGAGTTCAACTAAATTTATTCCTCTGGGAGCAGAGACAAGGGGTTTTTTCCTTATCTTGGTATTGATTGTTGGGTATTCATTTTGGACCTCATAACCCTGTCATCCTGTCACTGTAGCTAGGAGCTGGATTACTGAATGAATTCTCCTTCAAACATTCAGGACATGCTTCCAGAAGCTAAAATAATTTCCAATTACTCTACAAAACAAGTTAATCTTACCAGTAAATAGCAGGGATCACACACAGCACACAGTCAAAGACTTCTAAGAAAGTATAATGTGGTACTTACTGTGCCGGACTTTTCTTTCACAATGCTTCTCCCCTCTTATTCATTTGCTTCCTAGTATTATTAGCGTCCACTGGTAAAGATTAAACAGGGCAAATAAGAGTTATTTGCAAAGCAAAGATTGAATAAACTCTTTCTTTCCTGGATATCAAATATTTAAAGTCTTTTTCCCATCACACAGCCAGAACAATGCCAGCACCTAGCCAGCTCTAAAGGGAAAGAAAGACCAGGGACTTGGCTGCTCTTGGCTCAAACTAAACTGTAAGTAAAAGAGTTTTACCAATAACTGTGGTGAATGAGTTCCTGAAAACATGAGAAGAACATGCAAAAGCAAAGAAAAGACAAAAACACAGATGCCCTGTCCCACTGAACTTTCTGCACAGGATACCTTGATGCACCAATGCCATCTAATTGAGTACCCAAGGCAGCAGCAAGTTTGTTCAGGTACAGCTCCACCCTGCCCTAAATGCCATTATTTGCTGGGCTCTGAGCACTGGTTAGCTTTTTGAGGGACCTTTGATGAGTATTTTAGAAATTACTAAAGTGAAAAGCAAGGCATAGAATGGCTTGAAAAATAACTAAAATAAGAAAAAAAATAGAAGAATGAAATAGGCAAGCTTTTCCACAGCAAAATGCTAACTGGGGAGAAAAGAGGTCTTAATCCCTTGTGTTATCTATTCAGAGGATAAGCATGAGTTACATACATATCATACATATCTTTCACTGGGATCCCTCTCAGAGGAAGCTGAAACAGGCACAATTTAGCTATTTAGAAGGTTATTTAAGGATGAGGTGCATGACACTTATCCTAATTAGCAATGACTAATTATTTCCATTGAATGTACATGATTTTGCCCCGGGTAAACTTTCAATTTATCTACACATAGGAATCAACCGTCATTGTTATTGCTATGTAACTGCTCTCTCTTACAAGACAGAGGCAGGGTTTGTCAGAATACAGAATACAGAGAGGAGTTTTTTTCATGATATGTGCAAGTACCCAGAAAGTTTATTGCAGCATTATGTAAAATGACCAAGTTTCAGGAATAGCAAGTGTGCTGTTGCTTAACTTTTGCAAAGACAAGATATTTTTCTCAAGCCTAGGCCTGCCTACATAGATAGCATTATTCTTTCAGCCCAGTCCTAATGCTTGGCTAACCATCTGAAGGATACCACTGTTTCTTGAGAAGAATTTCTGGGAACATCAAAGCTGCTGCAGTGATTCCTCTCTCCCAGGAGATGCAGCAGAACTCAGCATGTCAGGGACAGCATGGAAAGTTGTTTCTGTCCCTGCTCACAGTTCCCAGGCACCAGATCCTCTGACCCTGGCCCAAGTGTCTTCCTAGACAAGGTTAAGACCAGCAGTTACAGCAAACCCACAAATGATCATTTTCAAAGAATCAGCTTCCCAGCAATTCCAGACTGATCAGCATGGTTAATGAATCTGTCAGTCACACTCAGTCCTTTGAAGAATTCCTTTAGGTCACAGGTGCCAGAACTAGAGACTCTTGGATAATATATTTTGCTTCTGTTGAAGGCGAAGGAAAATGAAGGTGAATCACCACACATAGGCATCACCTGCATGTCAGCCAGGCAGCAGGTCTGTGAAAACACAGGGAGAGGAAAGCAGTTCACTGCACATTCCTGTTAGAAATGGCTGTGTCCCCAGAACACAGGGAAATGCAAGGCCAAACCAGAAATTTTGTGTGGTTTTGCAGAAGGAGAGCCATCCAGGGGAATTGCACAGAAGACAGTGTGGAGTTCCTGGATGCTTTGGGATAAGTGGTGGCTGTGACAGGGGGATTCTTGCTCCAGGAACCAGGGGAGTCATATAAAGGACTGACAAACAGGCTCTTCCCATTGGCCTGATAATGAGCTATATGGAAGGAATTAACAAATAATTTCATAATCTTTCTCCCTACTACTTTCTCCAGTTATGCAATGTGCCTTGGTTCCTCCTTACAGGAGCAGTTTCATCCCATATCATTAAATTATTTCTGTTGCTGCTTGGTCATGAGATTATCATATTTCAGTTGCTGCTTGGTCATCTGGTTATTATATGCTGGCTTTGCAAGTTATATTTCAGTGATTTCCATGGCAAATGATTTCTGACTACAAAAACAAAAGATCAGCAAGATAAATGTGTACACTGTCTGATAAATACTCATGCAGCCATTTCTTTTTTCCCTGTAAAGATGTATCATTCAAAGTATGTCTACAAAAGTTCATCTAAATTGACTTGACATATGTAACTTAATTAAAATCAGGAAATAGGTAAGGTATAATTGCAAAACTGGTGTAAGTAGAATAAAAATCAACTCCTTTCAGTAATTTTAGCTTTTTCTGTAGAGGGCTTCCCAAATATACTCTCAAAGTCTTACAAATATTTCATCCTTTTCCCCTTGAATAATGAAAGTGCTTTAGGCTGCCATTTCAAAAACCAGCATGACTAAAAGAAAGAAAAAAAAGCTGAAGCCTAAAGCAAAAGTCTGTGACAGAACTGAGAAGAGAAACTAGACCTTTCCTACTTTGTTTTCAGCTTCTTTCTCCAATGCAATAGGAATCTTTGAATTGAAATTTCGTATAAACTCACAGTCTGCTAGAAGAAAGCTGTATAAGCAGAATCAAATCTGCTTTCTTCCTTCTGTGTTATAGCTCAGAAAAAAAATAAAGTCCTTTTATTATCAGGTGTGATTCCTTTTCTCACAGCAAACATTTTACCTTGGATGATTATTTCATCAGTGTTCAGAAGACAATATTTTACATTTTCTACTTTTTCTGTACTTAATCTCTTAACATTGAATGAAAAAGTGTTTCCATCAGCATACAAGCAAGTAAGGCCTGATGTGAATTCCATTTGAGTCAATCAGACAGCATTGTAATGTTCAATATGAATAATCTGTTACTGACAGCTCAGATTTTCCTGATATATTTTCCATGAAGTTCTCAGCTGAATACATACCTGACACTACCAAAGATTTCAAAACTAGTTGTTAGAAGTTTTATAAAAAAAATTCAAATAAAACACTGGTGAAAATAAGTAACAGTAGGTAGAATTCAAGATCAAAATTTTGCTCTCAAAATCTATCTTAGCTTGAATTTCTTTTTTTCAAAAGATACATCAAACTCAAGTAGTTAAGACTACAGACTAAAACCCTGAATTAATAACAATGGTACAAGAACTTAGAGATGGCATGTGTAACTTCCAGTATTAAAAAAAGTGACAGAAAATGAAAATTGTTGTGCCCTCCTAAGTGCCAGTGAGGTTAAGGGACATCCCTTCCAGCATCTGAGCCTGACTGGTGGCACCAAAGACCAGGGAAAACAGAGGAAAAGCAGCTGAGAAGCTGACCAGGGAGAGGAAAACACTCTTGTCAGGTTCTTGGGCAGTCAGTTGCCTGCAAAACTGTAAGGAAGAGTGCATGTTTCTGAGGACTATCCAAGGATGTCCCTTGTGGGCCTGCTGTTCCTGTGGAGCTTAGTTTTCCTGCTGTGCTTGTGGCCACTGAGCTGTTGACACTTAAGGACAACAGACTCACATGCAGCAAAAGGAGCATTTCATGCAGTCGTGGATAAAGAAAAATTGTAAGCAGATTTCATATCTGGGTACCATGCCAAAAACAACTCCTAAATTCATCCATCTGGCCCTTTGAGAACTTTTATAATTATTATTTTATCAGGTTATATTCATCATTCTGATTTGTCAGTAAAATAACTTCTAAAAATTTTTAGCAATCAAAAAATATGAGTTTCCCTTTTGTCTGGCACTGTCTTTGAGAATGAATTGATCACCTAAGATTTGGTTATATCTCTCTGGCTCGGCACTAATTTGGCAGTGGTGTTACTGCAGTCATGCTCTGCTTTAGCATCACTGCCAGGTCTGAGGAGTGGGGAGTTATGTTCTTTATCACCTCCATCTCTTCCTGTTCTCTCTGCCTGCCTCTGCACAGTTCTTGGAAGGAGAGCTGCATGATGTTGGCTTTGGGTGCCGAGCCTTTCTCAGCAAGGGATCCACCTGCCAAAGGAAGCTCTCCAATGGCCTTTTTCTGCCAGCTGATTCCAGCTTGCAGTGTCAGGCCACACTTAGCAAGCAGCTGGATCCTGGAACTAGTGACAGATTTTCTGAATCATAATAAAAATCTTGGTTTCAATATTTTTAAGGAGAAAAGGGGAAATAGATGATGGACACTGCCTATGCTTCCACAGTAAGTTGTATCACATTTTAAATTGCATTTGAGTTCATTCATGTTACAACATAATGGAATTAAACTTTCATATTTTATGCTTCATGGTAGTTTCTATGTGCTCATCTTTGAAGTGTGTCTGGTATCATCTAAGGAATTGCACAATTCCTTAATGAAGAGCAGCCTTTTGAACATAAGCACTCACATTTACTGTGAAAATGAGCATACACAATTTCAGCAAATGCACAGGACTGCTCAGGAGAGACCACCCAAACACATCAGTGCTAAGTACACGGGGGTCTCACAGTCTGTGACTTGAAGTAGTTTTGAAAGGTGTTTATTGAACTGCCTTGTCTTAGTCCACATCAGGGTCTCCAGTTCCCTCATTTCTGAGAAGTAGTTGTGAAAGCCTATCAGCATCACCTGGAATTGAGTATTATTAAAAAAAAATTCAGATTTCCAGCAGAGTGGGAGCTCACAGGGCTGTGTGATGACTTTCCCATGCCTCTGCTGCTCACTCTGGCAGCAGAGTACACAGAGCAGTTTTGGGGAACAGACCTGACCATCAGACACTTACATTCTTGTACTTTTAGTACAGTTTCAGACACATGCCACATTCTTCCAAACAAGTGCTAGGCCTGAGTTTGGAGTTAGCACAGGCCAAGAGGCATTTCCAGCAAGTTGATGGGATGACTTGTGGGGTTGGAGTTAAGCAATGTGGGTATGACCTGTGATGAGCCAGTTGACCTCATGGTTAGAGAACAGATCTTAGAGCACTTTATTTACATGCATAGATCTATACTCTGGAGATAGGATTAATCTCAATATTTGTTTCTCCACTTCCAGGTATTCATATCCTGTCCCTTTTGAACATCCACTTACAAGGGACTTCCATTTCCAAGAAATACAAGGTTAAATCTGTAATGCAATGCCAGTAGAAACCTTTGGATATCCAGCCAACTAGAACATTCCCCAGCACTGCTTCCACATTTTTGTGCAGTTTGTTACATTAATGGGCAGCTCAAAGAGGCCAACACAATGTGGGTGGATGCCATCAGCTGTGAATGTCCTCAAGGAGTATGGAATAAGACTTGGCCTTCAAAGGAGGTTCCTAGGCCTGGTCTAAAGTGATTGACTCTCCCAGTGTGTAATTTGCAGCTACACCTTCCTTCTACTGGAAACCCTACCAGTGTCAGAAGCCAACCTGTAGTTTGCAAAGAATTAATTTGGATTTATCCACTCAAATTTTATTTACTTACAGTGTTTTAACTGAGTCTCTCAGCTGGATATTACCTTGCTTTTCAAAGATGGCACTGATCACTAAAAGGGTGATTTATCAAATTCTTCACAATTCACTAATAGGTGTATCTCAGTTGTTACTTTCCAGGGAAGGACAAAGCAAAGAGAGTGTTTCTAAGAATGACTGCTCTCTTTCCTGATTTCTTTGGAAAAAGACAATAATTAGTAACTGTTGGGATATAAATTTAATCACAATGAACAATAATTCCATAAAATGCAGTTCCAATCAATAAGACCAGCCACTGACCAGTCATTTCTCAGCTGGGTTTACAATTTTTCCCACAAAGAGGATGCTTTGAGTATACTGATCAATAATCAACAGCAAGAATGGATGATTGAATCTAACAATGGGAGGAGCAGAATGAGGAAGAAAGTCTATGCTGCTGCCTGCTGCAGCCTCTGTGCCATTCTCATGAATCTTCAGCAGGGCCTTGTGAGTAGCCTACAATAAAATACAGTAAGAATTAATGTAGGTGGAAGATGTGGTGTGAAATTATTCAAATTAACACAAAGTTAATTCAATGTTAACACAAAGTTAATTCAATCACTGCCTTTCACAGAGATTGCTGGTAAGCCAGGAACCAGGAGGAAGGACACTGCAGCCCATTGTGGGTTTTTTAGTAATGTTGTCTCAATAAGCAAATATTTACACACAGTGTTCCTCACCACAAGTGTATCAATGCAGACCTTAGTAACTGAACATCTTGTGGAATTAATTGAAAGTAAAATAGCCAAGCAAATTCACAGGGAATGTCAGTTTCAAAGGGAAAGGACATAAGGCTCCAGAATTGCTCTGTATATATTCCCAACAGCACATGCATTAGTTTAACCAGGTAGAAATTCAACCTTGATCCCAAATTTTTTGTTAGGCATTTTTAATCTTTTTCTTTTACTAGCCTCAAGATGCTATAGAATCTTAAGTGCTGTTTTCAGAATGGCTGTACAAATGCCAGTTTTTTTCTTCACAGTATTTTCAGTAAATGGGATGTTTTCCTCAAGTCTGGTCCATTTTATATTTTTAGCACTCAACAGAGCCTTCAATGGTAACAGCAGTTTCTAAATCCTTTGAAATTACAGAATGCATGTTAGAAAAGGGTCACTTTTTTGGTGGATATGCTGATGCAAGACATGTACACACAGTTACCCACAGGCACTTCTTTTACATGCAGAAAATATTCTGTGTTTAGTTTCCTGGTTAAATGCTAAACCCACCCCTCCATATACCTTCCACTTCTGCTTGTCAGACAAAAGAAAATATCCTTATCTCCAGATCTTGGAGAAGTCTGAGGGAGTTTAAATGGCCTTTAACAGCTAAATGTTCTATTTCAGAGTATCAGCCAGTCCTAGCAATAAGTAAAATTTCAGAGGTGAGCTTAGGATAAAGCAATTGGCTGTTAAGGAATCCATAGATGGTTGTTTCTGCTGATAAACTTACTTTTGAAACCTTCACATCGGGGTTTCCTGTGATTCCAGACAGATCAGCCCGATTAGAAAACACATCAGTTACACCCAGATTCATTAATATCCTCTTTAAGTCATAGGTGCCTGAAATTGATAGCTTTGGAATATGCAATTCCATCCTCCTGTCAATTCAAAAGTAAATTATGATAGTTACTGCAATCAGAGCATGCCTTGGACTGAAGATTTCTAACTTGATGGTGTTTTTTCTGTGCTAAATGCCTAGTCTTTTCATCTAAAAAACATGGCAAGAGAAAGAAGATAAGAAGATGCTGGTCTGGAGGATAGGAAAGAATGGAAGGAGAAAGACATCAGTTCATATTCCTTGTATGATTCTGCAACACACCCACTGTATGAGACAGTCAACAATAGTGCTGCCAGCATTTCTGGGACAAAGTTTGTATTCTTTTTCTAACCTTGAAGGTTCTGCTTTTGGAATTCACACCCCATTCCTTCTGAGGGTCTGACTGCTATGTCACAGTATTACCACTCTTATAAATATAAAAAAATTTTGCTTGAGACAGCAGAAATGGAGACACTTAGTATCAACTAAAAAAATGTATGGGGGAAAAGACCCAAGTTTCCCACCTCAGAGATCTCTCATTACAAGGCAATGCTGATTCTAATTTTTGCTGAAAGTATCAAATCATTTGGTGTGATCCTTTATACTTATTCTGTTGTTTAAACACCCCCATCAAAAATACAACATAGTAGCTGTACAACCTGACCTTAGCATTTAGACTTTGGATCCTGACTACCTAGATTCATCAAATCAAAATTCTATATTTACCATCTTTGAAGAGATCTTTCCCATTTAGAAACAGTGTTCTTTGTCAGGGCACGTTCCAACTGTTTCATTTTTCCTTTATTGGGCAGGATAAACAATGCTGCAACATCTCCCTTGTAAGGAATCTGCACCACCTCGCAAGACAGCTTCCTGTCATAGTATGCTTTATAAAATCCATCTCGAATCATCATCTCCACTTCAACTGAGGTCTTTGCATTCACATGGAAATAGTCCTTGTGAGTCCCCTTAATATTGAAAGGATTTTCCCAGTAGGCTTAAAACCAAATGAGAAAGAATGGAATTGAATCCTTATTTCAGTGAGGATATATTAATAAAGTCCAGACAAATGTACAATAAATAAAACCATGTCTGAAGATTTACATTTATACTTGAAGATAAAAAGTATTCCACGTTTATTAAATATCATATTCTCTGTAACAATTAAATTTTGTATGGAATTGTACACCATCTTTCTAAGTCAGATAAATTAAATTAAGTAACTTCATCATATTACCTTATGTTTTATTTGAAGCTAATAAAACCTGACCAGAATCCAGGGATTTGCTATCTCTTTTCAGAATACTAATGGTAAAGCAAGTTTCACAGCAGATGTCTGGCCTTTAAAAGGTAGCATGTTATGCTCCTCACATGGATTTTATACGTTTTTCATCTTTTCTCACCAAGGAAAAGCTTACATGCTAGAGAAACACAAACTTTTGGACCTGAGCATAACTGCAGTATGGTAAATGGAATAGGGCCTCAAGGTCTTTAGTGTTCAAAATTATTTGCTCTTGATGTTTATTCAATTGAATTTTCTATGATATTTTATTTTGTAATAAAACACGCCCTTCACTAAACAAATAGGGATTATAGTTTGCCATTCTGTAAGTATTTTTTTTGGATTTTTTTTTTTTTTTGTAATGTTGAATAGAAATAGTCTAATTTGAAAAATAAATAATGGAATGTTAACTCCACAGTATTCTGGTTACTTTATGAGTTTAAGCCTTCTCCCTTGCCCTCCAGAAAAGAAATGTACTCTGGCATGGTACTTAGCCTAGGGAACCTGAGGTAAAGGCACCCAAATTTATAAAGTATTTGAAATAAAATCTTTTCTATTTTGCTGAAAGTTCATAACTTCGAAATATTCCTTTCTGGGTGGGAAATTCTATGTATGTCCTGCATGCTGCTACAAATGAACATCCAAGAAGTTAATAATTTCCAAAGCAATACATTCAAATACTTCTTGAGATATGTGTAATATGATGACAAGGTGTAGAACACTTGGACTGCAACCCCAGAGGTACCTACCCATTAATAGTCATGGACTGTAAGTAAAGTTTTTGGCAATTTTTCTTAATCATCATCTTCAGAATTCAGTTTTCTACTTCACACATACAATGTGAAAACATCTTAATTTTTTAAAAAATAAGTGTATGAAGTCTGACAGGATATTTTAATAATACATGAATCTGTTGTGCTCTGGCAATTCCCTGGACATGAATATTGCAAGTAAATGAACTTTTATGCTCCCAAGTCCAAATATATGCTAGAAAAATTTAGACATGGAAGGGGTTTCAGATCTGAAAACTTGCAATTTTTTTCATAACAATCTAAACACGTTCATTTAAAAATTATTCAGAAATAACTTGGTGTACTTGTTTTACTTTAGGTGAAGCAGCACTAAACAGATGCAGGAAGTAGCATCTATGTAACTTACCTTTGAAATAAATGTAGTTAACAATTACCATCAGAGTGTTTGGCTCAAGATCCTCAACTATTTGGTTTATATTCCCATGGGTTTTATTCTTTACATAATCATTGATCTCTTTTTTAGCTTCAGTGGAATTCTGGAAGCTACTAGAGACAGCTTTTCCTCTGTAGAGTTTTTTGATGTCCTTCAGAAACGTTTTCATTGGCTTCAGGTGTTTGTCCATGAACAGGGCGTTCCCCATGCTCAGCTGTACCTGGCTACCAGGTCGGTTCAGCAAGAGGAGGAGCTGATGAAAGCCATGGTGTATCTCCTCCTTCTGGATGCTGGTGAGGTTAAAGGCCAGTCCTTCCAGCACCTGTGCCTGGCTCCTGCCTCGGGAGCCCAGGGCCAGAAGGGCAAGGGCAGTGGAGATGCTGACTGGGGAAAAGAAAATGTTCTTGGCGGGTTCTTGAGTGGTAGCTTGCCTGTAAAACTGAAAGGCAAAGTCTGTATTACTTGTGACTATCCTTTGGCAGGACTCAAGAGGATCTCTCTCGTGGGAAGGCTGCTCCTGGTGGTCAGTTGCTTCAGGCTGGGCAGTGTGCTGATCAGCCTGAGTCAGGCTGAGGACATTGAGGTGGAGCACAGCCACCAGCAAGCTCAGTGGGAGCATGGCCTTCATCATTCTTCACAGATACTGTGTGGACAAAGAACAAAAAGTCTTGGGTGGTGGAGGTTGGCTGTATTGACATCTCATCTTTTACGTCTGTCTGCTACTGCCTTTGAGTAGAAATCACTGTTATCTCCTGACCTCCTCCTTTGTCAAGGAAGTGTTTTTTACATCCTTCTGCCTCCTGTAATTCCTATCCATGTGTGCCTACTTCAGTTCTACTTTACTCCAGCTACAAAAGTTCCTTGTTAGTGGGGAAAGAAACAAACCTGTGAGTGTTAAAGAAAAATAAGAGTCTGAGGGAGAGAAGACGTGAAAAAATGTTTTTTTGTTTTTGTTTTTTTTTTAATGGCAAAGCAATACACTAGAAGCATTCTGATTCTTTTGTGCTTATCTCTTAAGACCTCTGAGGACTATTATGCTATTAGGGTTTGAATGAGGTTTATGTTAAATGATAGTGCTATGCTGCTATATCAAAAGAAAGCAATACAAGACTGCAGAATTCTTCAAAAGTGTTGTTTTCCTTTATCCTTGACTCATTTTACTGTGCAAAGTGATTAATCATAGGAGCTGGTAAATTTTTTCTGCTTCAAGACTTGATTAAATTAGAATATGTTTGTCTATATTAAATGACCACCCATGTGTCACTTGTCTTCCAGATGGGTTCCTTCTTGTGTGTATCCCACATCTGGTTATGGAAAGGTGAGACCATTAGTGTGGACTTGGCCTCTCCTGTCTTTCCAAGTTTTTTATCAGCAGGAAAGTATCCTTTTGTAAGGTAAATATACCTAAGGCCAGAGTAGTGCTCAGCAGCAAGACTGGGTCAGGGCATCTTGGACATTTGAAGTGACTGTGATCACTTTTTGTATTTGTTTACTGCTTCTCTTTTACCAGCTAGACCAAGAACAGACTGGGATGATTTGTGGTGTTTAAGATGCTTAACCTGTCAGAAAACAAGTAAGAGCTATTCTCATTAAAAATATGATGCCAGTGACTAGAAAAGCTCAAATAGCCTTCACTTAATGTCCTACTTGAAACAGAACAGTTTCAGGTAGAAACCTTAACCTGCTTACCCCCCAGTCAATGGTAAAGGCACTCAAAGACATGGGTTCAGCAGAGCAGATGACATATTTACTGGGATTTTCTCCACCCTGGGACAGCACTCATACCACTATGGTTTGGGTGAAAAGGAGCCAGCTTGTTATTCTGCAACTTTGCTCTGTGTGATTTGGGTAAATTGGAATTTACAGAGGACCTTGGCATTGCAAAATTATTTTGTGAATTCTGTCTGGGCCATCTTAGTGTAAGCAAGACATTTACTCATTTACTTCAGTTTTGGTTATCTGATTGTAAGCTTTAGGGAAAATTTGTAATGATAAATAAAATTGACAGTTGGGAAGTCAGACTGCTTCTGTTATTGAAGCATAATTGCTCTAGAAGTTTTTGAGCTATGTGGGATAAATAATCACAGCAGAGTTATACTCTGTGGAGCTGCTATAATGAATCCCTAGAATTTGCTATTCAGTATTTCTTGAAATTAAGTTCAGCTGTCATTTGAGTACTTAGAAACTAGGCTTCACCCTTGAAAGCAGATGTGCTTTATGACTCACTTAGCTAAATACCATAAATCTGGGTCAAAATCATTAAGGTAAAGATAACTGGTACTTACTTTATATTCAGAAGGCTCTTGCTCTCAATGGGCTGTGCTGTTTCTTGCTGCTTTACTTGTTCTGCTGTTTTCCTCTGTTAAACATTACATGGCTTCAGATACATATTACCTGGAAGCACAAAGCTTAATGCTGATGAAGCCAGTGTTTTTGGACCTTGTATGCATATGTCCACATCTCTTCACTCCAAACAGAACAAAGACCACAGGGCCCAGGCTGGTCAGTAGAGTGTTACACCCCAAAGGGTATGCAAATATTTATTGGAAACTATATTTTGGTTTCAAGAGGAGCTCTGCCCTGTGTGCTACCTGAGATGAATATAACTGTTCATGTGAAGATATAATTTTGCCCAGCACTAACCTCTGAAGGCCAGGGTGAGGGAGCAACATCTCATCTTTTATTTCTACATAGCAAAAACCCCACTGGTTGCTTCTCAGAAGCCAATGAGTCCTGGCCTCATAAATAAAGAAGGTAGCTCATTCAGTCTTGTAGAAATGGTGAATTTTATGTCTATGGCAATTTATTGAATGGTCTCCTCACAATCAAATGATTCTGTGTCTCTGTTAAGGACCACCTAGCCTATCAAGATCTGAAAAGTACTTAATTCAGAGCTTGAAAAAGCTGTATAAAATATGTGCTATCACTGCAAGTGCCCAAAGATGGCACTGAATAAATGCAACTGTTGTCATGTATACAGACAGCAACCTAGTCTCAAATGCATCAAACAATAGTAGATGATTGAAAAGAGTAACCCATAAATATTAACCAGTAATAAATCAAGGCAGTCTCAAACTGTGAGTCTCACCCTTTCTTATAAAGATGTATTTCCCAGGGATCTTCCAAAGGAAGATGAAGAGAAGTGCTGTGAAGCAGGTTCAGATGCATGGTTTGGCCAGCCAGCCAGCAGAATGCCTGCTTTGTCTCTCTACACTCTGCTACACTTTGCAGGACTTGTTACTGGCTGCTCAGCAAGGGATAGAACAATCCCCTTGCTACTGTAGAGACAAGGAGATGTGAATATAAAACTGTAAGCACAGCAGTTCCCAGTCCCCAGCTGTGTTGCTTTCAGAGGTCATTCTTCACCTGCTGGGATCCATGGCCCTGGTCATGCAGATGATTCCCTGAATGGTATTTACAGACTCAACACTTCTTAAAAAAATGTTCCTTTTTTTTTTTTTTGGTTTCAGAATACAGCTTAACTCTCCATGTTCACCTTAGATATAGCCAAAGTTTGCTGTTAAGTATTTTGATTTAGAAATTGTATTTTTTCTTATTAGAGTACAAGTTGCTGCCGTCCCTTGGAGCACTTGTGAAGGTCAGGTGAGTCTTGATGCAATAGCCTGTTTTCTTTTTTTGCCAGCCACAAAAACTCTTCATTTAAATTGAATGAATGTATAAACCAGAATGCCCAAGGGAACAAGTTCAGTCTTTCAGGGAAAACGAGAGAGGTGCTCGTGGTGCTCCAAGACAGTCAGGCTGTTGGTGGTTCTGGGTACTTCTTTATTAGTAGAGGTGAGCAGCATTAAATATTTACACTTCTGTTTAAACTTTACATGGATTAAAAAAATACCTGTCTGAGGACACAGATAAGTGCTGATGTAGCCACGCAGAGAAGACAGAAGTCAGTGCTCGCTGGGCCAGCTGGCTTTAATGTTTGTTGTCCCCAAACATGCATAATAGCCATCTGCAAACACAGACTGAAGAGGAGAGGTCCATGGCCATGAGCAGCTGTACTACCTGGCACACCTCCCTAGCTCATTGCCAGCTAGTGACACAAGTGCTGGGGCATCTCCTGAAGTTATGTGTTATGGCCTGCACTGGGACTTTAGATTTTTTATCATGCAGCTTGGGCACCTGCTTCAACATGGTACTATGGAAAGCAGATCAGAACAGGTAATCAGTATAAACTTGTGGGGTTTTTTTCCCCACAAATGAACTTGGCAGCAGTTCAGAAACTGTCCTACATTCAGAGGCTTTCTTTGAGCCTTGGTTTGGTCACAACAGAAGAGGATCCCTGGGCAGTGGACTCCACTGTGCAGCTGCAGCAACAGGTAGCAGGAGAGAGAAAATGCTGTGAGGCGCGGTTCACATAAGAACCTTTCCTACCTTTGTTTTTTCTCAGCTCTGTTATCCCATTGACAGAACCCATGTGCTCATTTATACTATAGATTGAGACTAATGTCAGGAACCCTTTGCTTTAATGAGTCTTTACTAATTTGCATAATTTGAGAGGTAAACATATCCATTTCAAACAATGATAATAGAAGCTACAGATGATGAATGGTATTGTCAAATTATCCAGGAGGAACATAGATCTATGATTCACATGTCAGTGAAATATAATATAGCAGAAGTTCAGTTTCTGACTGCCATTAAAATCATTACTTCAGGATAATGAATTTTGTATTTAATGATTTTAAAATGTGTTCAGGATTTTCTCTAGTTTTCTTTTAACATTTATCTATGTAAAAAGCTGTCTCAATTGGGGAACCACAGTGAGAAGCACAACTCATTTTATAAAAAGATGTGCAAAATTGTGTTACCATTTTCATATTTCAAAGCCTTGAAAATAATATTTCAGAATTAAAGCCTCGGGAAAGAAAGGAGATGATCTCATTTTGTTTCACTCATTAAACTCTAAGAAGTTTCCTTTCTATATATTGTATTTATTGATTCTGAGAAGAACCAGAATTTATGTGTCAAATACACTGTTTTCTGTGTTGTGTGGATAGTGAACTGCTTAAATCCAAAAATGAATTTCTTAAATCCATGTTTATGGGCCAAAAAAAAATTCTAAAAATCAGTCTGTGCTTCTTGAGTACATTTGGCAGAAGTTTGAAATATATGCTAAGGTGTTTAATATTTGCTGGCCAAGTCATGTTTTTATCCAGGAGCACTACTATTCCTAAAAGAGTGTAATTTTAAAACTACAGCTTTGAAAACTCTAGTTTTGCTAGTGAAATTTTTTCCATGAAAGTGTTACTGGTCCTAAGTAGTTTAGTTTTGTTGTTGGTTTTTGTTTTTTTTTTTTAGTATTAGTAATCATTGGCTTACAAGAGACTAAAAACAGTATGACATGCAAACAGAGGCTCTGAATGCACTGAAATGTCTCTCAGTGATTTGCTTTGTTTTTCTTGTTAGCACACTTTTGAAAGAAACATAACTTTGCTCTTAGTCCTAATACAAACACAGGTTGTGTGCAAAGTCGTTCTAATCTGATGCATTGTGTTTATCCTTTCAAG
The DNA here is from genome assembly GCF_001522545.3 of Parus major. Taxonomy (NCBI): domain Eukaryota; kingdom Metazoa; phylum Chordata; class Aves; order Passeriformes; family Paridae; genus Parus; species Parus major. Next base: position 47,160,604 of record NC_031774.1, read on the forward strand.
AGAGACAACCATATTGATTTTTGTCATTGAAACTAAAGAAAACTCTCCCTTCATGTTTTCCCTTGGCTTGGATTGTTATCATTGCTGAATTTCTGTAAGCAGTTACACAGTGGCTGTTCAATGAGCCATACCTAACAAAGTAATGAGGTTTAATTAGCCCAACTTAATCTGACACTGTGCTGCTGGCACACTATCTTCTTGTACAGCTGGCTAGTGATGCATGTATGCATATGAAATAAAGATCACTCCTTAAAATTTTTCTTTGCTTCTAATATTGTGTAATTGAATTTCAAGTTGTCTTCTCCTATGGGCTCTGCTTCCCTCTGTACAATATAAAAGCAGGTCTCAGTTAAGCAGATAGACCTGTCCTTCAGTTTGAGTTTGATAGAGGCTATTTTCAAGTTAAAAATCTTGTTGTTTAGTCACAGCAAAAGTTTGGATCACACAAGAAAACAAAATCTATGCAGCCAAGCCCCTAATCCTTAAAATCTCCAACATGTAAAATTGTTTCAGGGTGCAAAAGCTCTGAGTACAGCACGCAGGCTGCTAAGACAGCATAAAGTCTGCACATAGGTAATAATGGATTAAAGTTTACAACATCTTCCTTTATACTTAAAAGATATGATTTATACTTTTTAAAAAAAAATTATGTTGATGTTCATCATGCCTTACATGGATTTACAAACTCAAAACTCTAAGCCAAGGTTTCATCAGTGTTTTTTGCTAGAGAGAGTTTAACCTACAACTGTAATCAATGATAACTGCTGAGTAGTGAGAAGACAAGATTCAGCAGCCCTGGCTAGTGCAGCTTCAGTGTGCTTCCCAGCAAAATTCAGGAGGTCTTGGTGGGCAGATTTCATAGAAACAGAGGTTGGACAGTAAAAGTGTAAAGGGAGGTTGCTGATGCAGTGGCTCCATGGAGTGATTTCATCTGAGGAAACCCAGGGACAGGAAAAAGACCTACCTAGTGGAGAGCAAGGAGCTGGGAATGCCAGGAAGAGGCTGAAATGAAAAAGCGAAGATGTTCTGTGCTGCTGTAACAGAACACATGTATGCACTTACTAATAAAATCTTGTTCAACTTCTGTCCAGCTACATTGTCTAATGGTTTCCTGCAGAAAACTTATAATCAATATAACAGAAACATTAAAAGTCAGAGATTATAGTCAGACATTAAAAAAATATTTCTAAAACTCTTCCTCTATATGAAGTATTTTACTATTCAGGAAAAAATCATCAGCAAGTGTGTTTTCCCCACAGGTTTTATGCCTGTGCAGAAGTGTCTTAGGATCAAAATCTAGGATGGAAGAACCCTCCAGAGGCCATCTAGTCCAGCCCTTTGCACAAAACATTGGCTTTCTCAGGTGCATGTCTCCAAGCACAGGTATTTCAAAACCTCCCTGGACCATGTCTTCTAGCACTTAACCACTGCATGGTAGAAGCATGTTTCTTATTATAATTTTCTCCATTCAAACACTTCTGTTCTCTGCAGTACTCTTCAGTGTCTTCCAGCTCCAGCATCATACATCTTTGTCATGATCCAGGAACTTCTGAACTGTCATTTACAGAAAAGCCATTGCATTTTCTCAGCTGGACCTTGCTTAGCATTAAGTGAGAGAAAACTTAAATGAGTCTTCTGCTCTTCCATTTATCTCAGGGGAGGTCTTTGTAAAGCCAAATCCACGTGGATGCTTTATCCCCCTCCCCACCCCTATTCCAGGAGTACCTCACAAAAATACTTAAAGGAGAAAATTAAATGTTCTTCTCATTTGTTATTGCCTAGATCTGCTTGTAAAGCCAAAATGTAAAATAAGCATTGCTCATGCCTACCTTCAGTAGAGTCAGGTTTTGACTGCACTACTGCTTTCCAGGAGATGTAGGTAATTTACAGCTCTTGAGAGGTACTATTCAGAGCAGTAATCGGTTAGTTTGTGGGACTGAAACCAAATCACACAGTGGATTTTTTTATTTGCTGGCTGTCATTTATAAGATAAGGAATGGAATGAACATCTGAGTGAGAAAGCACAGAAAGCCATCAGTACTTGTTACAGAGCTTAATTTTATGCTAGTTTGGATCTATGAACTCAAAGACCAGAGTAAAAATAATGAGGAAAAAAAAGGGTTTTAATTAATGTCTTTGAAGTAGTTTCCAAAAAAAAGATTGCCACCCAAAAAATCCACAGACAGCCAAAAATCATTCCTTGTTTTTCCCAAAGAAATGAGTTACAAGACTTAGACCTCAGTGCTCAGTTCAGTGTTGCCAGGCTCTGTCAATACTGAAGTGTTTAGAGAGGCTGTTTTCCCCTTAAACTTCTCTTGACCTTTCATCATCATCCCCCACCCAAATTCCACCTCCATCCAAAGCAGACATGTCACATCCAACTGGTGTGCCTTGGAAAGAAAATGGAGCTGGGCTTCTTGGGGGATCAGGGGGAGAACATTTTGAAAATGTCAGTAAGAAAAAAACTAGATAAACATAGATTTTGTTTTTAAATATAGAAATAGAAGATATATCTGACTGTTCTTATTGCCTCTGAACTAACTTGCTCTTTTAACTTTGCTGTGTTGAATTAAATAGTATATCTTTGATGCCTTCATCTGCACAGCAATACAAGTACTGAAAAAATATACCTTTTAAAGAAATAAGAATTAAAACTATGTGTTTATCCCAGCTGTGTTTTCTGACTCCTCTTTTTCTTAATTTCTTTTTAGTAAAGAAAATTAATTATTTATTTAAGGGACCCCCATGTTATACTATCCAAAAACTAGCCAAAAAGTGAGTCATCTCAGATTGGAATAGGTCTGAATTTTATTTATGATTCATAGCAGTGTATTGAATGAGTTGGAGCCTAAACTGGAGACTTAACCCTACCATACCATATGTACTAATCAAAAAGGGAGAGGAAGCCACCACCTCACTAAGCCTGGCAAGGAGCAGTCCTTGAGCAGATAATGGTGTGGAAATTGCTGGTGGTTAAAACAGATATAAATATGTCAGGAAACTGCTGCAGTGCTCTGAAAATGCTACATGGCTTGGTGCAGGGAGAGCCCCTTGTACTCCCAAAATAAGGAAGAAGGAAGTGTTTGTGTCACATCAGCAGTCCTACCCATAACCTTGCCTTGGGGAAAAAAGTTCAGAAAGCCAGCACCGAAGACTCAAGGACATCAAAATCTTAAGGAGTCAAAAGCTTAAAGCCTTATATATGCTCTGAAGTACATAAAAGGCTGTGCAAATGAAAGTGTGACAAAATGACACTGGAGTGGAAAGTTTCACAAGAGCAGCTATTTTCCCAATCCCAGTTCCCTTTGCAGAGAGGTGATGTCCTTTAGCACCAATACCAAACCCACCCTCAAAAAACTGTACCATGAGTAACAGGTAACATGAGCTCTAATGTAAGTCTTATCTCATGCTCACACCACTTGCAAGACGCCCCCTTCACCAAAGTGTCCTCTCTGCCCTTTCTTTTATTGCTTGCACTTCACACAGCATAAGGCAACTGAATGAGAAAGTAAAAACAATCCTGGAGGCTGTAAATAATCTTCTGAGGAAGATTACTTCTTTTTCATCTTTTTTTTTCAATGCAGGAAGCTAGTGGTTTAGATTCTTTTAAGGGTATTGTGATAAAAGTCCAAGATATGCTTTTCAGTTAAAACAAACTTGTAGGTCCGTTTAAACTGGAGAATTCTCGTAAGCAATGTCAGTCAGCTACTCCAAGGGAATGAGAGATCTGAAGAATGGCTTGGAAAACCAACAGCCTCAGCTAGAGCATGCTTTGCTTATAGAGCTGTCCACTTCTGATTGATTTGTAAACCTACTTCTTTTCCAGCCCTTTTTTCCAGATGGAATAACAAAAATGGCAAACCCATGTTGTATTTGAAGAAGAGAAATATGACTTTTTTCCAGGCCTTTGCAGATAACCACAGATATCTTTGTCTCCTGGCCAAATGACAGAGCACAAGCCAGGAATATAATATATAGAAGAACTACTGAGTCAATATTATGGCTTTCCATTAAGAAGACCTGGAACCATTTGAGTGAAATGCATTTGTTTGTTTTGTTCTTACTTTCACCTTTTGCAGTCTCCTAGGAGCCAGTGCCACAATTAAATACACCCCATTCCAGAAGCCAGGTTATCTAGGTATGTTTCAGCCCCTCTAATACTTCAGGCCTCCTAACTCTCTCTTGGCATTCATCTACATGCCACAAAGGTGATCAACCTGTGCACACTTTGTGCAGGTACCAGCCTTTTCTCCAGAGGAAGCATCTGGGCATCCATTGCAAGCTACCACCTGTACTGACATCTCCTTCCCTACCAGTCCTGCCTGGGTGGAGGCTTCTCAGAGCTGTCTCAGTAGACACACTGGTTTGGGCTCTGAGGCAAGAGCCCACCTTTACAGCAGAGACCTAGAGCACTTAGCACTTACCTGAGCTGTGGACCTCCTTGCAGACTGTGACATGCTCTGCCTGCACGCCCTGCCCACGCCAAGAGCTTCACCACACCCGATGTGACACGCACTGGCCATGCACTCCCAGAGCCATTTACATCTCCTGTGGATGCCCTGGCAGCATCCCCTCCTCACCAGGCTGGCTCACAGGAGCTCATGGATCCTGACAGGCCCTGGGCTGCTGCTCAGGTGCCCCTGAGCATAGGTCATTCTGCTGCTGGTAACTCATTCTGATATGCCAGGAGTATGCAGGGGGCATTTGAGGTTACCAATGCTCTTTGGAGGTGGTGGGAGAGCACTACTTTGAGGCATATATCTATCACACAGATTTCCTGAGCCTAGAGGTTATTGTGATCAGCAGGTGATGGCTGCTGGCTAAGAGGATCTTGGCCATGGCACCTTCATAGCTGCTGAGTTCCTGATGGCAATAGAGGCCACATTTTTAGTCTTGATTAATCATCAAGCTCCTTAAAAACTGTGAAATTAATAAAGTATTTCCCAGGAATATCTGTTAATTACTAATTGTGTGACAATTACTAGACTATCAGAAAGCAAAATTAAATGCATGACATGATAGAATCATAGAATGGTTTAGGCTAGAAGGGAATGTGAAAATCATCTAGTTCCCAAGCCATGCCATGGGCAAGGACACTTTCCACTACACCAGGTTTTCTCAGGGCCCCATCCAGCCAGACCACTGACACTACCAGGGATGGGGCATCCATAACTTCTCTGGGTAACCTGTTTCAGTGCCTTATCATCCTCACAGTAAAAAATTCAATCTTAATAATTAATCTAACCTACTCCCTTTCCATTTGAACTAATTCCCCCTTGTTATGTCACTCCAGGCCCTTTTAAAAAGTCCGTCTCCATCTTTCCTGTAGGGTCTCTTAAGGTACTACAAAACTGCAATTAGGTAACCCCAAAGCCTTTTCTCCAGGCTGAACAATTCCAATTCTCTTAGAATTTCTTCATAGGAGAGGTGCTCCATCCTTATTTTGTGTATAAAACAGAATATTATTTAGTCTTTCCAGCAGAATATGTAATTTGTTTCTAGCCCATGACATTTAAGGCTGTTGCTTCTTCTTTCATGTGCTTTTTGTTTCTCCCTAGTGGATGCTCTACAACACTGGGAACCCAATGATAGACCTGTGCACTGGCACTAACCACTAGCTGTTGGAAATATGCCATTTTCTTTTATACCTCAAGCATACTATTTCTTTCTCTGGCCCCACAACAATATACAGTTTCCTGCATTACCTTGTTTCTTCTTGTATGGTCTTTAACACTACTTAAAATTGCCCCTGGTTTTCTTCCAGTGTCTGTTGAACTTCACATAAGTTGTAGATAACAGTTAAATCTATCTCCACCATGGGTTAGCCTGGGTTTCTTAGCTTCTCATTTATATCTTTAGTCTTTGTTTCACTTCTAGCTCCTAAATATGACAACAAATACAATTTACTGCTATTTCCACACTGCTTGTTCTCCTTTTCTCCTTATTTCAGAGAGTGGCTCGGTGTGTGCTGTCCCAGAGTTTCTACCATGTTGTCAATTCTTTTTCTATGCCCATCAACCTGCAAGAGAAGACTTCTTTTAGGCTTTACAGAGGCTGCTTTGATCCATACCATCCCAGATTTCCCTCAGGGTCTGCACAGACAGCGCTGAGGCTGCAGCTCGTGCGCGCATGGTTGCATGTGCTCCCACGTCACATCTGTGTGTAGACAGGCACCAGTGCAGGCTGCATTAGAAGATGTCCTTTGCACTTTGTCCCTCATGTGGCTCATCATGCCAGCTCCAGCCTCCAGCAATGCCCCTGCACTGAGGTGGCCCATCACAGTTCTTGCACGCAACAGCAGCAGCAGCTCTCAACCAGCTAGGATGAAAGTTCTTCCCTGGTTACTCTGAGGTTTCTTGGTCACAATACTCACAGCCAGAGAGCCAACCAAGAAACAAAAACCCATGAAAGAAGATGCAGAAAAGAAGAAGACTGAAAAAAGAAAGTGTCCTGAGCAAACCGTGACTGCAGTGGGTTTGTGACAACCTTAATGCTGACATTTTTGGTGGGGGGTTGTGCAATCCTTTTGTGCTCCTTGTTTACTGCACAAATTGGCAACAAATTTGCTGCACATTTTCAGTGAGGGGCATGCCCTGTTTTTTTGCCAAAATAGAATGAAAACCAAGGCAAGATGTGTATGGTTCCTACTCCCATCTAAAAATGATTCCTTATCAAGACATTTTCTGGTCATCCAGTTCTTAAATCAGCTTCATTTTTGTCTATCCACTATCAAATGAATTAAGTGGAAAGGCTACTTCTCAGATTGAGATGTGGTTGGCAAGATAGGATTTAGATCTTTTTTTTTCCTACCAACAAACAGAGACTATTGATCTGAGGTCCATGAGGAACAACAAACAGTCTCTTGATATTTGCCTACACAAGTATTTGTCATTGCAAAGCTGGACTTTGGCAATTCATCCTGAGTTAGCCCTGAGATTTGGCAAGAAGTTTTAAATGGTCTTCTGTAGAATAAATGTATCTGTATTACACTGAGACCAAGTCCTTACATGTTTAGAGGCATGAAGCCAACTACTTGTTACAAAATACAGAACTTACTAAATACAGTTATGAATAAGGAACTTTTGTCATTGATTTATGTGATTTTGAGGATGAATTTGAAAGTGAATATTGAGTGTTGCCTGTCTGCAGATAGACATAGAATATTTTTTCTATTCCTTATTGGTATTGCGCTACAATTTACTTATATTGATGACAGTGATTTAATGTGAAAGAAAATAAAGATCCCCAAACAAAAAAAAAAAAAAGAATTGTGTTTTAGAAGTATTCACCACAATTTTTATGTTATATTTTTCACAGACATTTTAAGAAACTAAGATCTAAAACCTTGTCATTTATATTTTTCTATCAGTTTAAGATATTCTGTAACAAAAGATTGAATCAGTCTATAATTTACATGTCTTCTTTGGCTTTCTATATTTTAATAAGATGCACTAAAGGTGTTGATTTAAAAACTAAAGCAAAAAATAATAAAATAATTTAAATATTTACTTCTTTGTAAGTAAAGTTATGTTTCTTTCATAACCATGCAACTATCTAGTGTAGCTGGATTCAAGGAACCTTAAGTTAAGAAAAGGTACAAATATCAATTCCCAGTCTGTTTTTACTCTATAACAGTAATCCACTGCTAACATTTAGAAAAGTGACTTCTGAAATATTTTCTGCATTTTTTCTTTGTGTTTATGATAGCTTAAACCAAGTTAACAGTCCCTAGGAAGCTCTGCTGTTCCTACTGAGGAAATGCAACCTTTCTGGAGTTATAATTTTCATTCCTCCTTTTTTCTACCACAATCTGTCAAGTTTAGCTGTAAAGTGAGTACTGAAGGTGGCATCAGGAGAAACAAGAAATGACAGTGACAACAAATCTATGGAAAGGAAGATGGTGCTATGTCATGGACTACTCCATCAGGCTTTGATCTCGAGGCATTAGCAGCAATCATTATGTTAGTAGAGTAAAGCAGAAGGTTTTTTTCTGCTATGGATTCCTTTCTTAGTAGAATTAAAATTATCTATACAGTAAAAGCAGCCTTCTTGTCTCCTTGCAAAGGGCTTCTGCTGAGGAGGAGACAGAGGAAGTCAAGCTAAAACAGCTGCATTCATCAGCTCTTTACATTGGTGCGTCCTCCAAAGTCTCAGTCACTGATCCTGCAGTTTCATGCCACATTTGGTTACAAAACTTAAAGAAATTAATGAAAATTCACTCCAATATTAAAGAGATCTGCATCCAAGAGTAGTCATCAAGGGTTAGTGGATTAAACAGACAGGACTTATAACTTTCCTGTTTCTCCTTTCACATGCACACCCTGTGACTGTACAGCAATGCCTACATCAATTGGAGACTTTGAACCAATTGAATACCCCACAGGAGCATGTCAGAAAGGGCTTCTTGCAGGACTGGTGAAAAGTGGCTTGTATTTCATTAGCACTACATGTTATATTCAGGTGTAGGCTGTGGAAAATCCTAGTGACTTTTGGACAAGGAAAAACAGTTTTTTGTATTTTAAGGGATTAATAAAGTTTCTAAGGATAATGGTTGAAAGATGAGCACTAGCACAGCGTGGTACACATAGAGAAGTGTTTCACTAGATCACAGGAATATAGCCAGTGATGTGGATAAGTTTTGTCAATCAGTCATTTTGCTTAGGGTTTACAATTTTCCCAATGAAGAGGACAGTGTGGGTGAATTTATCCAGAATCACCAGGAGAAAAGGTCTGTTGAATCTGACTCGAGGTGGGCGAGGAAAATCCCCAGATCTCCAGGTCACCTCCTTCACTGTGGCCCCGGCTGCCTCAGTGCCGTTCTCATGAACATTCAGCATGGCTCTGTGGATCACCTGCAAGGAACAAAGCAAACAGCCTCCAGCTAACAAACCAGCAAGAAGAGAGCAGCCTGCCACCCTCTTCACTTTGGCCAGCCCAAGGGAGCCCTGCCTGGAGCAAGACTGAGCAGCAGCAGCTTCTGGGAAGGTCATCACCAGTTGCTCCCGTTCCCACCACAGCACCAGCTGCCATCGCACCACTCAAGCCATCCTCCCTCACTGCTTGTACAAAGAGTCATCCTCAAGCTGCAGGCAGCCAAAGAGCACTCAAGATGACTGATGACAAGAAACTCTGGAAGCAAAGAAACCTGGTAATTTAGCCGAGACTCAATTTTGTCTTTGGCAGCTCCATGTATTATTGTGAATTTACCCTGTCATCTAGATGAAAAAAATAACTTTTCGAGAACACTAGAAGGGCAGGAATAACAGTCCTTTGCCCTCTGTAGGAAGAATTAGAGGAAATTTTACCAAAGCTAATGCACTACATTTAGATAATTTTCTTTAGTAGCCAAAAGAACATTTAATTATATGTCTGTCTTCATCTTCATCCTCCCACCATGCCTTTCTAACCCCTTGTAAGCATGTTTGGCTTCAGGTTTATGAAAGACATGGCTTTCTTTGCCTCCAGACTGGCAGCTAGTGATAATTGAGTGATGCTTCAGAGAGACTGGGATAAGCTTTTCATGGGATATTAATGTCAGGTTCCTGGGAGCAGGCAAATCCTGTGGTTGCTTTCACATGCTGACTTACTTTTGAAACCTTCAGTCCAGGCTCCTCAGTAATCCCAGAGAGATCAGCTTGTTCAGTAAACAGATTGACCATACCCATTTGTTTGACTATATTTTTCACATCATAGGTACCAGAAATAGAAAATTTTGGAATGTGCAGATGTATCTTTCTGTAATAAACAACACAAACAGGGACAAATCATGACAAATCAACACTCCTTAATGGCTTCAGTCTTCACTAATGACTAGTATTCACTAGACACTTCACATTTGTTTTCCTAAATGTTTACAGCCTTCTCTCAGGGTTTAGATAGCACTTCTGGACAGGTTAGCTGCCTGAGTGGAGGGTTGGAGCAGAGTAAGTCTGTGCTAGTCTGTGCCTCTGCAGTGGGGTTCAGGGGGTGGGGTGGAAGACACAGCTACACCAACTCAGTGGCAAGAAGAGCTACTACTGAGGGTAGGAGGGCTTTTTCAAGAGATTGTAGCCAGCTGACCTAAGGCTGTTCAAATACACAACAGGGCCTTGGCCACCACAGAAATAGCTGCAGTAATGGTGAGTTAATCCACTTTTACACAGAATGCCCTCAACACCCTAACACCCAAAAGCTACTCCATTATAGTTTCCCAGTGCTGGTATGAAACAAGGGTCTGTTGACCTCATCATAGTGCTAAGTAATTTTTGGCTGAGCCAGGAACTTAACTCAAGATGAATCCCAAGTTCAATGACCTACCTATTTGTTCACTAGCCATAGCTCTATTTCATTTTCATTTTCCAACTAAGAAAAGGGAAGTCCATCACAGAGGAAGCAGTAAGTGTATAGAGCTCAGTCAAATAACTGTCCTTTACAGTTTTGTTTTGGTGAGATAATCACTACTAATCTGTAACATGGTCACCTCTCACCTCAGTAAAAAAATCTTACCTGTCCTGGAGGGACTTTTCCCATTTAGATACAGTTCTTTTCAAGAGGGCATCTTCTACCAGCTTCATCTTCCCTTCATCAGGCAAAACAAATAATGCTGCAACACCTCCACTGTAAGGTATCTGAACCAGCCAACAGGACAGCTCTTCATCAAAATAATTTCTGTAGTAACCCTTTCGATACATCATGTCAACTTTTACAGAAGTTTTCTGATCCACAAAAAAATCTTCCTGTTTTGTCTGTGCTGTACTGAATGGTTTCTCCCAATGGGCTTATGACAAAAAGAAAATTTGTTCAGTGGAATACAAAGAAGAATGGTCAAAGTAAGTAAAACAGGACCTAGTCCCACAGCCTTCCTTTCATTAGAGTAAATATCCTTTTTTATTCTATTTTACTGCATCCTCAGGGGTTACAGAATTGTAATTTTTTTTATGTGCTCAAAGACAATTACAGACACATAATACTGAAAACACTATCTCTCATTACAGTATGAGTCTATGATCACTTGACAAAATTAACCAAACTCAATAAAGATATTTGTTTTAAAATTTCACTAAAGTAGATATTTTTACTGGCAACAAATATATATGGATATATAGTGATACTTTCCAGATACTGAACATGATTTCCTCTATTTGAAATATTTTATTTTTTTCTTTTTTCATTCTCTGTAAAAAGCATTATCTTTGCACCCTTTGGTATATCTTACCTTTAAAGAAGACATAGTTAACAAGAACCATTGCAGTCAGAGGATCAAGATTTTCCACTAGTTTTAAAATTTTCCCATTTGTCTTTTCCTCAATATAACTGTTGATCTGATTCTCAGCACCAACAGAGTTGTTAAAGTCAGTAGAAAAGACTTCAGACTCATAAATGCTTTTGACATCATCCAAGAACTTCTGTAGTGGTTTTAGTGTCTCTTCTATAAAAAGGGCATTGCCCAGGCTCAGCTGGAACTCACTGTCTGAACGGTTCAACATGTGGAGGAGTTGGCCAAAACCTTCATGTATTTCCTGCTCCTGAGTCTTTTTCAGGTTAAAGGCAAGCCCTTCCAAAATCTGTGTCAGTGTCGCAGCCCTGGCACCAAGTGCCAGCATTGCAAAGGAGGCAGAGATGCTTATGGGTGAAAAGAAAATATTTTTGTGTGCTGCTTCAGATGCGACCAGCTTGTAAAAGGAAAATGCAAAGTCAGCATTGCTGAAAACTAGTTTGACAAAGGTTTTGTTCTTAAGTGGAGAAGCTTCTTCCCACTGAGAACTACGTCCTGGATAATATGTCCCTTTAGCATCGTCCTGCTTATTACGGTAGCGAGGATGCTGATGACACAGGGCAAGAGTATGCAAACCAACCAGCAATAAACACAAGGAAAAAGTCAGCTTCATTTCGCTTTCAGCTCTTTCTGGAAAAGAAATAGACATGCAAAACATGGAAACTAATTTGGATACACTTCAAACTGTATCCTCCAGTAAAGTAAAATGATGTTCTCAGATCACACCTGTTCTTCAAAGCCCCCACACTTACAATTCACATTTCTGATGTATGCCAGTGATCCCTGGAAAGAATACACCTCCTGATTCCCTATTTATATATATATATATATATATATAGACTAGTTCTCTTTCAAAAAAGGTAATTAGAAAGTTTAAAAAAAAATTTAACTTTAATATTAGCATATTTTATTAAAATTTGTAAATAACTGGAAGCTTTATGATCTTTTCCCCAGAGTAACTGGCATTGTAACTGTCAGAGTAACATGCCAAAACTGGTATGAGTTCGTTTTGTACTCAGTACTGTGAGAAAGTAACTGCAGCTCTGTTAACCTTCCTCAATTCATTAAATAATTAGAGAATTTAATCTGTATTAAACAAAACTCTGATATAAGCATAGATCATACTATCTAGAACCAAAATTACAAAACACTCATACAGGTTCTTCAAAGATGAAAGACTAGATCACTGGTCTTTGTGGTATAAAAGTCTATAGGCATTTCTGTTGTTTCCAAACCAAATTTTTACTTTTTTATGTGAAGTGTCTTCTTTAGTATCTGTTCCTTCTGGCTTTTGAAATGTATTGATTCTTTTCATAAGAGGTATATTCCCTATTTACGTGTACAAAGGCACCACTTCCAGGCAACAACCTCCCCAAAAAGGGAAAACTAAAAGGGTACTTACATTGCTAGAGTCTGGTCTTGCCTTCTTGTTCTTCTCTTCAGTACCATTAAACAGAGTTAATCAGAACACTCTGTTAATCATTAATTAGTTCAAAGAAAAGTTGGCAGTGGGGATGCACAAGAAGCAGAAATGACATTGGATATTTTGGACAATTTTTCCAACCCAGACAGGCGGAATATTTTGACAAAACCTTCTTGCTGCAGACAAGAGGGAATGGAGCAGACACAGTGTGCCTGCTGCATCCATGCTTGTGGATTAACAGGAGGAGCCTGCTGCTGTGGGTGCTTGGCAGGAGAGCCACAGCCATACACACCTTTCATGGCTGGAGCTGGAAGCTGTGGCTTGGTGTGAGGGCCACCCCTTGCTTGGGTCTGTGTGAGCCAGCACCACTCACAGCAGATCACAGCGTCCCTGCCACAATGTCCTCCGATTCCTCCTGGGGACACTGCCAGAGTGTCCTCTCTGGCAGGATTTCAAAACAGGGTTTGGATTTATAAAGTCCTTCTGCCTTACTGTGTACCTCAGTCACAACCTTCAACAGCATGTTTAATTGTTTTGGGGATTTTTCTTATGCAGAGCAGACTGTGTGTAAGCTTCTTAGGAGAATAACACGTGACCTTATCACTCTAGTGAGGCATTTAGAATCAATAAAATTGTTTGCTAGTTGCTGTTGGCCATCACCTGTGACAGAGTGTTTGGGGAACTGGGGAAGAGTTTTCACCTGGCTTTGTAGAAAATATACAACAAAACCATCACTGCTAAGAGGCAGCACTGACCGCAAAGAGAAACCTGTGGTCAGAAACAGACATCTTGTTTCCTCAGGTTAATCTTTTGTATCATATGCAACTGAAATGGACACTAAGAGGACACAGAACAGGCTGTCAATTCACCTTCACAATCCAGTACTAAAGCAGACATGCAGGCATCACTGGATGATATTCAGGGTTGAATATAATATATGAACAAATCACTGAAGGAGAAACAAAGGCAGAAAATGAACTTTTTTAAACAGATTTGGTTGCCAACATGTGCCTCTCTGCAAGCTCCCAAGCATTTGGTTTCCGAGCAGAAGCCCCAGACTATATCAGGTATTGAAATGCCCCACATGAGGTGTTGAACACCTCTGAATGAGAGCACACTGTTGGGGAGCTGCACATTGGAAGCTGAAGGCAATACTGGAAAGGGAACTGGACTTTCTTCCCCCTAATCTCAAATCATGGCTCTTGTCCTGTGGTTGTTTCATACGGCTTCATAATCAAGCAGCAAAACAGGAGAGGGCATACCCTTTTCATTTTGATTTCAGCAGTGTTAATCTTTTTTCATACTAACCTAGGGGCTGGAACGCCTGATCACCTGATCTGCTTACAAGACCCTCAAAACCTTCTACTTGAGACTATCAGACCCAAGTCATCCACTTGGCTCATATGTGGGCTGCAAGAGGTGGAGGAGAAAGTGAGGGGAAAGGCAATTCACAGCTTTCTTTCTGAGGCCCTTCTGCTTAAAGATCAAATGAAATATAAAACTACTTATGTGACGTGTACAGGTAATTGTGAATAACTGTACGTGTTTTCACCTATCTGTGAAAGACATGTATGTGAATACACACACCTCTAAATATTCACAGTAGTGGAAAAAATCGTCTAATAAGTGTGATGTGTTAATGTAATAATAAATACACAAGTCTGGCAAACAGGAGCCTTGGGTTGCCCTCTGAGAACAATTCAAATAGAAGAAGAAACAAAGGCCCTAGGAATTGTTTCTGAATGTGATAACTGATTGATGAAGATGTGGAATTGTTATTAATTCTAGTCATAGCAGTGTGTGAGTAGTTCTGTTAAATAGAATCATTACCTTTGTTAAGTCTGATCAGAACCTGTGGCAATAAGGATTAATATGTTATGATTTGAACTGAAAAAAAAGGAGAAATGCTGTCTCAAAATACATGTGATATTTTGATAATGTATAAATAATACCATATTATATGTGCTAACATAGAAATAATAGCCTCAAATTTGGTAGATTTTATATGCAATTTTTTTAAACCTTTTTTTTCCCTAAAAGCTAGTAGAAATGAGGGTGTTCTTTCCATCCTGGTATGAAGTAATGTAAAGGGGCATTTTCTTTTCTGATGACAGGTTGTCTGAGAGAGTTAATGTCTCTCAGCCTAATTATTTACAGCCTAATCAACTTATTTAATTGTCTTACTCTTATTAATTTTATCATTTCATTTATATCTGAAAGTGAGTCTCAGGTTTAAAATATTTTTACATCACTTAAATTAATATGAGTAATAATAATACTTAATAATAAAAAATTCAAATTGCACTTGTTCCTCATGCATGGAGAGCACTTTCTGGGGAGAGTGCTAGTGTAGTGGAAGGACACAACACATTGCTTTCTGGAGCCCTTCATGGGGACTCTGTCCATCTGATCTGGATAAACACAAGTATTTTCCAACCTTTCCTATTAGCTCAAATTTCCCTCAATATGAAAAGCCTGGGGGTGGCAGTGCAAGAGGTGGTTGAGAGGTCAAGGACTATTTTTATTCTGTCTCTTTGGGTTGGGCCTAAACAGTCTCCACAAAAAGTGCCAGGTCTGTTATTCAGGGCAGGACCAGGAGGAGATGCATGAGGAACAAATACAAGTTGCTTCACCCTTCATCATCCTCACAGCATTTTAAATGCAAAACTTAATCCCCTCTTCCTTGTGTCAAAAAACACATTTACAATGGAAGGTAATGTATTGTGGAGGAACCTCCATACTCTCTCCTGTGAGTTCCCATGCCCAACTCTTCCCCATTTCCCATCTGCCTCCAGCCAAGTGCTCTACATTTGCACCTTGGGCCACCAGTGATCTGGGCTCCCTGAAAAAGGTGGTGCTTAGCAGGGGTTACTCCTGTGAAATATGTAACAGGCATAACATGAAATAGAAAAGCAGTGTATGCAGTATCTACTCAGGAAGTTTATGGTTTGTAGGCTGCATTTTGGATAAAGAAAGGAGGAAAAACAACAACAAACAAGCAAATAAACCAAAAACCCCATGCTGATCATCAGGAATTTTTGTCAGGAACACATGAGGAGCAGAATTCTGCTGGGATACCTTTGGAATTGCAGCATCAGCCTGCAATGTGCTGCTCCACATACATTGCCTGTGTGTGCAGGACCATCTCTTTTTACTGGCACAGAATTTGGCTCCTATGTGCTTCTACGTGTGATGGTCTATAGCTTTGGCATCAGACAAGGTAATGGAACACAGTCTCCCTTTGCCCAGTCTCTGCCACAAACAAGTTTTGCCTTCTTTATGCCTGCTAAGTTGACTATTTTCAAGGCTGAAAATCTTTCACCTCCAACAGGAGCTGTTCCAGACCTTTGATTAGCCTTACAATTTTTTCTGAAGATTTAATAGTTCTCATTTATCCCCCATTATCATAAAACCATGTGTGGATGGCTCAGAGATTAGGATGATTTGCTATGAGATTTGCTCTTTTTTCTTTGCCAATAATTTCTAATATTTAATTTGCCTCCTCTTCCACTACTGAGCTGCTCTGTATATATATTATTTACCAGAACACCAGACCATCAATACTTTGTGACAGCAGTCTGTTCAAGTGCAGCATTTTGCCAAACTTGCAGCTAAAATTTAGCAAGAAAATTAAAATCCCCATCAACACAATAACAAGCCAAAAAATACTGCTCTTTCTGGTTTGAAAATGAGTCAGAACTTGTCATGTCCATTCCTTTGTTTTACCAGGAGATGGTGGCACAGGCTCCTTTTCCTATAATCCCCAGAACTCAAGGCTTCATGCATAACAGTTCTACTTGCACATACAGCATAGAAGAGTCACACTGAAAGGTGGATGTCTTGCAAGGACTTCACTCATAGCTGGTATACTGTAAAAATTACATTTTACTAGTAGAATTTGCCCTGTGCACCTTTTTCTCTTGGTGTAAAAGAGGCCCTCTTATGCAGCCAACTTTTCGAATAACAGGTTCACCAGAGAATAAAAGTTCTTATTATGAAATGAAGTTGTCTACCCATGTTTAAACCAATGTCTTAACTTTCTAGATTTTTGTGATTCAAACATGGCCTTAATCAAGCACTAAGAAAGTCCCTTATGTAGATATTTTGGAATTACATTTAAAGTTTATTGCTTCCAAAGCCAGATAGAAAATATTAGGGCTAAACCTTGAAAAGTGTTATCATTTGTTATTGTACAACGGATTAATATGGTTGACCTCAGTGAAGAAGCAGAGGGATCAGCTAGCTGAATGAATATATGCAATGAAATGAAATTTATTGTATGATTCTATTGCTCATATCCCTTTTTTAAATCAAGTCTTTGAGACTCTAAGGTTTTGGGATTTTGAAAATTCTGACAGATCAGAGATGGTTTAATTCAGAAACTCTCTTCCCACTTTAAGTGGAGGCAAAATACGAGCCTAGGTGGTTGCCCTCTGCAGATCACAGCCTGGCAGGTCAGCACAATTCCATTTCCATCAGTGACTTACATTATCATGCCTCCACAGGATTGGGACTTAGGATGTACCTACACAGACTTTCTGTCATGGTTGCTGCACAATCTTTCCCGACCTGCCCAACTAAGAATGTACAGAAATGCTGGACAATATCTGCTTCTGCTGGAGGCCTCAGTCACTTTTGCTGCCTCTGTGAATCTGTCAGGGCTGTGACACACAGCACAATCACAGGCATGAGGTGCTAATCCTTGGCTGGGCCACTGACACACAAAATGTCTTCAAATTTTACCTATAAGATTTACCAAGAGACACAGCTCTCACTTGAAAAAATAGAGGAACAGAAATTAAATTCTACTAACCATCCCTTGAATATGTAAGTTATAGTATGGCTTTTTTGATGGCTAGACAATCTGCATCTGCAAGAGCAGCAAACCTGACAGCATTCACACACATTTTAGGGTCTATTACATCTTTCATCCCCTCCATGCACAGATGTTTTCTCCTGCTATGAAGTTCTCTCCTGGCTGCAACCATCTTACGGTGACTATAATACATCGGCTGGACTTGATAATCTTGGAGGTCTTTTCCAGCCTTAATACTTCTATGAGTCTGTGGTCTTGTTTTATACTGATTTTTCATCAGTATAAACTTCTTCCTTCATCACAGCATCTTCCATGAGGTCTGCTTTTCCTACATGAAACATAGTAGACAATACAGTAACTTCTCCTTAATGAGACATTTGCTCAAGTCAGACAAAGTCTTCTTCAGACCTTCCATATGAGAATCACATTGCTGTTAACAGTTTCCCAATGATAAGGAATACATTCTTGTTTAGTGAATTAATAAATCATAAGATTTTTTCTCCAGATGGCTTATGGAAAAGAAACTGAATGCAACAAAAAATAAGAGAAATGAAGACTGTATAAATAGAATTAATTCACTTCTAATAAATTAATATCCAGCACTAGAACTGAGCTGAAAAGGTACTTTCATCACTGAAATTCTCTTTTGCAAGAAACCACCAAAGTGATTTGCGGCTACATCAGCTGAGTTTGTGTAACCAGGGTGTTATTCATATCAAGGACATTTGCATGAAATGGATGAATTATAGTTTTATTTAAAATTTAGTCTGAGGAAAGTACAATTACAAAATTATTTAAAATGGATTCACTGTTATACCTGGGAGCGGGAACTTAATGAAGGATATTTCCAGATCCATCTTTGGTGGCTAACAGTTTAAAGGGAATGATATACTGTGTTTCCATCTAATGGAAGCAGTCCCACGTGGTTAAGGGCAGGTGTGCAGTACCCAACCAGGAATGTAGTATGGATGGGTAAGGTTTGAAGGATGTGTTACAGGGAGATACATAGCCCATGGTGGCCTCCATGCTTTTCTGTTCTTGATAATTTGCAGTTGTTCTAACTTCCAGTGCAGTGAATGTTTAGAGTTTTCAAGTGAAACACGAAGAATGTTTGTGTTTCTCTTGAACTTCTGTGATTGGAAAGCCTAGTGCCTTGAGACATGATTTGGAGACATGATTTGAATGCTGGATTACAGATTAACACTCTTAGAGGTTTTTTTCTACCTCCAAAACTACCAAGACTCCTGTCAAAAATTAGTAGCTGGGTTCTCAGAATCCCCATTCAAAACCTACCCTGCCTGGGAACCATCACAATCATCTGGATTTGAAGAGCTTAGTGATTCTCTGCCTGAAATTAGTGTGAGTACGAGGAAAATGCCTGCAGCTTTTGTTGCACTGAATCTACTGAAACATTTAGAGTAGCTTTGGCTTACAACCTGTTCAAATTCCCATTTCCTTGCAATACTAGCAGTGATCACAGGCTGTGCAGGTGACATGGCTGTGGGGAGAGGGTGGATGTACCCATTCAAGGCATTCCAGATACCAGTGCTGAGGCTCAAATTGCATAGCTGGGAACAAGAAAGTCCAGAGTGCTGGTAGCATCTGGACAGCAGAGTTTATGTGAGCAGCTGGTGCTTCTGTAACATTCTGTGCCTTTTGGCATTGTCAGCACCTCTCCTTACTGCTGAAAGGAACACACACTGCAGTAGCCCTGCAATTCCACTGCTCCATGTAACATTCTACATGGACTCTGCCATGGGGCAAAGCAAATAGAGAGTTACTGACAGAAGATATCCTGATATAGCAGATATAGCAGAGTCCCACTGGACCATAAACAAGGTCAGACTGAACAAACTTACAGTCTCCCACATGGCTCATATGCTGCCAGGAAAAGTTTGGCACTCGGGTCTGCTGGGGCACAGCTAGGCTGCCTTCCAGGGACCCAGCCCTGTGGGTCTATCTTCCCTCACAGGGGTCCTCACCTGAGTTAAACTCTCTCTTGATAAGTTCTTTTCCTCAAACTTCCCATAAGTGTGTCAGATCATGGCTCACAGACCTACAGCAGGCCATTTATGTTGGATGCTTATGATAGGTGTCACATGCTTTATTGTAAACTGTATTATCCCCTTCTGCTGACTGTCACTACAGGAAGTCAGGTGAATTAGGTTATAAAGGTTACAACCTTTAGTTTATAAAGGAGGTCTAGTTTTCTTTCAGGGCTTAGTTTGGATCCAGCTGCCCCATAGGCTGAGGGAATAGCTGAATGGGAATTGTAGAGGAATTAAAACATCTCCAGATGAATGAGGTACCATAGAACATATATGTTTACCACAGATTAAATACAGCCTCTAGATGAAAATTTTAGTTATTTATGTCTATCAGAATCTTTCCTTTTTTGTCTACCTTTAATTACACTTAATAGAATGAAGAGGGTTCCCTATCACATATTAAGGCAAAAGAAAACTGTCAGGACAAATGATGCAAAGTAGACTGAGACAGATTTTCTTGGAATTACGAAAAAACACTCCATCTCCCTACAAATGCTTTGCAGAATTGTCCAGTTCCTAAAGAATATTATCAGAACTGTGCTGGGAGTAATATCAGCGATGTATGTTCAGTGCCTAGGCTCTATAATTCTTCATACTGTGAATTGTAGGCATTTTTCTGCTTTTGGTGTTATGTTTGGCACAAGATTTATTAGTTTCCTGTCTCCTACACGTCCCCTTATTCCAGAGGGATTTAGGATGGTCCCTCTTCCTACCCCCAGTCCCTGCCACAATTCAGGTCAACCTGCTGGTCTGGAGCATGAAGTCGCTCAGCTGGAGAAAAAGTGTAGAGATGCCCCACAGCTTGGTAGATAACTCCCAAAGCAGCATTTAGAGGTTTCTATCCCATTTGCTAGTTTTGCTAGTAGCAGCCATGCTTCACAAACTATTAATGCAGCTGTTGTCCTGCCATCTCAAGCACAAAGGCCTGGGAGGTAGATGGGAAAGGAAGTTGCTCTGCATCTGATTTCCCAAAGCTTTTGCTCTGTCCTAGAAACTGTGGGATTTTTCCTAACCCCTTTCCCTTTAACAACAGGCCAAGAACCTGTTTCTCTGCCACCACACTCTGATAAAAATCTCACCACTTACCTTCTAATCAGTCCTGGTGCACAGATTTATCAGGATGGGATCTCACGGGAGCTGCTCCCAGCTCCTGTTGAGGTTGTGTAGGCAGCACAGAGCAGGCTGCCTCACACCACGGCAGGTTATCATTGATCTTAACTTTGTAAAAGCCGCTGCTTTGCAGAGGCATGGTCTCTCCCCATCCCCTGAGTGATGCCATCTTGCCTCATGAGGAGCAGTAACTCGGGGCTTCCACTGAGTTCTTGCCACTTGGAGCAAGGGGACTCATACAAGGCAGCAATCTCCAAGTCCCCCTGAATCAGAAGCACAGCTCCCCATACACCAACCCAATCCTACAAACATCTACAAACTTGTAAAGCACCTCTGTGTAAGGTGGGCCAAGTCTGGACCAACAGGTCAGAATGCCAGAGAGATGTCAGGGGTGGGGAGTTCATTTATTGATTTGGAGCTTGCATTACTTTTGCAGTGTGCAAAAGAGACTTCCAGGATCACTGTAGAAATGAGCAGTGTACATTCAGAAGCCTCATCTTCCTAGGGATGGGGACTCAGCTCTGCTTGCAAAAAATATATCCAGGATCACTATGCAATGGCATGAAAGCAGTGCAGTGAGATAGAAGCTGTCAAAGTTAGTGCCTCCTTGAGGCAACAAATGATTTGCTACAGAGTTTAGCCCCTGTGCTCCACTGTAATTAGAGTAGGTGATCTACAGATCCACAACAGCAAAAAATTGTTTAGGTATCTCTTGAAAACAGGTTTTACCCATATAGGCACATAAAAAGAGAATTGTGATTTCCATATGAGAAAAGTTGCACTCATTTAACAGCTCTAAGACATATTTTACTGATATCTGCTATGTTAGTAAAAGTGACTGAAGGTGTTTGTTGTTTTTAAGAGATTTTTAGAACAATACAAGAGACTGGGGTAATTCCTTAAGTGATATTCTTAAATTACATTGTATATTTTATTGATCATCCACAGCTGATCAATTATTAATGAATGACATTTTTTCACAGACAATTCTTTGACAGTTCATGCTATGCCTAATGTCACTGTCTCTTATAGTTTTTTGCTGACCCTGTGGAGTGCAAAGAGACACAGTAAGAGCTACATCAGAGTAAGTCTATTGTTTCAGGGATTATTCTCTTCTCTTTTGTCAATGATTTCTTAAGATGTCCTAGGCAAAGAGTTGAAACATGTGAGAAAGAACAGGTTGATTGAGGATAAACAACAGCCTTGGCAGCAAAGAGTGATGTAAGGAGGAAAGGACTCTGTAAGGACCAGCTGAGGTGAGTAGTGGAGAAGACAGAGTAGAATGACAAGAGTTGTTGCCTACTGTGTTAAAGGTTTCAGTGAGTAATCCAGAACTGAAAGCAGAACAAAACTCCTTAGCAGAGAAGATTCACTTTTAACAATAACAACATACTTAAGAAAAGGTTATCTGCCGTGGAAAATTGGAAAATGTTTTAATAAGTTGAATTGTTGTGGTGGTTTGACCTTGGTTGGATGACATGTGCCCATTAAAGTCATTCCATCACTCCTTTCCTCAGCTGGAAAATGCAGAGAAAATAAAATGGAAGATTCATGAGTCGAGATAAGGATAGGCAGAGATCACAAACTGAATATTGTCACAGGCAAAATAGACTCAACTTGGATAAATTAGTTGAATTTATTACCAATCAAAAGCAGAGCAGGATAATGAAAAGTAAAACAAATCTTAAAAACACCTTTTCCCCAGCTCAGGGAGAAGGGCAATAAGGCTCATGGTCAGTTCATCACATGGTTCTTCTGTTTATTCTTCTTCAGGGAGAGTAGTCTTCCCCCTGCTCCAGTGTAGGGTCCCCCACAAAGAAAACAGTCCTCCATGAACTTCTCCAGTGTGAGTCCTTCCCATGGACTACAGTTTTTTATTAACTGCTCCATTGTGGGTCCCTTCCACAGGATTCATTCCTTCAGGCACAGGCTGCTCCAGCACGGGTCCCCCACGGGGTCACAAGTCCAGGCATCAAACCTGCTCTGGCATGGGCTCCTCTCTTCATGGGTCTACAGGTCCTGCCAGGAGTGTGCTCCAGTGTGGGCTTCCCATGGGGTCACAGCCTCCTCCTGGACACCCACCTGCCCCCGAGTGGGCCTCCTCTATGGGCTGTAGGTGGATCTCGGCTGTCCCCTGGACCTCCATGGGCAGCACAGCGACAGCCTGCTCACCATGGTCTGCACCACAGCCTGCAGGTAGATCTTTGCTTTGGCACCTCCTCCCCTCATTCATCACTGACCTTGGTGTCTGGACTGTGGTTTCTCACTCTGCACTCCTCTGGACTCAATTACTTCTGCGAAATAACTTTATTCCCTTCTCAAATATGTTATCACAGAGGTGTTACTATCATTCCTGATTGGCTCAGCCTTCAGCAGCCACAGATCCATCTTGGAGCTGGCTGGCAGTGGCTCTGTCAGATATGGGGGAAACTTCTGGTAGCTTGAAGTCACCCCCATAGGCCCCCACAGGCCCCCACTACCAAAACCTTGCCGTGCAAACCCAATACAATTATTCAGCTGGGGAACGTGTTACATTTAAAAAGTGGCAGTTAATGGTGTTGTTTTACAATTCTTTTTCTTATTAATTCAATAAGGAAATTTCTCATTTACTTCTGAATATCCCTCAATCAGAGACTAGTTAGCAGCACTACCTAGCCCAAAACTGCAAACACTCTAGCCATTATAACCCATACCCAATATCAGTATGCCAAATAACCCAGTGATTACTTCTTCGTAGGATCAACAATTTTCCCCATGAAAAATGTGGTGCTGGTTTGTTTGTCAGAGATCAAAATAAGGAAGGGCCTGTTGAATTTGATGGTATCAGAAGAATAGGAAAATCTGGTAGAGACTATGGCAGTGCCTCCTACAGCTTCAGTGCCAGCCTCATCAACTTCCAGCAAGGCCTTGTGAACTGCCTGCACAGAATAGGAAAAAAACACTGAGGTTCATACATGGGACAGGAAGAAGGAGTAAAATAAATTCTCTTCTTATGGAACATTTAGGAGAAGAAAGGAATAATAAATCCAGTGGATGAAACTTTACTGTATTATAAATCTCCAACAGTTTGAAACAGGAGAGTTTTCTATGCCAGGACTGAGCAAGAAGGGCCAAAGATTACCACGGACACACTGAAATGCATTTTCGCCAGTGCTGAGTAGAGTGGGATAAAAATACCCCAAGTACAAGCCAGTTTATTTTCTTAGATGGTTTGGGCTTAGACTAGCAACACTTTCTCTTATTTCAAAGTTAACTGAAAACTTCTATTTATAAGCTAATATGGGGCAGTATTTGGCATCTTTAGCATTAAATCATAGCTCAAACTGACATTGTCAAATTCTGCTACTGCAAACTGGAGATTTCCTGAAAACTTGGGGAATATTAAAAATTGAGATATTAATCAACACAAATATCATAATGAACTCCTCATTTGTAGTTTACTTAACACAACTTCATGTAAGCTATTATATTCCACTGCCAAGAAGTTATTTAAAATGTTGCCCAATTTTTCTATGTATTTAATATCCAGCTTTTTAATAGCAGCATTAAAGTAATACAAATGTTAGCTGGGAGATTCTTTCTGTAAAAAAACACAATTACTGAGCTAGCCCCTACGTGTCTTTGTGAGTTTTACTTAGAACTTCAGTAATATAAAGAGGGAAATAATGTGTTTGAAAATCGCAGACACAGCTGATCAAAACAACCAACCACCATCCCATCACCAGCTCTGTCTACTTACCTGTGAAACCTGGAGATCATGATTGCTGCTAATTCCAGACAGATCAGCATTACCTGAGAACAATTCAGTAATTCCCATCTGCTCAAACACGGTTTTGACATCATAAGACCCACTAATAGAAAACTTTGGTAACTGCAGATTTAATCTCCTGTTGATCAAAGAGAACAAAAGAGCAGTGAGCCCTTGCAGCCTCGTCTCAGCCAGCAGGGTGGATAGTACGCAACTCAGCAACACTTGAAAGCATTCTTTTGATTGCGAATTTGTTTGATGGTAGTCTTTGTATTCCTTGAGCAATTTTGGCATCCTGAGAGATGCAACATCTTCTTGTATCTACATTCTCTGTTAGATTTTGGGAAAAGAAATGTGCTTATTGTCGCTCTTTCATTCCAGTGCCACATGCGCAGCTAGTAGAGATTTTTGGCTAAGGGTTACGGAGAGTAAGCAGACCACAAGTGAGAAGTAAGGGAACTCATGTAAGGGAAAAGGAGGATAAAATCTAAGACATGGTGAACTAAATGAATCATGTTAACACCGTGAAAGAAGAGGTAAGGAGTCAAAAAGTAGCCAAGCAAGTTTTGAAGCAGCTGTTACAATGCTGTGACGCCTTCTGTCAGGTCACAGAGCCTGCAGTTTCTTGGTGATTATGCTCTGCTCTGACTCATTTGGGGAATTGCTTAAAACTTCCCTTTATGAAATCAGGACATTATGTCCAGTAGGAGGTGATCTGAAATTGCCATTTTCTCTTAAAAAGAGTGTTCCCAAATATAGAAATCCATATACTTAGAGTTACCTGGTCACAAGTTTGCTCTGCCATTTACAAACAGTTTCCTTGGAGAGAGCATCTTCCACTTGCTTCATCTTTCCATCACCAGGCAGAATAAGCAATGCTCGTACAAATCCCTGGTAAGGCAGCTCTACTACCATACAGGAGAGATCCTGGTCGTAGTAAGTGTTTGCGGTACCATCACGCTGCATCATATTGACTCTAACAGATGCATTTGTGTTCACAAAAAAATCATCCTCATATGTACGCAAAGGATCAAAAGACTTTTCCCAGGCAGCTAATGGGGGAAAAAGAGATGTTGTTGCACTCAAGCATGAAGATCATAAAGAATGGTTTATCTAAATTAGACCAGCTTTAATGTAGGACACTGGAGGCATATTGATGGGAGAAGAAGCTAATTAAATCACTCCTCCATAACACACAATCAAACATTCTAACTGTGCAGTAAACTCATCATATTTCATGTGAGCACATCATGTCTTGCTGAAGAACAACCAAAGGCTGATGACCATTTGAGTCCTTCTTCTACTGTGAGCCTGTGTAATGCCTTTTATGCCATTTAAAAGCAATCACTTAAGCATTCAGTCACCTTCAGGACCTTCTTATGCCTTTACTGTTAGGCTGTAACCCACACAAGCTCACTGCACTCAGCCTGGTGTGAAATTCATCAGCAATTAAAGAGTTCTAATGTTTGAGCAAGGCTCCAGGAGCACAGGCCCTCAAGATGCTATGTCCCAGGTTTTCATGCAGAGCACCTAGTAGATCTACCATAAAACTGGGTTCCCTGTGCAAGGATGTCAGTCCACCAAGTCTGACCGCCTTGTACAGTCAGCATAGAGATCTTGGACACATCTTTAGTCATTACGGCCTCAACCAGTGAGACTACGTGGATCCTTGTCTATGAGGTATCCACTAGAGTGGAACTTTTCTGTCCACAGCTTTCAAGCAAGTTGAGTCAAAACCAAAAAATCAGTATTTCTCAGCAATCAGATACTCTGCTTTTGGCCAGATCTAACCTTTACTTGAAAGTAAACCGCACAGTTTATCTCTTTCCTAAATTGTCACTCTGATAATAAGTCATCAGAAGTTCCCTAAAATTTTTATTTTGTATCAAAGCTGTCTATTGAAATATTAAGTATCTTACCTTTAAAATAAATATAGTTAACAAGAACCAGTACAGTACTTGGATCAAGATGACCGACTAATTCAGGAATTTTCCCCTTGGTTTTCTCCTCTACATATTTATTGATTTGCTTTCTAGCTTCTTCTGGTTTATGAAAATCAGTAGAGTGAAAATCTACATCATAAAATTCTGTGGTGTTTTGTAAAAATGAGTCGTGTGGTTCATACCCAATAGCTGTAAAAAGGGCATTCCTTATATTCAATGTGAAATTAACACCAGAACAGTTCAGTACTGACAAAACTTTGTGAAAACTTTCATGTACATCACGTACGCTAGTCTCAGTCACGTCATCAAAACCCAGGCCTTCAAGAATCTCAGACAGAGTGGTTGATTTAGCACCAACAGCCAGCATGGCAAAGGCAGTGGAGATGCTTATGGGAGAAAAGAAAACATTTTTATCAACTTCTTTTGATGCAGCCTCCTTGTAAAATCTAAATACAAAATCTGCATAGTTAGAGCCTTTCTTGTAACAGCTGAATGTTAATAAATTTTCTCTTCCATCCTGCAGATTAGTATTGTTGGCTTCATGGCAAATGTCTTCAGGGCAGCAATGGATTACAGCACAAAGAACAGCAAGGAGTAAACACAGGCACAGGAGACACTTCATCTTCTTTTCAAATTATTCTGCCACAAAATAAACAGTCATTAAATGAGAAGATGATAATGATGTGCTTGGTAGTAATAAATAATGAATAGTTTGTTAGCATAAATGTAGCATAGTTCAACTGTAAATATCTAATGTACATAACATGCTTAAAGTTCTCATGGACACAATGTCAAATTTATTTAACAAATTCAAATAGGTTATAGATTAAAATGTCAGGCATAATAAATTCATAATATTCTATGGTAACTGCTCTGAAAAAGTAATACTTTTTTGCACTGGCAATGAATATATAGAGCTACAGCCCATAATAATCTTTGTTAACAATGACATTTTGTTCCCGAAACACTGTCTCCTGCAGGGTACCTCTAAACAAACAAGTTATTACAAGGTAAGACAGGGTGTAGGTTACAAAGACATCAAATACTCCACAGCATCTGCCCAAAAGCAACTTGATAAATATAAGGAAATGTGAGGCAGCTCAGTACTCACTGGGACCGAGTAAATTCCCTCACATTCCTCAGGGCAGCCCCACATGGACAGGGAGCTGCCATAGACTATCCTGTGCTTGTTAAATTCACATCCCTGTTTTCTCACGTGGCCAGTTACTGGCCACAGCTGATAGCTGATGGAAGAAGGTAATCTATCTACATGAACTTCAAGGCAAAAGCCTTGTGCCATGACAGCAGTGCACAGACAGGTGGGCACAAGGGCATGTGGCAAGCAGCGGGTTTGCATCAGATAATGAGGTGCATGTTTGGAATGAAGGAATCTTCCCTTTGGGAGATCTGCAACGAGTGTTTTGTTTGTAACTTCTTAAGTGGTGGTTTGCCCCTCAGCATGGGTTAACCTGCATGGCATGTGGGAAGGACCTGGCTCAAAGAGGAAGAGAGCACTCATCCCATTTGGACATCAAAGGACACAGATTAATTCCCTTGGAGATTACAAGTTTCTTCATTATGCTTGCTCTCCTAAAGCTGACATGATATACTTCACAAGAGCCGCCAACTCTCCACACGAGCTGGAACAAGTCTCTGGTTTACTGAATTCAGCTCCCTGGAGCTCTGTGGAGGCATCTCATATAAACCCTCTTCAGAACTGTAACGAGCTATCAATGAAAATATTCAGATTTTCAAAATTTCAAATTCAAATATTCCATGTGAAAACATTTCTAGAACTTTTCTACTGTCATGGGTCCTCTTCTGGTTTCCAGCCAATACAGCCTATTTGTAACCATTTCTATCAGGAACGTACATTCCCATGTGCATGGTAAAGTTCTCTTGGTCCTACCTTCATTCCTAGATGTGACAGATGACTGTATGTAACACCTAAAGATTTAGAATTTCTGATGGGAGCCCAAGTTCAAGGTTTCTTGGTGATTAACCAGTTGTTTTATTTTTATATTGATGGTCTTTCTTGTTTTCATAGCAAACATAGAGATAGCTGTGTGTTCTCATATTTGCTAGGATCTGAGTGTACTGAGCCCAGCCAAGATCAGCCAGGGCCCACTGCACTGGCCACAGTAACAAGTAGTAACACTAAATTTGAATTTCCTTAAAACAAAATATGGAGTATGGCATCTACAGGAGTACAGTTTAACTACTTTCATCTCTTTTAAGCAGAACTCTGCCTTTTTTTCACAACAACAACAATAACAACAACAACAGAGGCAAAATTGAAACAACCCTTATGTACTTATGTGGAAAAAAGAAGAAATAATACAGTATGAAAGGTGCTTCCTACTATATTATTTGATGTTTAACATGTCATAGTCTGTTTTTCTCTAGTTAATTGAGATATTGGACACATAAGTGAGAAAGAAAAAAACAGTTTTACTTCCTATGTCCATACAGGGCTTAGCCTAAATTTTAAAGAATACTGAAGCAAAGAGTACAGTTTGGGGTTTTTTTCTGCAGCAAACTTATATTAGGCATGTTTTTAACTTCTGCTGTAACAAATTAGTTAAAAAAACTTCTTCTGGTATCATAATTCTCTACAGAAATCTAAAATATGTACTTCTATCAAAAGCTGGAAAACACTGAATATTATCATCAAGTTTTCCTCACCTACTTTTCCTTTTAAAGATAAAAATCATGTTAATTTCAACATTTTGAGATTAAAAAAATTTTGACACCAATATTTTAGTTAACATTTCAAAGCTGAAAAAATTGTAAAAGCTTTGTTAAGTCTGGAAGTACCTTTTATGCAAGCTGGAAATTCAGAAAACAATTCTCTTCCAGACCACGTATTAGTTTGTCTATGGGACTAAAAGGAGCAATTAAATTTAAATTGTGGCCTTACACCCACCCCTACACTTACCCCAGTCCTAATTAGAGAGCCTGGCCTTAGAAGTTCAATTGTTGCTTTATAAATTAAGTCACCAGAAGAGATTTTAAATTGGACCTGGTTGTTCAGTCACTAGTGGGATTATACTAATTTTGAGTCACTGTGAAGGCTGTTTCCAACCTGAAAGGTGATTACATCAGTATTCTCTTTTAACAAGTACTTAATAAGTCCCCATGACTTCAAAGGGTTTTTTAGTTTGATTTCAGTCTAAGCATATTCCCCCAGAACAGCAGGTCCCACTGGTCCCTTGCACATCTGCTTGGTTAATATTTCATTGCAACATCCACACAGAACCAAATCACAAACAGACAAAAGAAATTAACCTAATACTAAAATTCCATTGACTGCAGAAAGCATCATTTCCAACTCTCTAAAAGAAATGCATGTGCAGTACTTACAAAATCAGAAGCCCCGTTGCATTCAGCTGACCATGCTGTTCCCCACACTGTTACTTATACTGCTTCATCATCTTCTGCTTAATTAGAGATGTTAAACATTATACAGACCCGATAAAAATTAGAGCCAACCAAAAGAAAGGAGGAAACAAAGCAAATATTGATGAAACAGGGTTCGCAAGGATCATCTCTGTTATTCAGCCAAAGAAGCTGACAATCTTCAGCCATTTCAACAGTAGCTGTAACATCCTCTCTGTTGCCTCTGACCATGCGGAGGAGCTTGAGTGCAAATGTTGTGTGATTAGGACCCTACTGGAAACCAGGAGGTTGTGCCTGGAATCACTAGAAACAGGAGATAACCCTTGGTGCCAGAAGTCAGACTTTCTGTGTTGTGATGAAGCACACATGAAGCTGACAGCCACGTATCACAGCCGCTCTTCCAAAATCTATCCAGAGACAAATCTTCTGCATGGTCCTCAGCCTGTATATGGATGACAAAGTAATTGCCTGTACCTTCTCACTCTGTAGATTAGTACCACTGTGGGGGTATGTGATAAACACGTTTCCATGAGAGGTTTCCCACCCTGGCTGATGTGGTCCCTTCATCTGTCTCAGTTCTGTGTGCATCTCAGTTACTGCCTTGGCAGGTGGTGGGAATGCAAGTAGCAGGCTGTTTACTCCCACATGTTGGCATACTGCATGTGCGCACCCATTCTCATTCTCCTTGCCCTCTCACACACTTTTAAATTGTTCAAATGAAAACAAGTGCTGTTTGTTCCTATTAATTCTATTTTCCCAATAGGAATGAAATGCTGGTGGATCAAGATGACTGATTTTTTCCAGTTAACAACAAAGATCATGATTGAGTGGTGACATAAATTATATTTCCCCATTTGTGATGACTCTTTTCTTTGTACTTGTTTACTCACATGTGTAATTTTGTTGTTACAAACATAGATAAACATGGAGACAGAACACAGATATATATTGTCTGGACACTCCCCTTCTTTGTTTTCCTCTATATTCCTTCCCTTCTCCCCCCTCCCCTCTTCCCTTTTTACTTCCTCCTTCTAACTCTGGCTGTAAAGGTCACAAACACAGAGATTATTTTACTCATCAAAGCCCAGGTGAATAACAGGTCATGGTGGTCAAGGACAAACTGTGTTACAAAATGGCTATAAGCCTCTTGTTTTCTCTTTCATTTGTGATGCCTTGTAATTACTGTTTTGTTTTTAATAATGTTAAGCTAAACTTTAACAAGGCATTTCCTTACCATTTCATTATGGCAGCAGAAATAAGGTACTACAGCAGCTTGAAACCAAAACGATGAGCAGACAGATGCACGCGTGCCAGGTGTACCACGCACTGCCACGAGCTATTGCAGTCCCACCTCCCTGCTGACCACAGTTTCAACTCTAACTCATGAAACCATGTTAACCAGCTTCATACAGATCATTTATCTACTGAACTAGATCTTTTGCTCTACTTTTTGGTTTTTTTTTTCATAGCAATAAAAGTACAGGACAAGGAAATACCAAAACAGATGTGTTTTATTCCTTCTGATAATTAAAACCACGATAAAGTTTGCATTGCCTGAGTCCATGTTACTGCTGTATAGTTCATGTAGGTCAGTTTCTATACCACACCCCAGCTCACATTTTGACATCTTTAGATGAAATAGAGCCATATATTCATTTCATGCATTTGCTAATACCTTGCAAACATCTTCCTGACAGCTTGTTTTGTGTTGAATAGAACATTTCAAAGCAGGTTTAAAGAGTTCTTAATTAACCATTGACTGGTATATTCAATGGCAAGAGAGCCACTCAACTTGTCCAGTGTTCTTGTTATGCTTCTGCACCTTAGGTAGGGAAATTAGAGTTTTTGTGTCAATTTGACAACAATAAAACTCTTCTGGGATAATGGCTGACAAATACACGAGTTATAAACCTATTATGTCATAATTTACACAAAGACGTTTTAGTGTAAAGAATATAGACCACAAGCATATTGACAGAGCAGCAATATGAAGGAAATGGAGTATGGAATTAGGAAGGAAATGGACATTGCCCTCCCCTCCATTTCCTTGCTGATAGCCTTGAGTTATGTAATAGTCTTTGGGAAGGATCAGGCTCTCAGAGTGCAGGAAAATTGCTAGGATTGGAGATGTAAGCATGCCTGGTGAATTATGTTTTTTCTAGTTTGGATGAAGTATATAATGAACAATAAAGGCACAATCTGCTCATAGTGGTCATGCCATGCTTTCAATACGTCTTGGAGAATCTCCTCTATTGTGCTGTCAGAAAGACAAAATTCAGTAGTTTAGGAAGGGACAGTGAAATTAGGATGAAATATAGTCTATATTTAGTGAAGAAAACTTGCACAAGGAAGGGTAAGTTCAGCTCACAGAACTCTTTTTCATTTGAATTAGCATCATTCATATGAACGAAACAGAGAACAGGAACGAGAGTTTAAAAAAAATTACCAATGGTAATGACTGATAGTGAACACTTATAATAATTTTTCAGCTGGAAAACCAATTTCAGTTGCAAATATACACTAAATGTAGCAGATGTCTTACTGAACAACTGAACCCCTATTGCTGCTTCAGTGCAGCCTGCTGTGCAGGCTGGCAAGTATGACATAGGAACCACAGCCTCCTGTAAAAGGGGAAAGAAAGTAGGCAGTTTGCTCTAACATTAGAAACCTTTATTTGGGCCCCAGAATCTTTCAAAAGAAGATTTTTCATTAATTCTACATATAACAGCTTCACCATAGATTTTCTATTCAGACCTGAATATTTCTGTAAAATTATATTCTGTAACATTAGTAATGAAAGAGCTACCAAGATTTTAATATCTGGGTGATTTCCACCTAGGATGTTGTGAAAGAATAGTATGTATTCTGTTTTCTTTTCTTCCTAATGACCAAAATAGATGACAAAATAATCTTATTGGCCATGAAGATCTCAAATAATATCTTTCATTGGCCAAGTACTGTTCAGGATACTGGGATGATTTCAGATTGGGATGGAACAGCTGATGAGAGAACCGCTGCACTGAAAATTCAGGATAGATGTCTATCTCTGTTGAGCAGATTAGTTTTGGCTTTGGGAACATCATTAATACTAATAGGCTTCAGTTTTCTCATCTGTAAGATAAAAATGATACAACTAACTTCCTCACTGAAATTAGATGATGTGAAAAACAAAAATATTTTTAAAGGTCTTGAGCACTCTCTTAGTTCTTTATTGAGTTTAATGAAGTCAGGATAATTTTTCAGTTTTATTCCATGACCTCTCCCTTGGTAACAGTGATACACAATTTGAAAATCTGTGATCAGCAGTTTTATCCAGCTTCAAAGTGAGATTTGAAACTTTCCTCAATTGCAAGCTTCCATAAAAAGTCCTCTGGACTTTGCAGAAAGTGTCTTCCTTCCTGCCTGGTATGCTTAGCACTTGTATTCAAGGGCTGGTAGTTGTACATTACAGCCTGGGGACAGGCGATTAAGCACACCCAAGTATTGCAAGTATTAATAACCTGTCTGCATCACATGACACTGCACAAGCCATGTTTTTACCAGACATTTTTCTTTCATGTCTAGAAAATGCAAATATCTGTTGCCAGCACCTACAGAATAAGAATCTTATACAGGAAAATAGAGAAGGATAAGATTATTGTGCTCACTGAATTGTCTTTTTCTTCTTTCGGTTCCACTCAAGCATCATGCCAGCAGGGATTGTTTCATCTGAACATCTACTGCTCATCCAGTATTGTGCTTTTAAAATCATATTATTTACCTATGGTAAAGCATCTAACTCCTGATTAATTAAGTAAGGCTGTGACTATGTAAACTAAGAGAGGAAGGATGGTCAGTCTCAGTGGGTAGCTGTAAGCAGACAAGAAGCTAAGTTTCTGCAATGTGAACCTGTGACTGAGCTGGGAAGGGAAGCAGAAACTCCCAAGTCCCAACCCGATGCTTTGTAACTACTGGTCTTTCCTTCTTTCCTAATAATGTTCTTGCGTTAAAGAAAGAAAGGAATTAATCAATTAATTATGGGTTTCTAACAGCAATATAGTACTTAAAATTTTAATAAATGTGTGTCTATACAACATGAAAATATAGTTAACAAGAACCATCCCAATGAGTAATTCAAGACTTAAGCAACTAACATTATTCTGCAAGCCTTCATTAAAAAGTTCTTCACCTTCCCATTTGGTCCACTGATCCTGCTATCTGGGACCATCTCACCTGAATTGCTTTCTTTACCTCCTGTGTACTCCTGAGTGATACTGAATTAGTGTCTACCTTTAATCATGGAGCTGATCAAGTAAAGTTGGTCAAAGCGGATTGAAGTAAACAGTAATGACATTACTCTGTGACTCAGAAACTCAGCTGTCCAAGCACACCATGTAGATATTGGCTAATGCTCAAAGAAAGGGCACTGAAAGTGGTCTTGCAAGCCACAGAGTAAATTTACCTTGTTTATTACACCTTGTCAGTCTCCCTCAGACTCATACAGAACTGTTGAAAATGAGGGTACAAACACAAGAATGCACCAGGGAACAAGTGCATAAGGGAGACAAGTTTCAATTTTATTTTTAATGGATATGGAGTAGATTATATTTTACTGTGGCCACTGCTTTTCACCATGCTGGAAGAAGATTTAGACCATCACTTCATAGCTTTTAAAAATCCTAGATCCATATGCAGAAAAATTAAAAAAAGCCATTTTTCTATGTAATCAACCATTACACAAGCATTTCAAATCTGTTACTTTTAACAGCAAAACTATTGGAACTGTGACAAAACTTCCCTAATCCAAACTTGACGATACCCTGCCTAGTGTTGTCTCCTGCATACTGGTATCTCCTCTGACATTCTTTTCTTGTCTTTCCTCACTCCACGCACAGTCACTTGCAGACCTCTCTCATCTTGGCACACCATTCTCCTACCCCTGCTTCCCCCATTAGCCTGGAGACTGATAGCAAATAGAGGCTGTTGAAGAATTATAGAGGAAGGCATTCCCAAAGGAGTCACATCAAGACCCTTCCTTGAAACTTAACCCCTGGGGATGAGGGGAAGCCCAGACTGATTTTCACAGAATACCTGGGTGTCCTCTTGCATAGAGCAGCACAGAATTATAGCACTTCTAGGGCTGGGGTCAGCAAGAATGGGGCTCAGCTGTAGAGAGCAAAAAGGTTAATCAGGTCACAAGAGCTTCTAGGTGATGATGTCCTGCTCTTAGGTTCATTGATCAGCCAGTGAGAGTATTTTATTTTTCTTGATGATGCAATG
This sequence comes from Parus major, assembly GCF_001522545.3. NCBI lineage: Eukaryota > Metazoa > Chordata > Aves > Passeriformes > Paridae > Parus > Parus major. The sequence goes on from NC_031774.1 coordinate 47,195,604, forward strand.
CTTTTAAATTAATGCCTTTGGTAGAACTTAGGTGGGTGGGGATTATGAAAACCAGTTTGAACCGGTCCCTGGCCTTTGTGAATGCTCCAACTCTCATACTAATGATGATTGAATTAATCTCTTAACAAACACGTTTGTTTTTCTAATTCGCCTCCACACACTTAATTACTATAGCTCCAAACCCAACACCCAAATATTACAGCAGAGATGGCACTTAGTCTTCCCTGATCTCCGGAAATCTCTGAATTATTGGGATCCTTCCTGAAGTAATTTCTGGAGCACTGTGAATAGGGTCTTCTCACCAAAAACAGAATCCTAGAAGCCAAGGCTATGTCTAAGAGGATTCACAGTCTACAAAGGAGGGCCTTTTCTACCAGCATGTTCTAAACATATTTCTGTTCACAGTTTAGTGTAAAAGTAATTATTTTACTTCTGCCCTATAGGCATTCAGTGGCCAGCCAAAGATAAGAAGTACCTAAATCCTTTGAGCTGGAGGTCCCTGCTTATCTTTGATGAAGCTATAAGTTCAGTGCTCTATTACTTACAACCTCCTTTACAAATGCTCAACATTTTTCTCACACCTGAGAAACTTTCCTAGATTGCACAAGTATCCAGATTCTACCTGTAGCCCTTAATGTTCCACTCAAAAATCCTTTCTCAGAAACACTTCTTGGAAGTTGTCTGACAGAGAAATTTCCATGTAAGAAACCAGAGTCTGAGACACATTAAGATTTCCATGAATATTTGATTTTGTCAATGTTTTGAAAGAGAAATTATGAAAATGTTCAATGCTAATTTTTATTTTATAAGATAATATGAAGTGATCTATTTTACTACTATTTAACAATAAAATGGAAAACAAAATTCAAAACAATTTTTTTGGCAATTTGCTGACAATTTAAATTTTTGTCACAACCGGTGAAAAATTCGATGTATTGAAATTTCTCTTGGGAGAGAAAGGTAATTTATTTTATGTGAAGATCATACAAATAAGAGACTATGAACATTATTTAAAAGCAATTGTAGAAAATTGTAGACTGGAAAGAAACCAATTGTTTACAAGAAAATTTTGATTGTGCATTCAATTCTTCAAGTCAGGATAGAGAGTCCTCTGCATCAGCTGTAGAGGATCTGAGGAATGAGGATGTCATTATTTTCCCACTCCTGGTTTTATTCTCATTTGCCTTTTTTGTGAACTAAAACCAGATTTATCATATTCTCTAAGGTAATAGGTATCAAGGAAAACGAGTTTAAAACTGTTATACTGATAGCTATTCACATTAAAAAATAAATTTTATTCAAGTTTGCTATGAATCTGATGGGAAAAACTGATTACTAATGAAATATTCCCATTTTTTAAAATACATTTGATAGAGAAATGAAAGAAAAAAACCCAAAACATTAAGAGAGGTAACAGATCTGGTTAGAATTTTTGTGAAGATTCACTGGTAAATAGCAAGGCATACATGTGATTGTATGAACTATAATGCTTGCAAAAAGAACAAAACTGCAAATATGAAGGCAAACTTAAATTCACCTACTTCAACCATTCATAGTGATAAAAAGATCCTTTTAAACTCTAAAAAAACCCCACACTTTTTTTTTGTTTAATAATGAATGCTCCCTATCTACTGAGTCATATAAGTTGGCTTAGATTTTTAGTGATTTCCTACTGAACCAGTGAGCTGATAGAAGTGTTACTGTTAACTGAGGAAATAAAAATGCTTTAAGAGGTCTTGGACACCCTTGTTCACAGCAAGAAGAAACAAACAGGCTTTGGCAGTAAGCAGAGGCCATACATACACAGTAGAATACATATATAGTGCATATATACACATATACACAAGCTTGCTTTCTTTCCCTTTTATTCATATCTCCCACAGTCTGGATTCCTTCTTCCTTGTTACTGAGAATAGAAATGACATATTCAGTGGCATATCCAGCATCACTGAACAATCTCTGTCCTCAGTGGCAATGACTAACCTGGGACTGTCATGCCAAGTATAAACCAAGGGCTTTTCCCCTTGTGTTCTTGGCCTTGTATTTAGTGGCAATGATTCTGCTCTGATCAGCCGGCTGCTGACTACTGTGAGATCCTTCCCAATGAAAAAGGTGAAACTACCAGCAAAATGTGTCATGTCACAGTTTACTAAAGTTCCACATCATCTTTGACTTCTCTGAATAATGCACAGCTGAACTCAATGCTTATAAAGGGTATTCCCTCCCTATTAGTGTATGATTGTTTTAGATCCTGCCCTGAGGAGTTTTATAAGTTTTCAGAAGTATGAGGCATATACCAACAAAACCATTACAAAATCTGGACATATACCGACTCTTCAAAGAATTCTTCGGCAAAGGATTCTGGCTACTGCTGTAAAAGACAATAGAATGTTTCTATAAACACATTAGCAATAAGAAGCTAATCTCCATCCTTTATTGGATGCAAGAAGGAAGATTGTGACAAAGGATCAGGAAAACACTGAGATTCTCAGTGCCTTCTTTTCCTCAGTTGTTAATAGTAAGACCAGGTGTTCACAGGGTACCCAGACACCTGAGCTGCAAGACAGGCACAGGGGGGGAAATGAAAGCCCCATAAACCAAGGGAAAATGGTCAGCAACCTTTTGCACCACATAAACACACACAAGGGTACTGAGGGAGCTGATGGAAGAGCTCACCAAACCACTTTCAATCATTTATCAGAAGTTCTGGCTCACCAGGCAGGTCCCAGACAAACAGAGGTTGGAAAATGGTCTGTCAGTCTACGAGACAGGGCAGAAGGAGGATCTGGGGCATTACAGGACGCTCAGCCTGACCTCAGTGCCAGGGAAGATTATGGAGCAGAAGCTGGTGAGTGCCATGACACGGCATGCAGAGAACAACTGGGTGATCAGGCCCAGCCAGCGCAGGTTTATGAAAGGCAGGTGCTATTTGTACTGACCTGACCTCCTTCTCTGACAAGGTGGCCAGCTTGGATGAGGAATGGCTGTGGATGCTGTGTACCTGGGCTTTAGTAAAGACTTTGATACTCCAAAGCATCAAGTCAGAACAACCACTACAGACTCTGGGGACAGAGTGCACAGAGTGGCTGGAAAGCTGCCTGGTGGAAAAGGACCTGGGGGTGCCATTTGACAGCAGCTGAACATGAGCCAGCTGTGCCCAGCTGTGGCCAGGAAGGCCAATGGCATCCTGGCCTGTGCCAGCAGTAGTGTGGCCAGCAGGAGCAGGGCAGGGATTGTCCCCCTGTACCCAGCACTGGTGAGGCCACACCTCAAATCCTGTGTTCAGTTCTGGGCCCCTCAAGACAAGAAAGACACTGAGGGGCTGGAGTGTGTCCAGAGAAGGGCAACAGAGCTGGGGAAGGGTCTAGATAGTCAGTCATATGAAGGGTGGCTGAGGGAGCTGGGGGTGTTTAGCCTGGAGAAAAGAAGACTGAGGGGAGACCTTATCACTCTCTACAACTCCCTAACAGGAGGAAAGAAGGTGTAGCCAGGTGAGGGTCAGTTTTACACCCCAAGTTACAATTGGTAGAAGAAATATGGCCTCAAGTTGCACCAGAGGTGGGGGGGAGGTTAAATGGAGTATTGGGAAATAATTCTTCATGGAAAGGATTGTCAAACATGGGAAGAGGCCACCCAGGGAAGCGGTTGAGTCAACACCCCTGGTAGTATTTCAAAGATCTGTGGATGTGGCACTCAGGGACAGGGTTGGACTTGACTGTTCTGGATTAAAGGCTAGAGTTGATTTTAAGGGCTAATCTTCCAACCTAGAAGATTCTGTGTTTCTATGACAGTCATGTTTATTATTCAATATTTTGTCATACTTATTTCTAGAACTACAAATTCTGCAGTTTCAAAAAACCTGAAGTTGAACTAACTATTCTGCATTTCGGATTCTCACCTGCATCTTTTTGAAAAAATTGAACCTAACATTTGTCACTTCCTCTAAGCGTGATACCGAGACAGTTTAAGTGAAAAGCTTAACATTTTTCTTCTTGAGATAGCTGAGAGCTCTTGCAGACATCCTAAGCAATCAGGGTAATTTGTTGTTACTTGCTCTTTGACTACTTTTTTCCCCTCTGAATACTATTCTATTGTTAGTTCAAGTCAGAATAGTTTAAGCTCAGCCACTGCAAAGGAAGCCCTTGTGCAATGGACTGAACTTTTCTGTTTTGCCAGTGCCCCCCTTGAACACTTTTATACTTTATACATCTGCTGTCCCTCAGGCTCTTTGAAATTATCTCTTTTAAAAAGAATTTGTTATTTTGTGGCATGACTTCTACAAGTTTCTTTCCCTCCAAGCTGTCCTTGTCCTTTCTTATTACAGTTTTAATGTTCTGGGATTGTTCTTTTTAGTAAGGAGGCATTCCTTGAGCTGATAATGACTTCCATTTCTGAATTTTTCTTCTTAATTCTAGTTTAGTTTTCTGTGTATTTTCCCTGTTCAAGTTTGGGTTTTTGGATTTACTTCCAAATACGTTGCTGTACATTTTTACAAGAATGCGACCTGCAAGTTCTGGTTATGTCAGAAAACTATCTGTGAGCTAGGAAAATCTGCAGTGCCTTTAGATTGATGTAGATCACAAATATCTGTAAGAACCTGTAGAAAGTACCCTGTCAAGGTTTGCTATGGATTCAGTGATGTGAGCAAGTTTAGTACATTTAATTTTTAGCTTGGGAAACACTAAATTTATTTTTTCTTTTGCCTTATTTGAGTGCCACAGAGAAGAGTTTTTCTTCACTGTGATTTTAATTTGGAAGTGGGTTCCTCTAGAGAAAGTTTCTAAGCAATTTTCATTTTTCTCTGTCTTAATTTATTGAAAGCCAAAAAGGTACGATATAGATGGCCTGTATTTTGTTTATGGAATAACAGGAACTGCAGCTCAAAAATGTGCCAAGACTGACAGCACAGCTATTAGAGGGAGTCAAGAGAGAAGTTTTTAGAAGAGAGATGAGAGACACATGGGAGCTATGTGTGATAGATATCTACACTAGATAGAGTAGAAGCAGCGCACTTTCTAAAGGCGTTGAAATAAACATCTTTGCATGAAATGAATGTTCAGCCTTCCCAAAAGGTTCTCTGCCTAGCAGAGATAACCTACTATTTATTGCTCAGGCTAAAGGCAGAGGGCTTTACTCATTACTGGCGTTACTCTGCCAATCTAATGTATATGAGCAGTAAATTAATAATTTACACTCATCAAAAAAACCTGCTTGAACCATACTTAATTCTTAACTCTGAATTATAGAAGTAAAATAGCAAAATTAGAGACTTTTTAATGTCATGTTTATTAATTGTTGTTGTTCTACCATAGTACATTTGTCTGCATATTTCAAGGCTGTACAAAGACTGGTGTAAGTGCTTAATACCTATTAACAGACTAACCCAGTTTAGTCAATTATTTACCCCTCCTGCAACCAGAGATTGGATATATACCAGGAACATAAGTAAAGAAATTAAATAATGATAGATGTTGTAAAAACCAGAAGAAAAAAACAGATAGGAAAATGAACAAGGAAATAAAATAAGCATGAGCATTGTGAATGTGACTGATTATTGTGTCTCTTAACAGTGAAAACAGCTCTATATAATATTGTGACTATACTAACCACGAAGCAGATGTGAGGAAAAGAGTACCAATGTTGTATTATGGACAGGCTGGGAACAGAAGGGGTTATATCAAGAGACATGGTAAGTACCACTGATGGGGTATGAGTGTTATTGGTAGGGTGCCTGATCCTACAAACAATACTGGAATGGCAATTACTACCATGGGCAATCTCCTAGGTACAAACAGGAATGGTACAGACACTGGCACCAGGGGGAGATGGCTTGTGCCTCCTGCTGCCTGGGGACCTCTAGGAGCTACTTTAGGTGCAGGCAGAAGCAAGAAGTAGTCTTCTGGCTGCTCTGAGCTCTGTGTTTGATTTATGATGGTTGGCTCCAGGGTGCCAAAGTGCAGAGATCAGATCTATCTCTTCTTTTCTTAGATCAAATTCTTAGAACTGCTAAATTTTGCCCTGGAATGAGTCTGGACTATAGATTTCATAGAAACAGTAGGCAGGGCAGTATACATGTACAGGGGGAAAACACCCCTTCTTTGAGACCCCTTTGCAGCAGCCAAGCTGGGACAACAGCTGACAGGCAAGGGTGTAATAGACCCACTGGACAACAATGGTACTATGCAAGGTAATGAGCATTATGCATGGTAAGGTCTATGCTAGCTGTGAACTTCATGTTGGTAGGAGAATGGACACAAATAGTAAAGTGGCATAACTTGTACCTATTTGTCAGTCAACACAAAAAAATTAGGAGAGAAGTCAACCATGGGGAAAGAAGCAGACGTACACAACCCTCTCCACCCACATGCTCCTCATCTTCCCTCCTAGAAGATGTATCTATGCTGTCAGTACCACACAGGCCAATTTTGTCCCAGAGCTAATGACAGTTCTGCATGAATGCAACCTTCTTGTTTAAAAAAAAAAAAAAAAACAAAAAAAAAAAAGCAGCAAGGCCCAAACAAACATGCAATTATGACAAATTGATGAAGAATCTCATCTACAAAAAACAGTGAATAACATCAGTTAAGAGGTGGAGAGCCCCTCTGTAGCCATGCCATACTCATCAGGTCTAATACTTGATTTAAGAGTGGTCATCACCACATACCTAATTTGTACAATAACTTAATCTTTTTTCAGAGGGTTCACAATTTTTCCCATGAAGAGTATAGTGTTCTCTATAGTTATGACCATTAGGAAGGGCCTGTCGAATCTAACAGTAACTGGAACGGACATAGGCACTATTTCCATGCCTGTGGCAGCTGCTGCTTCGGTGCCAGTCTCATCCACCTTTACCACAGCCTTATGAACAGCCTGTGAAGAAACAGACATTTTACAAGTCAAGGGAGTACAAAACTAATCACCTAAATAAGAATGAGAGTTACAAGTACCTGAAGAAGTTACTGGTAAGAAACAAGTGTCAGATGGACAGGTGTGAGTCCACTGCTTAAAGGCAGCAAAGTTAGGGGGAAAAACACACCCAGCAAGCTATGTGCAGCACAGCTTCCTAACTCCTGAGAGGAAAAGTTACTCTCCAATGGAGGGGCATCTGTCTGCTAGTGAAAACTGGCAGAGTTTTTGTTTCTTTTCCTATTCCTTGCATCCACTCATGGAGATCTGTACAGCTAGACCAAATGTTAAGAGAGTATGAACATATTTAACTGTATATTAGAAGTTGATATAGTTGAAGAAATTGCATTCAGATTAGCACAATGAATAGAAATCTGAAATTATGCTTCCTATGTTCCTTCCTGTTTTGGGAAAAATGGGAGCAAAGATGAAGGGTCAGAAATGGATGGTTAAAGCACAGAAACATAAACGTTTGACCTTGCAAAATCAAGACACTGACAGATCCTGATTCACTAATGTCCACTTGAAGACATGAGGGCAGTTGTTTCTTCATTAGACAATTAAGTTTGTCCTGATTGCTGGTTTTAACTCCAGGTTTATTGAAGCATCACCTACCTGTAGCTTTTGCCTGACTGTGGCAGTCATTGTTCATATGCTTGGAGCCAAATGTTTGTAATAACTGCATTTTCATTTCCCCCAAATTGTTTAAAAGCAAGCAGTGTTTTTCCTCTTCCCTCACCTCCATGAAATACAAGGAGTGATACATCCTACAGCTCCCTACCTCCCCACAAGCAGGCTAAAGAAGGCAGAGACAAAGAAAAGCAGCCAGTAGTGACTGTAGTAACATGCTTCAAGAGCATACCAAGGTGTGGATAGATGATTATTTGGTCATGTCTGTTTTATAAAGTTGCCCCATGCAGATCAAAATAGCCTTATAGATTAAAAAATTGCAGATTTGTAACTTGCTTCAACCCAATTGCTCATACAATGCAACCAACACGGACAAAATACTTCCTATGCCATCAGCTGCCTTTTCACATGAAGCAAAGCCTTTTTACATGAGTTTTGCTCCATGAATACCTGTGCAGAAAGTGATGCAAGTATCAGTAACCATGGGCCCATGAAATAAAAAAAAGTATGACTTACCTGGGAAATTCTGTGCTGGGGCTGCCCAGTGATCCCAGAAAGGTCAGCCTTATCAGTAAATAGGTCCATGATTCCCATTTTATATAAGATATCTTTTAGGTTGTATGTCCCATAAAGCGTGAATTTAGGAAGATACAAATTTACTGAGCTGCCAGAAAAGAAATGTGAGAAAGCAGTAAAACATTTGATCAGTTATCATTGAATAACAGAGACTGATAAGAGATAAACTGAATTTGCTTTCTCCCTAAAGACATTTTGCCTGCAGCCTCTCTCTAGCCTACATAGGAGATGTAAATTTCCTGAAGTTAGTGATCTCTTTTGCAATCTGCTGGAAGCACCTTCATTATGAGACATTACTGAGGATGCAGAGGATTCACCTTGTGAAAAAAAGATTCCTTTAGGTGTCTCAAGCTGAGCACAAAAATATCCAACACATTCAAGTTCACTGGTTACTTTTGGGGAAAAAAAACCCTGGCCTTATGTAGTTATCATATAAAACAAGACAGATAAACCAGAACTATATCCACTGAAGAAGCAGGAAAACAATAAGTAGTGACAGAAGGCATGGCAAAATAAAAAAACAAAAGCAAATTTATGGAATATGGTTAGTCAATAGATAATTAATTTTCTATGTCAAGCCCAGTGTCTGACTTACTCAATTTTAAGTGACTAGATTGCTGCTTTCCATAAATTAACCAAAGCTCTATGTTCCTAAGTATCTTACAATTACTTTTCAAAGGTTAAGGCCAGCATTTACAGCTAGAAGGAGCATAGTGAGACAGAGGTTAGTGATAGTGCTGACATTAGGTACTGTTTTCTGGTGAGAAACCAGGACAGCTCTCTCTCTTCAGGTCAGGCAGATGTGGAGCACTTATGAAGCTAGCCAAGAGAAAGTTATCTGGTGGGAAGGTGAGAAGGAAAAGGCCCATATCTCCAGCACTGCACAGCATCTAATGCCAGCTCTGGCTATATCCGAAAACAAGAGTGCTGGTGGGTTGATAACAGGTTGCTGATCTCATACTTCTCTCTGATTTCAGTCTGTGCTGATTGCTGCCCAAATGAGGATGCAGCTATCACTGAATCATCTGCCTTACTGTTACCTAAAGGTATTCCTTCACAAGCCCCCAGCTGCTTACAATACAGAGGAAAGGGAAAGCCACAGACACACCGTAGCAATGCAGCCAGGAAAGGAGCAGTGGGACACACTTTCCAGAAACGAAAGTGGCCTTTTCTCTATAGTTCAGCCATTTAAAATATCTCAGCTGGCTCTACCAGTGACACTTCAACACTATCCTCTTTGTCAGCCCCAGAAGTGAAAGATGGCCCTCACAACACTCCTGCCACTAATATCAACATCAATTTTCAGACAAAGAAGGGACAAACACAGGTAGCCCACAGCCTTTAAATGACTCCATATAATACTTTCATTTATTAAGGCCTCCCAGAAACTCCAAATAATAGCAGATGCAATAAATTGTTTTAAAGATTAAGGGGGAAAGGAGGCATTTGTGTCATTATTTTGTAGGAGGTTTTTTACTTTGCAGGTTATGATGTAGGTTATGATGAAAAATGGGCAGCAGCATGAAACAAACATGTCTTTGACTGTGATTTTTCTTCACAATTTAAGATGGAGAGGGGAAATACAAATTCCTCCAATTGTATTTAGTGTTTGTCTTGATAATTGTAAAGGCAATTGTTTCTTTGGCAAAAATTATACATTAGTATCTTGATTAACCATCTTATTTTTCCTGTAGTTACAAACCCCATAGCTACTCCCAGAAGTTTCAAAACTGTAAAGGTGCACAGAGAATTACATACATTTTTGTTGGTGTTTTTTTTGGGGGGGTGGTGGGAGGGTTTGTTTTGTTTTTTTTGTTTTGTTTTATCTTTTTCACATATGAAAAAGAGATTAGATTCTTTCTTTTCTATTTAACAGTGAATCTGAGTTATGAGCATGAAACAAGTTTTGGGTTCCTGCATTTCAGATGTATTTTTTGTCTTGAGAATGGACCATCTGTACCATGATTTTCAAGTGTCTGCGTGACACTAACGTGACACATCAAATTAATGGATGAATACAAGAGCTTGATATTGTAAACATGTTGTACCTATTCTTGTATACGTATTTTGTGAAAGGCTATTGCCATACATGACACTAAATGTAAGGACTCTGTTATTTTTGAAAGTGTATGAACTTTATGCCTTCTAGTCTCAAAGCTATCATTAATTGAGTGTACATTACTCCAATTTTGCCTAAGTCCTCAGAAAGCCTCAAATTTGCCTAAGCCTCAGAAAATATCTTTATCAGTGAGCTTTGCCCTCACAGTTACTGAATGGAAGTAGTTATTTTGGCGTTAACTGTACAATTAGTGTTAAATTTAATAGGCAGAAATTAGGAAAGAGACAAGAAAAGAGGCTAAAGTGATAGAAATTTATTGTAAATAGAAGGCCTCCCCCAAAAAAAGGGAGGTCTAAATCAAAAAACTCGGGCCTATTGATATCAGAAGATGGGAAACAAAGTACAGAAATAGCAAAAGCCCTAATCTGTGAAGGCTTTCAGTGCATGCAGTACTGAATGTGAAAACACACAGACACTAAAGAGCCAGATTCAACTTTGGTCAGGGGATTTCTTCTACTGATTAAAGCAGAACTTAAAATGGCATGCTGATTGTGTGTCATAACCCAGCACACTTGTTTCCTTGGCAACCACCTGAAAGGAGAACTGCAGAATTTTACCTTTTTGTGACTAATGTCCTCCACCTGGACAAACGTTCACAGGACAATCTTTTCTCCAGCTTCCTCATTCTTCCTCTATCAGGCAGAATAAAAAATGCTGAAGCACCTCCTTTGTAATCCATTTGCACAATAGTAGAAGACAGCTGCTCATCATAGCCATGCTTGAACAGGCCCATTCCAAACATCATTGGGACTTCAACAGCCTTGTTCCCATCCACAAAAAATTTGCTCATTTTAGTGTACTTTGGATCAAAAGGCTTTTCCCATTCAGCTTGAAATATAAGAGACAGAGTTACAGGATATTTTGAGGACATAAAACCATACAACATATTAACATAGGACACATTCTTAGATGACAGAAACTGGCACAGTTGGATCAGCTTCAAAGACAAACCAATTTGCAATGATCACTTCATCATACTAAATGCTCAGAATAATTCAATAGCAAACACTCTTGGTAGAATGTGATGTAAAAACACTCCCTTAGATCTTACAGCAGGCTGCAAAATCCTTCATGTAGATGAGTTATCAAGGGTTCTAACTTGCACTTTTCCTCCACAATAACAGTTTTGAGGAGCCTGTAAAATCCTCATATAACTCAGCTTTTATCTAAGCCCAAAAGAAGATTCTCTCATTTTCTTATTCCCAGACCAAAATATGTTTGTGAAGGGTAACACGAAGGATGAATTCTTCAATGAAATTAAGGGATTTAGGTTACTTGCAGAGAGGTGTTGATACCTCACATTAGCTGATGATGTATAGAGTCATAAAGAACTTAATTTTATGAGACTGCTGAGTTAAGAAACAAAACAGCAACAGCAGAAACCTTTTCAACTGTCATCTTCACCATATTAAATTTTCAAAGGTTTCTCACTTAGTCATGGTGAAGCAAACCATCTGCATTGAAGCTCTGAAAGATTCTTATCCTCAGTGGAGAAGAATTTCAAAGCTAAATTCCAGGTATACACATCATATATTTCAGAGGCTGAGCAAATTTTTTAAAAAGGGGAGAAATGTGGAGTTTTGGAAAGTTTTTTTGTTGTTTTTATTTATTTATATATATATATGTATATATTTTTAAATCTTGTTGCTCTGTAGTAAATTTTTCCCTCTAGAACAAAACTAACGTTTATCAAATGTAATGGGCATAATCTGAGCATTGACTCTAAGCAAAATAAATGGCATCAAGAAAACCATGAAACAAAACGCAACCCTTTTTGACTTCTGATTTCTATTTGAACAGTGATTACTAGGCAACTTGTTACAAATGAAATAATTATCATCTGCTGTTTTCACTATCTGACTTAGCCTGCACTACTAAACAGCTTTTGAAAAAGTGAAATGAGACTTCTTCAGTGCATGTCTTGGTCTCTGAAATCATATATTGACAACTACAATAATCTGAACTGGGAAAATTGCTACTTTTATATATTTTATATACTTTTACATACTTCATTAGTAGTGACTTCTATCATCAGATATATAACACACAGGACTTCTACATTATTATGCTTAAGGGGAAAAAAAAACCAGAATGAATAAAAGAAACATGAATGACACCAGTCCTGAAAAACTTTAACAACATTTATCAATTGATTTTAAATAGAACTTTGCTTGAAAACTGTTAGGACCTCTACTCTGGGCTTCAGGAGAGCAAACTTTGGCCTCTTCAGAGATCTGCTTGGGATACAGCCATGGAGGGAAGAGGGCCCCGAAAAAGCTGGTTTGTCACAACAATCTCATGCTGCTCTATGGGCTGGGGCAGAGTGGCTGGAAAGTGTCCAGAAAGTGGCCTTAAGGGAAAGAACCTGGGGGTGTTGGTCAATGGCAGCAGCTGAACATGAGCCAGCTGTGCCCAGGTGGCCAAGAAGGCCGATGGCATCCTGACCTCTGCCAGCAGTAGTGTGGCCAACAGGAGCAGGGCAGGGATTGTCCCCCTGTACCCAGCACTGGTGAGACCACAAGTCGAAATCTGTGTCCTGTTTTGGGCCCCTCACAACGAGAAAGACATTGAAGTGCTGAAGCATTGAGGCAACAGAGCTGGGGAAGAGTCAGTCATGTGAGGAGCAGCTGAGGGGACTGGGGTTTTTTAGCCTGGAGAAAAGGAGGCTGTAGTGGGGAACCTCATTGCTCTCTACAACTGCCAGAAAGGAGCCTGTAGCCAGGTCAGGGTCAGTCTCCTCTTCCAGGCAACAAGTGATAGGACAAGAGGAAATGGCCTCAAGCTATTTTAGGGCAAGTTGAGGCTGGACATCAGGAAGAATTTTTTCACTGAAAGTGTTGTCAAATATTTTAACAGGCTGCCCAGGGATATGGTAGATTCATGATCACTGGAAACGTTCAAGAAATTACTGGACTTGTCATTCAGTGCAAATAGTCTATTTGACATGGTGGTGGTGTTCAGTCAAAGGTTGACTTAAAAGATATTGGAGGTCTTTTCCAACCTTAACAGTTCTATGATTCTATTAATATTCAAGGATGACCTCCACCAAGTACAGGATTGGTCTTCCTAAGAACTTGGGTAAAAATGCCAGGAGGCCTGTGAGGATGAAGAAGGAGTTCTTTGGTGATCTCATACACAAACAGGTGGCCTACAGAGGGTGGAAGCAAGGACAGGTAACCTGGGAGATATAAAAAGAGATTTTCTGAGTCTCCAGGGATTAGGTTAGGAAAGTTAAAGGTGTGATAGAATTCAATCTGGCCAGGGACATTGAGGGCAACAAGAAAAGCTTCTATAGGTAAGACAGTGATAAAAGGAAGACTAGGGAAGATGTGAACCCTTTCCAGAAGGAAATGGGAAACCTGGTTACCCATAACATGGACAAGGCTGAAAGTAATCAATGATATTTTCTGCCACAATCTTTACTGGCAAGTGCAGGAACTGGGAGATTGAGAAACTGTCCACTGTAGAAGATCAAGACCACGTGAAGAACCTTAAGATGAACTTGTTCATGGGACCTGATAGAATGTGTCTGCAGACCCTGAGGGAAATAGTTGGAACATCTAAACCACTATCTGTCACATTTGAGAATGATGGCAGTCCAGAGAAATTCCCACTGACTGAAAAAGAGAAATAAGAGCTCTCACATTTGAAAAATTAAGAAAAGGGAGACCCAGGAAACTACCAGTCTTTCTCACCTCTTTGAGTGGCAAGATTATGGAGCAGATCCTCCTGAAAACTATGCTAAGACACATGGAAAATTAGGAAGTTATTGGTGACAGACAACATGACAAATTACTAAGGGTAATTTGTGGTAAAGGAAGAGAAATTGATGTCATCTGCCTGGAGCTGTGCAAAGCATTTCACACTGCCCTGCATGACATCCTTGACTCTAAACTGGAGAGATGGGTGTGACAGATGACCTACTCAATGGATAAGGAATTGTCTGGATGTTTGCATTTGAAGGCTTGCAGTCTTGTTGTCCAAGGGGAGATGAGGGATGACCAGTGCTCCTTGGAGGTTGGTATTAGGACCAGTGCTGCTCAATATCTTTGTTGGTGAAGTGAACAGTGGAATTGAGTGCACCCTCAGAAAGTTAGCCAGTGACACCACAATGGTGTCATTCTATTGACATGCTGTAAGGAAAGGATGCCCTCCAGAGGGAAGGGATACCACCCAGACAGAGAGGGAGAGTTAGACAGGCTTGAGAGGCCCCATTAGAATGTCATGAAGTTCAACAAGGCCAAGTACAAGGTCCTGCATGTGTGCTGGGGCAATCCCAATCACAAATATAAGCTGGGAAAAAAGTGCACTGAGTTGAAAGCAGACCTGAAGAGAAGGACTTGGTACTGTTTGTTGATGAGAACCTCAACCTGGCACAGCAATGTGTGCTTGCAGCCCAGAAAGCCAAACAGATGCTGAGCTGAATCACAAGAAGTGTAGCCAGCTGCACTTCTGTTTCACTCTGGCAAGATCCTGCCTGGAGTTCTGCACTCAGCTCTAGTGTCTCCAACAAAAGAAGGATGTGGACCTGTTGGAGTAACTCCAGAGGAGGGCCATGAAAATGATCAGAGGGCTGGAGTTCCTCTCCTATGAAGACTGAGAGAGTTGGGGCTGTTCAGTCTGGGAAGAGAAGGATCCAAGGAGACCTTAGAGTTCATCAAGTATCTAAAGGGGGTCTATAGAGGGGGGAAAGATTTTTTATACAAGCAGATAGTGATAGGACAAAGGGGAATGACTTTAAATGGAAAGAGGGAAAATTTAAATTTAGATTAGATATAAGGAAGAAATCCTTCACTATGAGGGTGGTGAGGCTGGAATAGAGAAATTGTAGATTTGATCCCTGGCAGTGATCAAGGCCAGGTTGGAAAGTTCTTTGAGCACTCTAGTGCAATAGAAGATGTCCCCGCCCATCACAGAGGGGTTGGAACTAGATGATCATTAGGGTCCCAAATCAAGACTATCAGTTAGCACACAGATTAGACAGAGATGATATTCATTAATACTTCCCTCATATTTCAAGGGCACTCTTATTCCTGTTCTCACTTCTGTCTTAGGGGGATACCTTCCAGGCACCTTCCTCAAGTGCTTCACAGTGCTCAAGCGGCAAAATGAAATTTGAAGTACTCTTTGCTTTACCAGCTTGACTAAGGCATGAAAAGGGATTGATGTAATATGTGGAATAACATGTCTTGTAGGTCAGATTCAGGAAAATATTGTCAGACTTCTGTCCTTGAAGAAGGAATTCTGTACTGTGCTACACCACGAAAAAAAGTCACTAGTAATGTGCAAGAAAGCAATGCACAAAAAGAGGACAAGCACCTAAAAGACTAGTTATACAGCTAAGTAAGGTTTAGAAATCCTCTCCATATTAATCCCAGCTCTAGATAATTAACCTACTCTTGATTTCAAAATTTTAAAAAATGTTATTATTGCCATTAATGCTATACTTTAATCCATTTGTTTTAAAATTGGAGAGGTAAAACTAAAAATCCACCACCTTGAGAAGAGTTAGGAAATCTTTGCAATAATAAACTGGAAACCTCATTAAAAAACCCCAACAACCCTTATTGTTAGAACATGTAAAAGTTAACTGTAATAAAAAATTATATTTAATACATGATTTCTTGGGCTTTTGTCCCCATTGTGATACTAAATTTATTGCTCATTCTGAAAGATGTACCTGATGCTTAATAAAAGCCTAAATTCAAACATTATTTGAGATAAACAGGTTTTCAAGAGAGCTAAATAACATCAATCATCTGTACTTCAATCAGCTACATTTAGTTGTGGCCAAATCTCCAGACATTAATACAAGGAACAGAGATGCAGATGGAAGGCAAAACAAAACAGAAATAGAGTTCTTAATTATTTTCAGGGGAAGCCTCATATTGGAAAGTGAAAGCATCCAGGTAAACAGTTCTAAAAGGAGAGCTTTCCTTTCAAAAAATTGCCTAATAGGCTATCTCCTTTTCAATTAAAAAGCTTGAAGATATTTTTATCAGATAAATTACAGAATATTATTTTTCTTACTACAAATACTTCGCTTTCAGCATATAATCAGAAAGAGAGAGAAAGTTTGAAATAAGATGCAATATCTGTTATTAGACCACTGATTGAGCCTTACAGCCTTGATCCTCTTCTTCTCATTAGATCAGAAGTCTGAAAAGCTCTGGGAAGATCTGAAGACTGTATCTAAGCAGACTGCACAAGTTAATTAAGAAAAACAAGCTTATTGTCAATAGGCTTGTATTTGATACTGGTGGGTCCGTCTCTTCACTGGAAAATATTAGAATCTGCAAATCAAAAAAAAAGGTTGAAAACTAAGCCTCTAGACACACCAGGACTACAGATATGCTATTGGCAAAGGCACAGTTAGTGAAAAAATAAGGAGAACATGAATGCAAAAGTAAAGCTATTGTAGCATGTTTAGTTTTGAACACAAACATTCACGGTAACAGCAAAGCTGTTGTCTAAACATATTTTCTGTTTGATAAGATGCTGTTTTCCTTTAATAGCATTCTTCACGTTTAACTCTGAACTTGCTGAACAAAACAAACCAGCTGGATTGAAATTCACAGAAATGGATTTCAGCCAAGCATTCAAAAAAGTGCTTGAATCCCAGTAGACTGTATGGAATTAGATGTTTTCCTGCCTAGAGATGCCTTCCTCAGCATATATTTAACTTAATTTTATGAAGGAAAGAAGTTTATATATTAAAATATATAGGAAAATTTGCCATACATTTTGCTAGGAGTTGTCAGTGTCAAGTAGAACATTATTTCAAATAGCTTTTTTCTAATTAAATATAAGTGAGGACCAAAAGGAAAACAAGATATGAGCCCATCTGCAAAACCATACTGCAAAAAAAAGATGAAGTCCAATACTGACCTGAGGAAATAATTTATGGAGTAGAAGAACATGATATGTATATCTTACCGTTAAAATAAATATAGCTAATAAGGAGAATTTCAGTGAGTGGATCTAGGTTATTTATGAGGTCCTTGATTTTTCCATTCGTTCTTCTTGCTACATATTCATTGATCTTTAGCTGGGCTTGATCAGCTTTCTTGAAGTTCATAGGATAAGCTTCTCCTTCATAGAAGTTCCTGAGATTACTTAAAAATTTTTCTTGTGGCTTCAGTTGATCAAGCACAAACAGAACATTTCCCATATTCAGCTGTAACCCCCCATTCCTTCTGTTTACCATTTGCATGAGTTGACGATAACCTTCATGTATGTCATTTTCAGAAATCTGACGAGGGTTAAAGCAAAGGACCCTAAGAATCTGTGTCAGGGTGTCTGACCTGGCACCCAGAGTCAGCATTGCAAAGGCAGTAGAGATGCTCAAAGGAGAGAAGAAAACATTCCCATTGTTTTCACGAGAAGAAATCTCTTTGTAGAAACAACATGCAAATTGACAAACACTGTTCCTTACACTCTGCCATGGCATGTTTCGGTTTTCTTGCACTCTTTGATTCTGGTTTCTTACCCCTTGTTGATAAAGCTCATAGCAATAACTGTTGGAATGGATTCCAACAAGTAAAAGACACAGGAAAAGCAACATCTTCATATTTCTGTGATTCTGTAATAGAAGAAAAGTTACATTTGGCTTACAAATCTTTTCACCTTGTGTTTAGCAATACATCAATCCCTTCACTTTGCAGAGCTAGCTTAGCATCAGTGACTCTGAGATGCTTGAATTGAGGGAAAATGAGCTTTCTATTTCAAGGAAGCAGACTCTGGAAAATTACTCAACCTACTGAAGAGGTTATGAAATAATGAAAATTAAAGTCAAAGAGGGATGAGGTAATTCCAAAGACGCCCTCATTAAAGTTTAGCTACAATTCATTTTAAACTGTTTTTTTTTCTCCAATATTGTTTTCAGTGTGGCTTTAAGTGATGGAAGAGTCAAAAGTACAGGTTTACAGAGCAGAAAGCAAGGGAGACAGACAAGGCTAATCAGGTAAATTTGGAAGTTAAACTGATGAAAAATCAAAGCAGAAGAAAGGCCCAATATACCTCTTTTGTGAAAATTAAAACATATATTTTTGAATGGGCTGCATGTAAACCCATATGCAGGCACCTCAGAGAAAGTAAATGCACTTGTTAATGAGGAAGTGATGAATATTTATGGTGATTCCATAAAAGTTGAACAGTTGAGCACAACTAAAATAAAATAACTTCCACAAAAATAACAAAAGAAAGAAATAGCAATTAGGATGTTATGAAATATAACCTGGGAATACAATGCTGCTTATAATGAAAGGGAAAATGGATATGTGCTTAGAACAAAAGGAAGTGTGCCTGCTGCATGCAAAGGCATGCCCAGCCCAGTGAGTGAATCAAACCACCTAAAAATAAAAATTAAAAAAAAACCCCAAAAAGGAGAGAAATGTTAGAGCAATCACTGTCTTTATCATCAGAAAGACAAAAAAGGATGATTTGGAAGAGAAGCCTGCAATGGTTGGAAATGAAGATGAGTGAGTGAATTCTGGAGGAACAAAGACATGAAAAAATATAGATAGAACAGGAAAACCTTTTCCAGACCAACATGGAAACCATTCATTCCACATCTATGGTAATACTTTTACTTCTAGAAATTAATACTGTATCACAATTGGTTCAATAGCTCATCTCAATAGAGAGAAGTAAAGATGTGGAATATCCGGAAATCCAAAACATCCTCCTGTGGTATGTGATCATTTGACCTATGGAACCTTTTATAAAACAGTTCTCTCTGGGGGAAAAATATCTGTTCTTGACTCACACGGAGAAATGCAGCTTCTGCCCTGTAAAAGCTCTGAATTCTTATCAGGCCCCACCATGATCCCACATTTGTGTTCTCCACTTTCCATCATTTTTTTTCTCCAAAACCCAGTGAACTCAGGACGCTGATCTCAGCTTTAGTAACACATGCTCTAAATATTTCTTAATTTACACTCTCAATATCGTGGTCATAGAAATACTACTATCTCTGAAGTATCTCAAGGGCCTGAACCCCATGACAAATCACTTTCAGACCACGCGCTTTCAAATCTAGAACACGTTTAAATTTAAGTACTGATTTGTTTGCAACTTCTTCCACCATCACTCTTACCCTAATTCTTTTAGCCACAGTTTCTTCTTTTTTAAGCTCTCTAGGTGCTTTAGAGGGTAATCCTTAAGTTCCCACTTCCATTTCATTTCATGCCCTACATTTATTATTATCATTAATTTACTTAATTTAAAACACTTAGAAATGCAGTTTTCCTAAGGAGAGTCACGCCTCATGAATGTGCCAGTCTCACAGAGGACTAATTTTTCTATTTAAAAAAACCCAAAATTATAATGAAACAATACAAGAAACTTTAAGCCAAAACTTGAATACGAACATAATAATTTCTCAATTGATTATTCAAAAATCCTGAATATAATGTTTGATAATTTTTCCACATTAAAAAAACCCCAAAACATTACTTACAGTGAATTCAAAAATCCTGTTGTATTCACCAGGTCTGCACGGGTCCTTGCTCAGTTGTTTATGCTGCTGAATACAAAGCAGGGTATCCTCTAGTAAAGGTTAAGATCATCTAAGGGCTGTGACTCACACATTATAATTTTAGAGATTAGTATGATGTCGAAACTAGTTTTACTGGACACTTAACTTTACTGAATATGTTTCACACATGACTTCTTATTATTCATGACTATCTGATCACTCTGGTTAGATTCAAACTCATTTTCCTCAGACTGAACCTACTGTTTCTTAACATCAAACATTCATACACATCTCAGTTGCCTGAATCTACTATTTTATGAACTAGTTACCAGAAGTAGTAACTACAGAGTAATATTTTGAACATAATTTGCATAATTTGCATAATTTTCAATAACATTGCTGCCACTAAGGCAGAAGGACAAGGCTTGATGCACCAAGACAATCTGAATTTTTATGATCTACCGTGCTTTGTCTCCTGTATATCCGTGGCTGGGGTTGATTGTCTCCAGGTGAAGCCAGTGATGATTCTAATAGGTGCAGGGCTTAAAACACTGTTGTGCTACACTAGCAAATGCTGTCAGATGTGTACCTGGCTGTCCACTCCCAGATTGGGAATCCACTGGCACTAAGAGCTGTGATATTGACTCCTGGGCCACTTGTATGGGCCCTGTGCCCAGAGAAGAAGAATGTGGCTGGGATGCCATGGAATGCAGGTGATCACAGTTACAAGCTTGGCCTGGGGACAGGGGGTGGAAGCTGAGGAACATGGGTGTTAAATAGAGCAAGTCTTTAGATCAGCTTACTATTTTATAATCTGGGATGAGAGGAGCAATCTCCTCTGATGGTGTGCCAAGTTCAGCTGGGTCAGATCAGACAGGCTGGTATCCTGGTACCCAGGAGTAGAGACAGCTCTACTCCTGGGTTCAGAATGACTGAAGCGTCATGGAAGGCAGCTCTGGGGACCACACAGCTGAAACCCTTACTCAAACCAGGCCATACACATTGGGTTGCTCAGGATGGTGTCCTGCTGGGTTTTGACTCCCTCAGCAATGAGACTCCACAGGTTCTCTGGGCAATGTCTTTATTGCAGTGTTTGACAACACTGACACTAAAACTGACTAGCAGGTTTTCTGTACATTTAAATGGAACTTCTTGTATTTTAATTTGTGCTCACTGCCTCTTGTCACTAGATGCCACTGAGCAGAGGCTATCTCTGTCTTTACTTGTCTCATCAAAAATTGGGTGATTATACATTGTTGAGACCTACACAGGTCTCTTTTTCTCTGGGCTAAACATTACTAGCCTTCACTCTTTTAGCCTCTCATATGTCAGATGCTGCAATTTTTCAATGACCATTGAAATATGAATATCACCAATGAATAGCACTCTAATGGACTTATTCCGGTATGTCCATGTCCTCCTTGCACTGTGGAGCCCAGCAATGGCTGCAGCTCTCCAGATGTGTATGGCAGGGGTGAGTAAAGAATAAGGATTGCTTCTGGTGACCTGCTGGCAATGCTCTTAATACAGCTCAAGTACATGGAACTACAGACTGGTAGAATAATGGAATGGTTTGAGTTGGAAGGGACCTCAAATATCATCTAGTTGCAAGGCCCCTGTCATGGGCAAGGATACCTTCCACTAGACCAGGTTTGTCAAAGCCCCATCCAACCTCACCTTGAACACTTCCAGGGAAGGGGCACCCACAGTTTCTGTGTTTCAATATCTGTCCAGTCTCACAGTGAAGAATTTCTTGTTTATATCTAATCTAAATCTACTGTCCTTCTGTTTAAGGCCTTGTTCTATCACTTTGTAAAAAGCCCCTCTGCAGCTCTCCTGCAGGACCCTTTTAGGTATTAGAAGGCCACAATAAGGTCACCATGGAGCCTTCTCCAGGCTGAACAAGCCCAGCTCCTCCAGCCTGTTTTTGCAGGAGAGATGTCTTTGCAGGAGAGATGTCCAAGTCCTCTGATCATATCTGTGGACAGGTTCTCTTCTGGACAGATGTGCATCCTTCTTGTCTGGGGGACCCCAGAGCTGGATGCAGCACTGCAGATGAGGTCTCATGAGGGAAGAATAGAGGAGTAGAATCCTCTCCTTTGCCCTGCTGCCCACACTGCTTTGGATGCAGCCCAGGACACATCTGGCTCTCTGGGATGTGAGTGCACATTGCTGGGTCATGTCCAACCTCTCATCCATCAGCACCCCAAAATCCTTCTCAGCAGGGCTGCTCTGATCTGTTCATCCCTCAGCCTGTGTTGATACTGGGGGTTGTCCTGACCCGGGTGCAGCAGCTTGCACTTGGTCTTGTTAAACCTCATGGGATTCCCATGGGCCCACTGCTTGAGCTAGTCCTGGTCCCCATGGATGGCACCCATCCTTCAGGCATGGCAACTGCACCACTCTGCTTGGTGGAGCCTGCATTTCCTGCAAGCACTTACTGCTGGCTCCTGGTCTACCAGGAGCCTCCGATCCCCATGCACAGCATCTCTCTTTCTAAAACTAGGGTAATATTTTCTCTCATTTTCCCTTCAAAATGGAACCATTTTCAGGGAGGGACCAACCCTTACTACACACAAATAGAGCACTGACCTCAATGCTGTTTCTAAGGACAATTGGAATACTAAGCCTAACAATAATTCAGCAATATTTTCTGTGGGGCAAAGATACAGCCAGTGAAAGTTGTTGATGATAGGACCTATCAAGATGCTCAACAGATTGCAGAAAACCCCTTAAACAAGTTGCTTATGAGGTAAAACAAGAAATAGGCAGCTTTGAGGCAGGATGCCGGACTCACACATAGTATGTTCTTCACACACACCACTCACCTGAAGGAGTACTTGAGATACTATTTTCACTGCTTCTTGTATAAATAAGAGCAAAGAATCTTGCTTAGAGCTGGCTTTTAATAATGGGCTGCAGTTTTCATGGTATATAAAAACTGATTTCTGATGAAGGAAGGAAGCCCAATTAAATACAGACGCCATGCTAATGACAAGGTGACGGATGAATGACTAAGACAGATTTGAACACACCTAGGCCACACCTCAGGACACTTGCAGGAGAAAGCTGCTGCTGAACATGAGAAAGGTACCCTATGATGGAAAGAAGGAAGAAAAAATCAATACAGTTTCAATTTCTATGAATAATGTGAATCTATGGACATTAATATTAAAGAAAGTCCAAATTTTTTTTTTCGTATGTTTCCAGTGTCAAGCCATGACAGGAAGGAAGATAAAGAAAAGGGTAACAGGTCTAGACCCAGCTGTATAATATCTGTATTTGATGAAAAATCTTCAACAACCATCAACAATGATTTTTATTGAAATTATAAACAGAATATTGATTTACAAATAGTTTAGCCATTTTGCTGAGTTTGAAGATTGGGTTATTTCAGAGTAATGTCGCATATGTTGAAGACATGATACTGATAGTGAACAGGGAATTTTCTCACTTACACTAGGGACTTTTCTAAAGGTTCTACAGCTCTTACACTGCTAACATTGAACTGTTCCTAGGTAGCTGAGCCCCAGCTGACAAAATTTAATGTAAATACATGTGCTTTGAGCCAAGAAGTTGAAAGAGGTTTGTTTATGCAAGGCTTCTCTCTCAACTATATATAGTAACCATAGGTGACACAAGCAGGGTGTTCTACTGCATAAACAAGGCCTCAGAGACTCTCCTTAGCCTGTGCTAAACCACAGATACCAGGTGTGTATACACCTTCAAAGAGATGGAGGAATTTCTTAATTTGTTGTCTCATTGAAACTAAAGCACTTCCTCATAACCATAATTAAAAAAGGGAGGCAACATGGACTGGAAAACAAATTTATATTAAGTTGTTCTTTTCTGAATCTAATAATACTTTCTCCTGGAAACATAATAGGGGAGAGTATGTGGCCTTTGTAAACAGTGAGCTATGATCAGTCCGATTTAGGGCATCTTTTTCCTTACAATAATGTAAATATGATCCTTTATAGACAGCTCAGGTCTTGAGGAATCTCTCAAAAATTATTACTTATTAAGTAGAGCGTTGTTAGAGATGACCCACAGAGATAGTAGGCACTGCAAGGCATCTCCATTTAGTAATGGGACTTTTCACAATTCTTTTAGTCCTAGGACTTCCTACCAGTAAGTCTATTGCACTACACAACAAACAGGTAGAAGAATTCACCAAACTAACAAAGTTTGGAATAGCTTGGAATTGGCTGGCATGTCTACAGTTTCTGTTCCCACAACTATCTGAAGCATTCCTTCACCTGAGAGCTTCATCCTGACAGCATTTCTTTGGGCAAGATTCTCACAGGCCCACACTGTTTGAGTTCAATAAAATGAATTTTCTTATTTTAAGCTCCCTTAGAAGGAAATTATAGGGAAGCATAAATCCAAACAATTGACAAACATTACCCACAGAGACTGAAGTGTTTTCTTCCTTCAAAGTCTTTTTATTTTTCCTACCTAAGACTTTTCTCAATCTCTCAATCCTCTCTTTCATCACTCAATGAAAGAAAGAAAGAATATGTCGTCCCCAGAATCCTGGTCAATGTTCCCTTAATTTCCAGTCTTCTCCTTAGGCAGCAGATTGAAAGTCACATTTTGTCTACATTCTCTCTTCGAGGACCTGTGATGAACATGAACAAATAAACACCTTTTACTCTTCAATATTTCCTGAATACACTTTGTGATACCTGTTACTGGACATGCATGGCTGTATGTAAATATGTGCAACACTCTTGTACCACCATTACAAGCTGTTCTTGAATTAGGTCAGCATTTGCAAACCCAGCAGAAATTTGTCAGAAAACAAAACACTTTATTTCAGGAACAGAGCAGAAGTGGCTGTGGAACAGCAGCAGTTCTCCCTCCTGCCCAACTCCTCACCCTTCTTTCCTTGGAGAGGACATAGGGAAGGATCCCACCCAGCTTCTCCTGTCATCTCTTCTTCTGCAGAGGATTTAACAGAGCCATGAAGCATAGAATCACATGTTCTACAGATAGAATCACATGTTCTATAGTATGGCATCATAGAGTCATAGGATGTTTTGGGTTGAAAGAAATCTTCTTCTTGCCATGGACAGGGACATCTTTCACAACACCAGATTTGAATTTCAGAGATGGGGCATCCACGACCTCTCTGAGCAACATGTTTCGGTGCCTTATCATCCTCACAGTAAAGAATTGATTCCTAATATCTAATCTAAACCTACTCTCTCTTAGTTTGAATCCAATTACCCTCTGGATCAGACTGTCAGCCAATTTCTAATCCATCTAACAGCCCATTCATCAAATCCATCTCTTTCCAATTTAGAGAGAAGGATGTTGAGGAGGACCATGTCAAGGGCTCTACAGGAGCTCAGATAAATGACATCTGTGACCCTTTCCTTACCCACTGATGCAGTCACTCCATCACAGAAGGCCATAGGCTGAAGAGGCAGGACTTGCCCTTGGTAAAGCTCTGCTGGCTGTGCCAAATCA
>NC_031774.1:47220922-47310922 GCF_001522545.3 Parus major
TTCTGTTTCCCCTGTACCTAGGTACATGACTGCTATGACTTTTCTAATATCATGGAGAGTGGCTTGACAGCTACATCAGACAGTTCCTTCAGGAATCCCTGACTCCTCTATCCTCTTTTGGCTGTTCTTGCTTTCCTAGCCAGAAGTAAGGGCACCAGGGAAGGAGGCAGGAAGGAAGACATTCTAGATTGAATAAAATACCTCTTCTACTTAGAGAGCAAATCTCACATTCCCCCACACACAGTCATCTCCTCAAACTGAGTCTTTCCAGTCCTTTCTTCTCACACCCTTTTAAATCCCCCACCCACTACCAGGAGCCCTCCAAGCACCAACCTCACTCCTGTTATTACCTCCTCAAAAGACCCACTACCAAGTTCCCTTCATCTCCACTGACACCTTTTACCCCCAGCTTCAGCATCTCCTTTAGAATCAAACACAAAGGGAAGAGAAAAAGGTCAGGACAATATGTAGGCAGCAGTTTGCCTCAAGAAAGCTAAAGAACCATCACTTTGAGGAACGGGTGTTGGTTTACTTATTGCTTCTCCTCGAAGCCCTGGGATTTATTTCTCCCATGAAATTAGCTGCCTTTCCCCTCAGCAAGTCCTTCAGTTAAATATGACTGTCCTTCTACAAAACAAACAAACAAACAAAACCAAAACAAACAAAAT
This sequence comes from Parus major, assembly GCF_001522545.3. Taxonomy (NCBI): domain Eukaryota; kingdom Metazoa; phylum Chordata; class Aves; order Passeriformes; family Paridae; genus Parus; species Parus major. Next base: position 47,221,591 of record NC_031774.1, read on the forward strand.
ACAAACAAACAAAAAAACCACAAAAAAATTCCCTTAATTTTTCTCTTCCCCAGAGGTCAGTGAAACACTGACCCACAATTTATATCCCTGGATATCTAAATGGCTTTCTCTTGCAAATTTTCTTTGATCTGCCTTTGGTAAAATTTTACAGCTTTTAAGTTTCTATCTGCTGAGAAAATTCACATATTTTTCCTGTTGGTTTCAACAATTTCATTGTCTCATAACACCTTGACAGCAGACACTAAGGCTTTTGAATTTCTAGTGTCAGTCCTTTTCACCAGCTTTTGACATTTTAAGTAAATGTGGAGGTAAAAGCACTACTGAGAAAATCCCCTATATTCAAAGTGAGCTAACCACCAAGAGAAAAATCACAATATTAAATTAATAAACCATACATAGACAGTCATACCAAGAATATATTGATTCTTTTTTCTTACTTCCTCTCTCCAGTTTTACTTCCCTTCTGAATGGCTTTCTCAAAATAATCAAAACTAAAGAGTCTTGTATTCTGCACAGATAATCAGACCGGTGGCAATTCTGTAGTCTTCAATTACATTAGAAATATGCACCTGGAAAAAAAAAAGGTTTACTCAGGCACCAGATACTAGCAATAAATCTCAAGGCATTTCATATCAAAGAAACATCAATAGCTGTTTTTTAAAGAACATGCAGACAACATGTTCTTTACAGCATTACTCTATCAACATAAACAACAGAAACCAAGGAAAACGATGACAGACATACTTTTGTGAGGGACAAGATCAAATTCTGAAGAGTTTGGTTAAACGTTATCTGAATACCATTGAGTGTCAATTATCAAATTACTTTGGAAACAAGTGTAAGAATTTAGTTATAAACTATTGCTTATGCACTGTACTTGATGTTTGATCCATTAGTACTTGACACAGGGGCAGGAAGGAAACATCAGAGATTAATCTGGACTTCAGCATGTCCTTTCTGGAGCTACTTCTACTACACATGAAGTGACACCTCAGAGATTACCAGTTGATGAGGGCAATTAAGAAGCTGTGTCTCACAAAGCAAATACTGCTTTTCATGTAGGACTGAAACATGAAAAGGAGACTTTTTACTGTGGTATCAAAGGGAAAAGAAAACTAAGAAAAGAGCTGACAAAGTAGGGCTGAAATGTAAATTTTCCCACTTGGGGAATTTACCCTAGAGATTGCTATGTTGTGCAACAGATCACTTTGTAATGCCAGAGCTGAAAGCAGACAACTGAGACAGTGAAATGCTGAGAGGTGCAGGGCTCTAGACTTCAGGCTAATTATGCTGAAGTGGCTGCACTGCTGCTCAAATGTGACAACTGAGCTCTACACAGCATGCTGCTTGCTCCCTTAGAAATCCCTGAAAACATCTATTTTACACAGAGTAAACATACTCTGGGAAGTAAGGGAAGTAAGGAAATCTAGCTCATGATGCCTCCTGTGACAACCAGCCCAGGGCAATGCAGATATTACAATATGAAGAAAGAAGCAAAACTGTGATGTATAACTTTGGAAGAATTTGCAAGCCACAGCAGTTGTACCAGCATAGTAAGGTCCTTGTCCTTGCTGACTTCTAATGCAAAGGATTTTTTCATAGAAGCACTAGGCAATGTTGTACCTATTGATAATTAGCAAACAGAGAAGTCATTGCTCTTTGTAAATTGGATCCTGGTGCATAGACCTATTTGATGATTCAGACTCTGAAATTGCAACTAAAATACTTTGGGGATTGAAAATCATACAAGTGAAATCCAAAAACTGATGTGCAGAGATGAAATATGTGAATTGCATTTATGGATAAATAAATTGAGAGAAAAAAGTGTACTCCTTCCTGAAAGCAGGGTCTGTAAAAGTATGTAATACCCTTGATCCCCAGTCTCAGGACAATGAACTGATTGGAAAGGGAAATAAAACAACTGAGTAAAAACTGGAGCATGTGTTCTTAAGTAAAACACTCCATGGAATGCAGATTATATCTGAGAGTTGACCTCCCAATAGGCCATACTTTGGACTTAACATACTTCTTAGCAAGGCACTTTTTACTTTACAAGAAGCAACTTCTTCCCTTTTGGAAAGTTGCAGTTGAAGATTTATTCACACCGATTGAAAAAATAATGTGGGTTTTTTTTCCCAAAGTATTATTTTCATTCCTCTGAAAAAGCCTTAGGGTGAAATATTACATCTACAAAAGTTGTTGTGCCACTGGTCCATCATACCAACTGTATGAGGAGTTTTGCTGTTTCCAGCTATGCTGTTACTACTATTTCCCATTGTAGTCAGAAGACTGAACTCCATTATATCTGCTCTGACAGACTGAAAATTTTAATTCTGATCTGGACTTTGCACTTAGCAATCAGCAAGCAAATGAGAAAAATAGGATTTGTCAGGTGCAGATATTTAATCTAGCAGAAAACAAACAATCTGAATACCTTTAATGTCTTTAAGACATAGGCAAGGAAACATTAGTCCTGCGCATATCTACAGAAATTAAATTTTTTATTTCAGACACTGAGTGCATCCCTCGCTTTATGATCATGATGAAAATCACACTTAGAAACTGATGATCATAATGAGCACATGTTCAGTGATACCTGGAGATCATCACCTCAGGACAGACAGATGTGCTGAGGTTTAAAGAACATCTCCAAATTCTGAAAGAAAAGGGTATAGGATTTGTTGTTCTGCCTTGAAAAGGTTTGTAATTGACAATTTTGACAATAGCGAAGAAAATGAGCTCTAGGACAATAAACAATGGGAATAAATATCAGTGATAATGGAAGAGGGAGCTACATGTCCAGAAGACAAAGGACCTCAGGGGTGCACTGCACTTGGTTAGTCAGGTAGCTAGTAAAGCCTTTCTGGCTGACTGGATCTGTTTTGCAGCATGTCTCAATATGTCTGATGGGGGAAGAATAGGTCTAGTGATGAAAATTGTACTTATGATAGTTTAACTTGGTGGACACAGAAAATGTGGGGTGTAACACCAAACAAGTAATGTGAGTTAAAACTGTGGTACTAAATGTAAAGGGAATTGCATTCATCATAATTGCCATGTAACACGCACTGGATGATGTATGTCCCAAATGATTCAGCTCAATTATTTCACAAATCCTTTTATTTTTACAGTAATCTATGAAAATCTTCAGAAGCTAAGTATGCCTTTAAACCTGTTTGGAAGCAAAGTGATTATAACTGCATTGACCCTGGGCATGGGAAATCTGGGTGACTTAGGATTCTTGGTAGAGACATGTCCAGCAGCACAGCACAGCTGCCACTGCCTTGCTGGGAAGAGGACTCAGTATCCTTACTCTGGACATTTCCATTGCTCCACAAACAGCATTTCAGATCTTGTATGCATAGGCACCACCTTGTCTTGCTGGGCACCTTCCTCTGTCACCTCCCCTACGTGCCAAGTGTGTTCCTGAGCACAGGAGAGTATGTGGGAATACCAGAAAGGTGAATTGGCTGGGAAAAATTCTGAAGTATCAGAAGGGGAGAGACATAACTTCCAGAGAAAGAAAACAATAAGAAAATCTGGTAAATTTGTTTTCCTCAAGCCATAATAAGACCGAAACCTCCCACAGACACGTGCCCCTTCTTCCCCTTCAATCAGTGTATAAGCCAGTCATTGAAGAATGTATATATTATAGATCTATGTATCTATGTATTTTAGTTGCTTAATAATGGGCCGTGGCCCATTGAAAGGAAAGGAAAGGAAAAATACAGCAGTTGCTCAAGAGCTGCTAAGTGAAGAGACACTTCAACAGCTACTAAAGCAGGAGGAGCTTTGGCAAGTGCCGAGCAGAAAAAGAAATAAAATTGCATTTTGGACTCATCTGGTGGTGGCTGCTGCTTCCCAGAAAGATTCTTATCCAAACAACCTAATGACAATGCATGCCCTCCCTCATCCCTGATTTCAGCAGGGTCTGGACTATGTTCTTGCTGCAGCTCCTCCTGAACTCCCCTTGGCTGCCTGGCTGTCTGCAGGGCAAACTCCAGGGCAGTTTGTGGGATGCCAAAATTATGCTGAGATTTTACAATTTGCCTCAGCTGTTCACAGCCTGAAAACCTGCAAGGCTGCATCAGCCTATTTTTTTGCTCCTGAAAGACAAAATCAAGCTCAAGTTGAAGTCAGCAGTGAAAACACCATTTCTTACGGCTTTTCAAGGATTTTGAAGGGAATCAAGTTGAAATCTCTAGGAGCTTCCATCATGTAACACAAGCTTTACTTGTGGTTTTGCCCATTGCAATAGTTTTCTGCACCTTTCCATATTTCTATGGAAATTAGAGCAGGTTACTGCAAGATAAGCAAGGCAGGAAGTTTGCAGGCACCAGATACTCTCCGCTAAGGTCGTGTATATGTGCTCAAATCCTGTGATAAAAATGCGCTGAATTTTCTTTTCTTTCATTTTGGTGCAGATTACCTTTCAGTCATTTCAGGCTAACAATGGTCACTCATGCAAATGTAAATATGGCAGAGTCCAATGAAGTGATTCTCATACTTCAGTGCAGACACTGCAACACAGCAAGAAAAGTGGGCAGCAGCCCCTGTTTTTGTGGTGAGATTGGTCCCAAGATTACTGGAGTAGTTTTTGTGTGCTCCTTGAGAAAATGGGCTGTATATTACATATAAAAAGGTATGGCAGTGCTGTTCTTCACATCATGTCATGATTAACGTATATTTCTTAATAACTCCAAAACACACATTTTGTTCTTGTCCTCTGCCAGTTTTAATCCAATGGGTTTGGAAGCTTAAATGGATTCCTTTCATACTTCCTCCAAAAATACCTTCTAAAAATACTCTTCCAATTATTACACTTTTCTAAAAGAAAACCTGGGCTTGCCAAAGTCCACATTCTCCAGATAGAGCAACCATTGTCAGCAGTCTCTGCAGTTTGGCTCAACATGATAAATGTTGATGGGAAGGCATCCTGCAAAAATGTAATAATGTTTTCAGAGTCTATGTCCCATTTTCAAATGTGAATGAAGTTTTAAATGTTTGATTTTTCAAAAGTATTTAGTATAAAAAGAAATTTAAGTTTTCATCAGCATATATGCAGGAAAAGTAACCAATTTGAACCCATTAAAAGCAAAGGACACCTATTTTTATATGCATAAACATTTTCAAAACCCCATTCCCTGAAAACTGTTGTTCCAAGGTTTAAAAAAAATGGATTCACAAATAGGGAAATATTTTGAGATTTTTCTTTTTATTTTTCAGAAGTAAAGGAGAAAAAAGAGAAAGGAAGTCTGAAGTTACAAATACAGTTTTGTAACTAGATACCCACCAATCACAGAGTATAATAATTAAGCCATAGTTACAGATATTTCAGCACTAACAACCATAGATATAGATTTGATTTGATTTATTTTATTTTATTATATTATATAATTTCTGCTGTCTTCTTTGACAAACCAAAAAATATTGGTTGTTATAAACATATGTAAAGGAGAAACCATTGAAAAGCTAAGTGACAACAAGTTAGAGTGAATAACAGAAAAATAATAAAAGAAAGGAGGGAGAAATAGAGAAAACAAGGGTCTTTTGAAAATTAAGTTAAATATGTTAGCCACTTCATACAGTCAGTTTTATAGCTATACAAGATGAGTTAAACCTTCTTAGTACTGTTATTTGCTTCCTTAAAATCTAATGAAGAACTTTGTAGAAGGAGATAAAAAAATCAACCTTGGTTTAAGATGCACAAGTCTCTCCAAATTTCTCATTAATTCATGAAGTATAATATTAAATACATTCCTTTTCTTCTTGCAATAACTGAATAACTCAATGTCTCTAATCCATGTAGAAAAATATTTCAGTAAAAAATCAATATAAAATATTACTTGGCTAAAATCTCTTCCTAAAATTCTCCTTGTGGCCGTTTCACGGCACAAAGGGGTTTCACAATAACAAATATACTACACTACAACGCAAATGCAAATATGCTTTGCCTCTTACCAGGACGATACTGAGTGCTGGGTGCAGGTAATATCCTTCTAAGCTCCCTTTCTCTTTGTGTGCAACCTTTCTCTCTGGCAAGTGTGTACCACACAAACAAGTTGCTAAGAGATAAGGCAGATTGTGAAATTACAGTACACAGCAGCAACGCATCCAACACACATCCAGCTTCTCTCGGATGCCCATGTAATCCCAGCCCCACTGAGGAGAGTGCAGTTTGCATCTCAGTGGAAGGGAGGCAAAACCTCCATACACCCTAAAGAGAAGCCATCGGGTGGAGTAGGTAACATGCTGTAAATCCACACCCTCACTTGCTTCATGGTGATTTGTCCATGAAGGTATCCTTTGGGTTGCCTGGAGATGGATGTTCTTTCCCTCTTCAAAGAAAACAAGGAAACTGTACCTGATGAATGACAAAATGAAGTGTTTATAGAAAGTGCAAGACACTTCACTTGCACTAAAAAGTGAAAAGTTAGAAGCCATTAGTGAAAATTCAGCTCTAGGCAGACAGCTACTTAAACCTAACTTATAACAACATATTTTTTTCCATTCTTGTAAAAATGAAAGCCAGTTTAAATATCTTCTAATAGAAATCCACATTCTGATTTTCAAAATTAATTGCTAGATTTTGAAACAGTTGTGGACACAGAAGTCCCTAGCATGAAAGAGAACTGACATGTATGAGGCTGATGATACTTCCTCACTCAAAATGACACAGTTATACCCTGAATGACCAAGCACCACCCTCTCTAGTAAACCAAATTTTTGATATTGGAACTTTGTTAACTAGGCAAACTGTGTTTTATTTTTCTTGTGATTATACATATATTTATCATATAAATGAGTCTGTACATATAAATGAGAGAGTACTTTTTATTTGCTTGAGATTTGAGGGGTAATATTTTTATACTAAATCTCATAGCTCTGAAAAAGACTCTGTTTTTCAAACATAGTTGTATCTGTAAGTGAAAGATTACCAGATTAATATTGTCATGCACAAAATGAGTAGGTTTATCAACACAAATGTTCATACATCTGTGGACTAAACTCACTTTGCAGTTTCACTTACCTGCAGCTGTGGGGTTTTTTTGATACACACAGCTCAAGTTGTATTTAGTTGATATTTAGTTATAAAAGCAGATGAGATTTAAAGATCAAAAGCCAGTGGCCAGCCTTTTGTCATTATTATTCTTTAGACAGCTTTTACCCTTAGAACAGCAATTACCTCATCTCAGTTAGTGTTGCAGGAATCATCTTAAATTTTAAAGGATATTTTTAGGTAGAAAATAGAGTAGAATCACAGAAAGAAACCACTCAAAATGGTTTTGAAGCAATGTGTTACATGTTTTAGCTACTCCTCTTACTTAAGACATATCTCAGATCAAAGACATACCCTGTAGAGTATTGCACCAATTAGCAGCTCACAGAAGGAGGAAGTCAGGGGGAAAAAAAAAGTAAGAGGGAGTAGAGAGGGATTAGCAGAAAAGTAAAAGAGTATTTATCTGAATGCCTGAATCTTCCAGCCCACACAGTCTTAAACAGGCTGACTAACTACATCACTACCTTCACTTGTTAACTTGAATCTTTTTTTCCATGCAGATTAATTTGCTATGCTCCAAGAACTCTCTCATTTTGTGTTGGAATTTTATGGCTTGAAAAGCAAATAAATGCCTGGTCATTCAGGAAATATCACGATGCTACAACGCAGTGCAAAATAACCACATTTGAACTACACAGAAATCCGTAGTGTGGAAGGCCAAAGAGAACAACACCTTCCATGACCTCAACAAAGCTACAATCATCTGCTCTGTGTCAATACAAGGGCACAAAGCAAGGAGCACAGAGCCAGTTCAAGGTCTACAGTTAGACAATTCTTACATACAAGGCTTGGTTCTAACTCCCTCCCAGTGCTGGAGTGACAGACACACCCACATGGATGACTGGAGAGAGATTTACTTAAGTGAGGCATGCAGGGCCAGTAGGGCAGGATAGGATACAAGAGCACGGTGTACATCATACACTGGGCCATACAAAACTCTGTAACTATTTGAAGAAGTTCCTATTAACCTCTTGCTTCATCCTGTACCACCCTGCAGGAATGTGTTTATGGCACAAGTTAACAGGCCTGCCCACACCCTTGTCATGGGGGAAGGCACAGCCCAAAGAGCATGAAAAGAGGTCAAGCCGCAAGATAAAGCCCACAACAGAAACAAATGGCTAAAATATGTGCTAATGCCGACTTCAAAGGAGCTAAAGCAATGTAAGGCACAAACAACGTGAGGCCCAAAGATACCATCTGATGTAGCAAATGCCCCTGACTTGCCTGTTGGCATTATGGTAACAGCAGAAGTATGTCATGTGCCTACTAACACAAAGGAATACAGGACTGCACAATTCTCCCTGATAACTCCAGGTATAACTCCAGGCCTATTGGACTCGCTCATCAGTGGAGACTGATGTGTATCTGGACAGCCTGGAGAGCAGTGCTTCCTCTTCTTGTGTGCTCCAATCTCCACCTGCTTTTATAGCCCAGTCTGCCCTGATCTCCATCTTATACTTCCTCATCACTTGCTTTCTACCATGCATAGCTTCTCACTCTCCCTTGGATTATCCCCTCACTTGAGCTTACTTTGACCACTCCCATTATAAAAACACCCCACTTGAGCCAGCTTGTTCCATCATATCACTCCATCTTCTCTCCATCCTGCAGCTCTTTGACCACAGACTTTATAGTTTCTACCTGGGGCTTCTCTGCTTGTGTGATTCCTTCTCGTTGCAGATGAAGATGTTTTTTACCAGAATATCCAATAATTCTTCTGTAGGCAAGATGTACATCATCTGTGATTTATGGGAAAGGAGGGAGGGAGTCTGTGTACAAGATCTACATTCATGTTGATGTTATAAAATTGTTAAAGAACTCTTGAATCATGGAAGACCTTATTATATGGGGAATTCACCATTTGTTTACAAAGGCTGCATCAAATCTCTTACAGACAAAGCCCAATAATGAGTTGTTATAACTTTAATTATAGTCTTTTCAAAGACCTCTGGCACAATTAGTTGGATGAAGTCTAAAGAAACCAACTGAATAACTATTCTGCATGAAATGCAGAGCAGAACAAAGGAAACCAGGCCTTCAAGGAAGGAAATCCTATTCAGAGGGTGGATAGAGTGACATTAGTAAAGAACAGGAAGCTTGGGCAGAAGTGATGTGTTCTGCATAGCCTTAAATAATTACAAACTAAGCAAAATATAAGGGACAGGGCATCTCAAGGCTTGAGGGAAAAAGTATTTTTCTCGCTAGATTTCTAGGACTTGATCTGTTTCTTTTCTGACCTCCTTAATTTTTCCTTCAATGAATTCCTCAAAGAAAACATCCTATAACTAAATTTAGTTGAACAACTCCTTTTGGGCTACTCACCAAACTGATGTCTCAGGTCACAAGTGCTTGGTCTTTCACTAAAAAAATCCCAGAGCAGTGATAGAAATACTTGGTGCTGGTGTGGCCACACATCAAATCCTGTGTTCAGTTTTGGGCCCTTCGCGACTAGACAGAAATTGAGATGCTGAAGAATGTCCAGAGCAGGGCAGTGAAGCAGGTGAAGGGTCTTGAGCACAAGTCCTATAAGTAGTGGCTGAGGGAGCTGAGGACATTTATCCTGGGGGAAATGAGGCTGTGGCCAGGTGGGGCTCATTGTCTTCACCCAAACAGGTCAAAAGGGAATGGCCTCAAGTTGCACCGGAGGGGGTTTATATTGTATATTTGAAAAAATCTCTTCACTGAAAGGGCTGTCAAGCATTGGAGAAAGCTGCCCATGAAAGTGAATGAGTCACCATCCCTGGAGATATTTAAAAGACATGTGGATGTGGCAGCTGGGGACATGGTTTAGTGGTAGACTTGACAATGTCAGTTTAATGGTTGGACTTGATCCTAAGGATCTTTTTAAACTAAATAATTCTATTATTTAATTACTATTTTTTTAAGTCTTCCTTCTATTTTCCTCTGTTATGATGTTTCCACAGTGCAGAAGAGAGATTATGCTGCTCATATGGTTGCGATGTTCAGTCCATGAGAACGGTGCCCCTGGCCAGCAGAGTCTCATTCCTGCTACTGGTGCTCATTAACCTTTCTCCTTTCCTCTAATGAACTAAGAGTTCCTAGGCACAGTTTTTTTTGTATTGGTGATTAGTGATGTCAAAACCAAATAGTGATGACATACCACTACACAGTAGAAGATGCAAGGCCCAAGGAGCAACTATTTTGAGCTAGTATGTTAAATACATGTGGCACAAGAACCATGCCTGATTTCACTGAAGATAGAAAGGGAAATTGCTGATACCAATATTGCAAGATGGCATCCTTAAGCACTCGAAAGCAGTAACAACATCCAGATGAGCAAGAGTCTTTGTGATTCATTCCTACCTGCTTGTTGATAAAGAATATTACCAGCCACTATTGTGATTATCACCTTCTCTGCCAATCAGTAAGAATTCCATCCTCGCTAAGGCTTGACAGTGAGTGAAGGGCAGTCAAAGAAACAGGAATGTGGGAAGTTCTTACATTGCTGCAATGGACCTCCAAATGGAGCCTGACTTCTGTGCACTTTCTCCTCTGTGGTTTGCAAAATACTTTTTTCTTTCATTTATTGCACTTGTACTGTTTTCCACGTGTGTGTAGATGGGATATCATAATATCCTTGTCCTACACTGCACTATATTCTCAGAACTTTCCTACACTTTCCATCTACTTAAAGCTTGTTTAACACATGGTCTTCATTATAATGAACTTCGTGTTTGCATTCCTTTCACTTCTTGTTTTTCTAATTTATTTGAGAACCTGCCTAAAATTGGGTTGCAAATTCACTGGGTCAGATATTTTACACCGCTTTTGACAAGTGCTTTGTGCAAATTCTAGGTAAATGATAAGCAGCAATTACCACTATAATACTAATAAATGCAAATTAAATGGTGCTTCAGGAGCTCTTCCCTTAGAATAGTAACAGTGAAAATTTATGTAGTACTTCCCCCCTCCCCCCACCCCCAGACTGCAAATACATTTGTTAATTACTTGAAGGTTGATGACAATGCCATAATTAGCCAAGCCCAGGCTGCTCTTAATGGTGATGGGGCTAGCAAGAAAATGAAGGCATTTATGATTCCAAGAAAGCACCCATTTCTGCTTCACTGGACAGAATGAAAATATCATTTATGCACAAAATGATTGGTCCTGTGACAGCACTAACTCCATCCAGAGTTGAAAAGAGCACAGGAAATTAACAGAAAGAGCTTGCATCTTTGCTCAGCATCTGGCAACCACTACACTTGAAGTGTAGAAACAGTGTCTGAACAATAGGGCAGGGATCAGCTCTTCATTAGCAGAGGGGACTACCCACAGGGGTCTACAGACTGACTATTTATGTGTTGTACACACCATATGGATACTGAGTTACTGTTGTTAAGGAACCATACATCATTCAGGATACACACTAATCCTATCATGGACTTGGAAACTGGCAGAGAGCAGATTCATCATTCCTGTTTTGTTAACCACAACCTACCACTGACCATCTATATCAGAGAAGTCCTTTATTTTCCATGTACATTTTCTCCTAGAAAATGTTTTTAAGACACCAAACAACCAACAAGCTAATGAGTCTTATCACTTTGAAGAAACCCGGCTCTTTACTTATGAAGCTGATTGCGTCAAATCAGCTATATATAGCTAATTGCTCTATAGCAAATACAAATCATATTAATCATCTGCTTGGAGCATCACAGTCTCTGCAAGCACTGTACTCCATAGCAACAGTGTTGTATTGTCAATGTGCTGACTCCTGAAGTGGGTCTATGCCAATCTTACGTAGGATGTAACTACAAATAAGGAATACTGTAAAAGTTTGGAGAGGAGTGATTCAGTTCTGATTTTCTCACCAATACAAATGATATAGTATGCATTAGGGAGTAATACTGCCAGCTGTGCTGTCATCACTTCATACACACTATCCTCGTATTTGGTGCATGTATGATTACACAGCTGACAAGGAAGGTCATGCTGCTATGCTACTGCAAAATAAAAAAAGGTTTCCTCTGCAGGGTCCTTTTCTCAGTGTCACAAACAAACTAACTTGGGACTGCCCATTCAGTGTCAGCTATGTGCAAGCCTCCCATTTTGAATGACTTTGCTCAAAAACCTTGATGTGGCTTCACTTAAACTTCAACAGGAGCTTATTGAAATTTAAGGGAAAAAAATTACCTAAAGCCATTGAAACAAATTCTGATTATCTCTTGCAGGCAGAGAGATCCTCTAGGATGATTAGGAGGGTTTTCTCATCTGCCACAACCTCAGAAAAGCTGTCAATCATATGTCTCTGCTGCCTCTTCTCTACCAGAGAACAGCAAACTGGAAGCTGCAAGCAAGCAATGCGTGCCTTGTCCAGGCTGCTCCTAATAATAAGTTTTATCCCCAGGGGTGCCATTTTTCACAATCTTTACATATGATCTGTAGATCTGTAATCTGATCTTTCTTTCTGGTCTTTCAAATAAAAAAAGTGTTCAGAGATTTTAGAAAAAAAAATCAAAGTTTTGTTGTCATTAGCTTCCAAAATTTTAACCTTTTCTGCTTAGTGCTGCAACAATTGACTGCAGAACATGTCATGATATGGAGTAAAAAAACTATTAAATGTTGTTAGAGTCTTATTTTCATGTAGGTTGAAATCTTGCATGAAATGCATTCAGAAACCACTTGAAAAGCTTGCAACTCTCAGCATCTCCATGGCTGATATCATCAAAAGCTATGAAACAAATCAAGTCTGGTGATAATCCTGTCACTAGTGAAGCACCATGAAGTTATCAAAGAACCAAATCACTGTCATCACCAACTGCTGTTTATCTTGGACACACCAAAATAACTTAAGCAAACAGACCTTCTGAGCTAACCCCCATACACAAAATTAAGCTATATATTTTGCATGTATCTACTGAAAAATAAATAATCTACTGAATATCCCCTGTATACCAAAGAAAATGAACTGACTGAATATAAACTCTATTCACCAGAGGTTCATTTTTGCATGAGAACAATTAAAGATAAATCAGTTTATGGTTTGCAAAATATTCTTTGTATGCTACTTTATCCTTTTTATCTTAATGTTTCATACCTTCTCTAGTTGTAAGGATGGCAGAAACTTATACTGCTGCCTGTGTGGAGAGCTGCACTGAGAAATAGCAGGGAGATGATCTGTAAGGCAATTTCAGTGGAAGCATTTCCATTTTTCTTTGTACTCAGTTCTTTCCTTCAGTAAGAGAAGGTATTTGGCCACTTTCCCAACATCTAAGCATGTTCTGAAGGTACCTTTTGCTTCCCAGAGGATGAAGGGAGATGCTACTACATTCTGCCACTACCAGGTGAAAGGATGATACTAGGCTCCAGCACAGAGCTACCCACAGTCTTCATTAGTGAAAAAGAGGTTTTCTATAACTATTCGATGCAAGAACATGAAACTATTGGTGACAAAGAGGTACAGCAGCAGCTTAGTGAATGAGCTGGCCTGAAAAAACGGAAAATCAGCAACCATTCCCAGTAGAAAGTAGGTTTTTAAAGATATGCTGGAGGATAAGAAGTTCACTTGTCTCTCATCACTCATTCTCTATGTGATACACAGCCTTTTGTGAACCCAGTATCTGATTTGGCAAGACAGATCAGACCACAAAATAAATGCAGAGACAATAGTGAAGATGCTGATCACACACTTGTGGTCTGACTGCCATTTGGGTAACCACACAGTTATAGTATGAATGAACTAATAAAAGCTGGACTGTACATGAGGAATCTTGTTGTCACCAGTGCATCCCTCAGGTTGCTCCTAACTACCTACTGGTAATTAGTAATACGTGGTACCACTGTCAGATTGCTGCACTTCTACTGTTTTTGAAGTCCAGGAGAGAGGACATACACAGAATATCTATGCAGCTTAATCAATGCAATATCTTGCCTTATGCTGCTCACAGTTAAAATTATGTTTTGGATACTCTATTTTCCTGCATCTTGCAACAAATGCTTACACACAGGCACACCCATATTGCCCACTGTCACTGAGTTTTGCTTAAGATCTCTTGGTATTTGCTGTGCAGAATCCAGATATGTGTGCATACCTGTATGAGCACACACACGTATGTATGTGCTTCCTACTGCACTTCCTATGAGTTCTGCTGAGAATTTTTGTGACATTTCTCTTCTTACTCCCTTCTGCAAACTCTTTGGTTGCATACAGCACAGACTGGACTTGGGGATTTCCTGTTCAACAGGAACCTTCGGGTGGAGCACCACTGTCACCAGCAGTACGTCCTGTTTTCTCTCCTCCTTTAGGCGTAGTCCCATCTCTGATTATCTACAAGACTTTATCACGGTGATTCCTAAACTCTGGCATTGCTCATCTGCAGGTGATTTACATCCCTGCAGCTGCTGGCCCCTCGGTGTTCCGCTGCACACCTGTTCTAACCAGAAAGGCAAGCACTGTTTGACCTTACTTCACCACTTTAGGAGCACTTGGAACCAGTGAATTGCTCCCTGGATATATTCACTGGGGGGAGGGTGTGGCTGGGGAGGGGCCAGCTTCTGAGATAGAGAAACTGTCCCACTGATAGTCACCACCACAGGCATGGAGACTGCTGGTACTGAGGGGCTGGGATGATCACAAAATCTCGTGACAACTTTCTGCACTTTCTACTTGGCATATTCTTTCCCTCCAGGAGTGCCTGTTAGCTTGCTCATGTATAATGTTCTCCATGTCTCAGGCTCAACAAGCCCCTCTTCCACCTTCACGCACTTTTCCTCTGCTCTGAATCACAGAATGGTTGATGTTGGAAAGGACCTTTGGAAGTCACCATGTCCAAACTCCTGCTCAAGTAGGGTCACCCTAGAGAATCTTAACTATGTCCAAATGGCTTTTGAGTATCTCCAAATTATCTCCAATATCTTCCTTACAAGCACCCTTCAGCTATTTATACACTTGATGAGATCCCCCTCTGAGCCATTTCTTCTGCAGGCTGGACAATCCCATCTCTCTTAGCCTTTCCTTATAGGAGAGATGGTGGACTCCCTCAATCATCTTCCTAGCCCTTTGCAGGAGGCTGTTCAGTAGCTTTGGGTCTCCCATGTGCTAGGGTGCCCACAGCTGTTCTCCAGGTGTGACCTCACCAGTGACCAGGAGAGGGGAAGGATAACCTCCCTTGACCTGCTCCTTCTCTCTCTGTCCTTCCTTGTTCCCTCTTATATGATCCATCTTTTTCTCATTATCTTTGTGTCTATCTAAATCCTTCTTAAAGACATTTGTAGAACTAATATGCTGTCAAATTATCACCTTGCTTTTTGAAGTACCGTGAATTCTTCACAAACCATGAGAAATTCATATGCGAATTTTGATTGGACCTCAAATAACCAACTTTTCTTGATGCTAGGCATAAAAGGTAACAAAATGTTTACTATGAACTTCCACCACAACCCTTAATAAAACTAACCAGTAAAAAATCATACTCCCAACAGATTTTTTTCTCATTAACAACTTTTCCCCCTTTTCTGTTAGAAATTCTTCATTGGCTTTGCCAAACAAAAATATACATAACAATAATGATGCAATCTACCCCCTTTAGTAAACACAACTGAATTTTTTTCTCAAAGATACAGAGTTCAGTATGAGAACAGGTATGTCTTTACTAATGTCCTCTCCAGAGCATTGACTTATATGGATGCACTACAGGCATCTACTTCCAAAAAAGATAACTAGAATTAACAGCATCTGTCTGATTTCAAATCAATGTTGGGAAGTAATATAGATATTAGCTCCAAATAATTGTACAATCCAGTTATTACTGAACTAGCACTGCAATAGCATGCAGCAGGGTCTCTGTGCCAAGTACAGGCAATGAAGAAGCGGTAACCTCTATCAAAAATTGATATGGGGGTGCCTTGGATTGGGTGTTGGCCTAGGTGATCCCCAGAGGTCCTTTCCAATCCTGACTACTCTGAGATGATGGGAAAAAGCTTGGAAACAAGACTATGGGAGAGAAGAGGGCAGGAAGACAAATAAACAAGCAGTAAGACATGTCTGCAGTGCAGCTGTTAGTGCCAAGCAGAGTACATCAATTAGTCTTAGCACATATTTCTGGACTAGCAGAGTACCTTAGAAAGCATCATGCACTACTTTTTTTCTGAGTAAAACATCAGTATTAATGTTTAAGTACCTTTATTAATTAAAATGTATTGCACATTGAAAGAGTTGCATTATTAATCTCAGTTGGTTAAGTATAGTCAGATTTAAGCATAAGCATATAGTATTTACAGCCACAGTCACTACAATATTTATAGAGTTTTCTACCCTAATTAATCCACAAGAAAGACTGTGATATGGGAAACATAGTTTTAATATAATACAGAGAGGAAGAGGTTTAAAGGAAATCACATACAATTTAAGATTAGATAGGTTAAGATTAGATTATAATTAGACAAAATTGTTTATGGAGATTAGACACCAATAACAGACCAGGCGTGTACCTAAGAGCTAAACTACGCAGAAGTATTTTGTGTGCTCACACCATGGGAACATTCAGAGCGTGTCTAACACAAGATTTGTTTCACAACATAAACTTGTGTAGTTTAAAACATGCCAGTAGAGCTTTAGATCAGGCACAATTATGTAAGAGGCTGTCACATGAAGTACATTTTTGTGCTGCTGTAAGCAACTTCTGACTTGGAATCTACCACCACAAATTTTAAAATTTCATATTAATTTTAAATTATACTGGTAAGTAGCATAGCCAAAAAAACTTGCTATATATAGATTTAATTTTAGAGCAACAGAGATATAAATAAAAAACCTAAATATTTAAACCACAAAAATTCAGGAAAATACAGCATACATGAAACCATTTCACTTTTGCCAAAATCACCAAATTTCTTTGAGAAAACTGTTGACTTTTAATTTTTTTCTCCATCCCCCTTACTTCTTTTTTTCTAACCGAATGCAACAAATTAGTTTTGGGGATTCATCCTTCCTTTGCTCTTTTTGGGCCAATTAAATGTTTTGAATATTATCTCAGTTTGGAAGTATTAAAATAACCACCAAATATAAGATAATTGGGAGAATAAAGAAAACAGAAACTAATTCTGAAAGGTATAAGAACTGAGTGTTATAGAATTACTACACCCCTTTACTACCCTACACCCTTTCCCAAACCAGAAAGCCTATAACATAATTCTTAAATATTTTAGAGAGTTACAAGAAAGTTCCAGAAGAAGAAAATTAAAATAAAGAGAGGGCCTAAGAAAAAAAAAAAAAAAAAAAAAAAGGGAGAAAAGGAAGGAATGGAAAACTGGAAAATAAGCTCATATATTACACTAAGTGAAAAAAAGGAGAATACAAAGGAAACAATAGACCAAAATTCAGAAAATTCAAAATATTTGGAAATACATTTTTGAAACAAACTTGAAAACTCTTTATTATCTACCATTTTAAATGAGAAATATTTTCTTTTCCCCTTCAGCATTTTGGTCACATGTATAAAAGAATCACTCCTGCCAGCATCTCAAGACTTTTTTATGGTGTTCCCCCTCTCTCCTTACCAGGTAAATGGAGATGAATTTTTGCTAACTGCCAGTTCCATAAAAACCTCTCATTTTGTTGGCAGATAAAGGAGAGAAAACTTTGAAAACAGGACTTGCATTTAACAGGCCTTGGTCGAACTTGAGCTGGAAACAAGTCACAAAATCATCAAGGGTGGAAGAGACCCTCAAGGCCATCCTGTCCAACTGCCAACCCAGCACACCATGATCACCCCAAAACATACCCCCGAGTGCCACATCCAGACCTCCTGGACACTTCCAGAGGCAGGGACTCCACCACCTCCTTGTGTGACTTATCCCAGTGCCTAACCACTCTTTCACGGAAATATATTTATCTAATAACTAACCTGAATCTCCACTGGTGCAGCTTAGGGCCATTTCCTCTTGTGCTTTTACTTGAGACATGATGATCATGAGCAAGCAGGTGCAGAGTGACTGCTACCAGGAGGTTCTGGAAAGTCATTTAGCAGGCTTCATCCCTCTGTACCTAGGAAGAGAGTTTAGTTGGTATTAGCTGGCTGGCTAATCATATACAGAGGATTTCAGACCTGATACTTTATCTTGGATATTTACTCTTCAATATATATTCACACAATAGCAGCAACAATAGAGTTTCACTGAAAGATCCCAGACCTGCTCTTTGTTAAAAGCACACAGAAATCCAGAGCAGAAATCTGCCCTATCATGATCAGATAACAGGCACCTTGATGGCTAAAGTGTCTTTACTAAGGCTGTCATTTACAACAACCATAAACCTGACCCAAAACCATGCAGACAGCCTCAAGCTACAAATCTAGCAGTGCTGTAAGATATCCTGTTTCCTCAGATTTGCCCTGTGGCAGAAGCCTGGACAGCAAGTACACAGAGGAATTAAAGAACAGCTGAGACAGCATTACCTGAAGAGGTAAACTCCATGGTTACTTCTAGGAGTTTTTTAAATGGTATTTGGACTCCTATGAGGTTCCTTTTTTAAAAATTTATTTTGAGAGAAGTGTCAAAGGCGAAACCTTCCCAAAGGATATCTTTGTATCAACCTCACAGCACCCTCCAAAGCTTGTTGCCCTACCAGTTTCGGGAAAAGACTAGAGCTCAGTTCATGGTCACTGTAACTCCATACACTGCTCTAAATATATAACATAGTACCAATTCAACTGCCTGTATCTGGATAAACCCCCTGAATATACTGAACACACGGTGCTGTGAGCACAGCACTTGAGCCAAGGGTGCCATTGTGCTTCCATGTGTAAGGTGTACATATGCATGACTAGTGTATAAAAACAATGAAAGTGCTCTGCAGCAGATTTAAAATTGTTAGTGTCTAGTCTGGATAACCCAGTTTGCATTTTTGGCCATGTGGAAAAAGAAGGAAAGTGGTACTTTTAGACACAGTGGGAAATTTTAAGGGCAATATTCACACTTTAGAAATGATTGAATGAGTATGCCTTTGCCTGGAAATCAGAATCAAGAAGGGAATCTTCCAGACCCTGCACAAATCCATCCCAGCCCTACACCCCCATTCTTAATTACTCTTATTCTTCATTTCCATTATAATGCCAGTACCTCTGGCACCACTATTTCCTCAGGAACTGCCTCTGCCTCCACTTCCCACCAGCTCTGTGTATATGAAATCCCTTCCACCTCATGGACAGGGAAAGGCAGACACCCTCTTTTTCATCTTAATCCCTTGTAAAGCACCCACTGAGCTTGCCAATGCAATCAGAAATGGTGCTGCACAACTAAAAAAATAATCATCAAGTTTGATGGTCATCCAGGATGGTTTTTATGTGGTTTTTTTTTCTCCATTTGCACAGTGAATCTCATGAGACTGAATTTGATTTTCCCTGCTTGCTGTGAACATTTAAAAAATAGTCCCATCCATAAAAATATTCAAAGCCTTGCACTGAAGGGCTGCTCTCCTATTTAAGCCCAGTTTCACCCATGCAGTACTTTGTGCTGTTCAGACTATCTGCAGTGTCACAGTTGTAATTAAATTTGCACAAAATCCTTCATCCTCAAAGAATCACAAAGCACTTTTAGACTTTAAAAGCACTGAAATACACCTTCTGTTTACAGGAATGGAAAGTTGTTTTCCCATCCTTAAAACCCCATCACAGTAGATAGGGATGAGGTCGGAGGTCAATCTCAGGAGAAGCGCAGACACTGTCCATCACATTTTGCTGTCTGAACTCTGGCAGAAACCCCAGAGGAAACCTGTCTGCCCAGACACACATCTCTTCTGCAACATAAATGTGTGCTACTGCCATCTGCCAGCCACCCAAGACACCCACATCACCAAAGAGAAGTGACTTTTTTTGCCTTCTTGCTTTTGCTGCTCCTGAAACAAATATCTTTTTAAATTCAAGTTCCCATCTTCCACACCTGAGCCAAGTCAGAGTCACCTTCCATAAGATGTGAAGTAACATCATTTGAAGGATGTTTGCATTAATAGCATCTTCACCTCTGTGTTGTCTTTTTTTGGGATTTTTGAGTTTCTCTGGAATGAACATCACTCCCGAGCAGCTCCCAGTTACCACCTAAGCTCCTCCAGGACAGTGACACACGCTGGCAGAGGTCCCAACACAGCCCTCTCCAGTACTGGAGAATAAAAGAGCATTCAAGCTAGAATATGACTCAAACCCAGCTTTCACATGCTGTTGGCAAAACCCTGCTTTCTCCACTGACTTCCTTGGCCAAAGAATGATATATTCATTACACACAAAGAAAGTAAAGGAATGGAAGAAAGGTCATTATTTTGCCCTTTTTTATTATATGGCATGACGTACTGTTTTCCCTGGTAAGAAAATGTGTTCATTTAGCAGCTCATAACTGTATAAATATCTGTCCAAGTAATATTGACTCACTACAGTTCAAAGGAGACTTTAAAAAATTTTGTTTATGAAAGAAGAAATTGGCTGGGAGGGTTTTTTACCCCCAAAATAAGCAACTATTGATCAGACCTTCAATGAATAAATATATAAAATTATTTCAAGATCTTGTGTCATTATTCCAAGCCCTTTTACCAAAACAATTTTTTTTCATCTGATTATCGATTGCCTTTTACAGAATAACTAGGTTGAACTGTAATTCCTTTGTGTTGAATAACAGAATCAAATTTATCTTGTCACACTGAAAAAATCAAATATTGAATAAGGCCAATTATTATATCCAGTTTTTATCTTCTTAGAATCTTCTCCTCTTTCAGGGCTTATCTTCAGTTAGGTCATACAAAGGCTTCTGTCTTGTATGCTAAAGCAAATGTGCTGTGATGTTGTCTGGAAGAAACCTATAATGACAAGACCTGGAAGAAGTCCAAAGTCCCCAAAATTCCCCAAAGTCTCCAAAGAGGGGGACAGAGAGAAGATGAGCCATGGTGGGTTGTCAGCAAGGTGGAGACAATACCTGAGAGCACAGGGAGGCAGCTGCCTGACCTGGGGCTGTCCCCTTGCTCTGTAACATGGCCCTGTTTTGCAAAGTAAGGAGCCAATCCATCCAGTCACCAGGGCTGGGATTCCCCATGAAAAACTTGGCCACATGGTTGGCAAGGGAGGGGTAGAGGATGAAGCAAGAGTTCTGTCAGAATCACTCCTCCACATCTCAGTGTGGGATGAGCCTTCCAAGATACAGAGCCATTCTCCAAAGTACCAAATGCCCTGAGCTAAAATCAGCCCAATTAAAAGGAGCTGGCAATTTAATGGATGAAACTCTTCACCAACTGGTATTTAAACAGCTGAAATGAAAGATTTAGTGTGAGAGTGTGTTCTCTCTCACAAGACAAAACAACCCACCCTACCAACGAAATAAACAAACACAAATCTGCTCTCTGTGCAAGGCAAAGTATCTAGAGACAACAAGAGGATTTGTAGTCATGAAACCAGGACCAGATCCAAACCCCTGATTGCATTGTCCTTTCTGCTTAGGTCTGAATAGGCCAAAATCCAGTCAAAATCCTTTAAGACACATTGGCAGATAAATTATTTCAATTTAAAATCCCACCAGAAAAATATAACACAATATATAAGTGCTTCTTTCTGTTTATAATTTTTTTACTGGTCTTGATACCATAAATAGAAGAATTTTATTATTATTTCAATCCATCATTTATTCAATGTACCCCTTATACATAATCTGAAACCAAACCAAGCTGATTTGTGCCATCTACTGGTAAAGCACGGATTTCCAACTCCTAAGTATTTAAATTTCACTACCAAACTTATTTTTAATCTGTTTCAGTTATTAACTATATACAAAGGTGTTACTTCTTTGCAAACAATCTCATATGTGCCCTATCTGATAAAGAAGACTGCTCACATTATGTGAAGGTGATTGATAAAAACGGTTTGGACAAATTAATTCATGGGCAGCTTTAATTAGAATGACATAATTATGATACTATTGAAAACTAACATCTCCCAGTAAGCCTGAATACTGGATAATACCTATTTCTTGGCTTGATCTATCTTTCTTAAGCATAAAGATAATATCTTTCATAAACATTTCTGTTTATGAGTTGCAGCCTTCACGTTCTGACGAATGCAGGTATGCTCTTACACATCTGAGTTACATGTGTGAACTGCTGTTCTCAACAGAGGTGTTCACATCAGAGTTGAGGCTGGGCTGCCCCTCTTGTACAAGGCCCTGGCAAGACCTCACACTGGCACAGTGATTAAAACTCACTACTCATAGCCAAAAAGGCTGGACCCAAACTGTGACCAGCTGCATCAGAGAAGCGCATCCCTGCAGAATGAAGATGCCCGTATAGGAGAAAAATAAAAATTACCTAACTTGAATAGTGCAGCAGAAAGTGTAAATGAGACATGCTATCTTTGCATCAAGGGATGGAAGTGAAAGGGAGAGAAAAGATTTTTTCAGCTTCAGCACGGTGTTGGCAAAAGGAGAAATGGGCGTCAGCTGGCCATGAATATATTTAGGTTGGAAATTAGAAGGCTCCTAACCAACAGAAGAAAGAGGTTCTGTGACAGGCAGCCAAGGGGAGCGGTGGGGGCACACAATCTAACTAATTTTAAGATAGATCTTGGTAACTTAATGAAAGGGATTATGAAACATGGATGTCTACAACAGTAGAAAACTGGACTTGATGACCCAGACAAACCCTGCTAGCCCTCTATTCCCACGTTTCCCAGAATGTTTCTCTGCTTTGACTTCAACATGGTGTCCAGCTTCTGACAGAAGTAGATTTAGTTGCCTGTTAGAAGGCTCCAAATTACGGAATAGTTCTGTTGATTCCAAACCCTCTCATTAGTTGGGATATGATTTGGTAGGAGTGGCCAATTGTCTTTTGTCTCTAAATCTTACGGTGCATTTGTCAGATCTGCCTTCTAAAGCTTTTAAACACAGTTTGTATTCATTTTTATAGTAGGCTGCAAGCAACTGGTGAATCAAAAGTGAATTAAGCAAAACCATCCTTTTAAGAGTACAATAGCTAAGGGATCAACTAAGATGTAATTATCTGTCATGTTTAGCAGAAATCACCATGACAGAAAAAAAAACGAGGTGGGAAAGTAACGATAAGTATGATTTGCAATGTACGTAACTTGGTAAAAGATGATAATTTACTTCTAAGTTACCATATGTTGCTTTTGAGTATGCTTCCATATAAATGAGACACTAAAGACTCTGATGGGTCAGAGACATTGCCCAATATCTGCACACATTAGATAGTTGATTTAAACATAAATAATGTTCTATATAAAAAGGAGGGGAATTGGCAGAGCACCCAGACTTCCACTTGTAATGTGCAGAAATGGTGAACACTGGCTGACCTCTAAATAAAAGAAAAATACCTATAAATTCTCAAACCGAACTCTCAGAATTATGTGTCCCTTTTGAAAATTTGGTTCTAAAATAAATATATAATTAAATCTATCAGCTGATACCATTACAAACTCTGCTTTTCTCTCTCGGTTTCCATTTCACCCTCCCCAGCTGCTACAGATACAATTTGAGTATAACAAAGTAGTAGTTCTGTGCTCAGGAAGTGATGTGGGGGTGCCTGTGAGCCCATGCACAAAAAAGCAGAGGAAACACAACACGTGCAGTTCCCCTGGTACCTGATGGAATTCTGCACCTCCTGCTGTCTGTGACTAAGCACACAGCAAAAAGTTTTTATGAGGATCCTCTGAGAATCGTTTCATTTTCATTTCCTGAAGTAGGAAAATGTCAGTGTACTTGAACTACTTCGTTCAGGTGTCCAAGTGAATCATATTTAAATCAGAAAAAGTGGAAATAAAAGAAAGCCAGCACACTTTCAAATTATATTTAGCTGATCTTTCCCTTTTTGGAAGGATTTGCTGTTTGGAAACACCCTGGCTGGACTCTGTTTGACAGCCAGAACATACAGAAAGAACAATCTATCAGGCATCTCAGAAAAACATTCCTCTGATGTGTCCAGCTGAACTTTCCATGCAGAGTGGAATAATTTGGGATAGAAGAAAACTGGCTCTAGATGAGGTCCTCTGGCACTAATTCTCTATCACATGGGTGTGTAAATTTACTGCTTACCTGAGTAAAGTCAGCGACATCATGAAAGTCCATTGAGCTTAGTGGGAAAATTAGTACAAGCAGAACTTGAATCTGTAGCATTGTCTTTTTGCCCAAAGGTCAACACCCTCACCACAGCTGCCCCAGGGCAATAAAAGGAATAAAGACATTAATGCCAGCCTGGTCATAGCACCTGGGGAAAAATGCAGTTGCCTTTCTCTACAAAAATCTTCAAACTTGCAGCATTTCTTCCTGCTTGGTTTCTGCTTCCATCCCTTCAGAGTCAACAAAAAAAAAAAAGAGCTGCTGGGAAATATAATGCAGGCAACAAGTGGGCCCTGGGAGTGCTCCCAAGTGGGTCTTCAAAATGGTTCTGTAACTCTGCTCCCCTCCACCAGAGAACAGTTTGCTATTGCCCTATAGCCATCAATTATACGTGGTATGCCTTGAAGCACCCCGAAACTTTTCCCACTTGAATGATCACTTATTCTCCTCACTTTTTTCTTTTCAGGAATTGTTTATTTCTCTACTAAACATGCATGAATAATTGAAAATACCTTTAGCAATGATATTCTGGAATATACAATTTCCACTTAATTGTACTTTTCATGTTGGAGTTTGTGATATTAGCACCCAAAAACTTGATGATGTCATTCTCAGCTTTATCTGATGTTTATTCCACAGCTTAGATGTTGCTGATACTGTGGTTTTCTTGTTATTTAGTACAACAGTAACCTAGAAGACTGCTCATGCCACTTACAAAATTGGGTTGTGCCAAAGATGCTTGCAGGTGTGGAGATCTTATGGTTTGAAAAATCAACAAAAGAAACACACAGCTGTGATTGCCCTATATTTTGAATGTAATAATTTTAACCTAAGCCAGGGTAATTGCTACTTAATGCAGATTCAAGCCACTAGTTTCACTCCCATGCTATGACCACAATAACTGTAGCTTCCCACTTTATAGCTTGCTTCCTTTTTTGCTCCTGTTCAATTGCAAAAACTGGCAAATATGTGTGGGTTTTCTTTTTCTTTATTGGTTCTGAAGGAAATCAAGATTTGCATTTTACAGGTACTTTTCTGAGGTCTCAAATGTTAACTTTTAATTTCTTTATTCCACTACTAAATTAGATTTTACCACTGATTCAATAATGTTTCTTTTCACTTCAGATATTAAGACCCTGTAACCATGGAGTACAGGCAAAAGATCAAAAGCAATTGGATTATCTTAGCTGAACAGTTTATCACTTAGTGCCTTACCTAATTTTTTGCTCCTAACCTTTAGCCTATGAGAGGGAGGAACACAGCTTACATCTCATCAACAGCAATTCTGGATGCTTGCATTTGCAGCTCTTTATCTTAAAAGCAAAACCATAGATTCTGGCAAACACAAAGTGAGAAGACAGACTATAAAAAAATGCTGCAATGACAAAAACAGGTTGAACTCTTAAGCAGCATAAATACAGTGGGTAGACCTACTGAGAGCACTCACCTCTTTCCAGGAGACACACAGTTCCTAATGCAAAGGCAGAACCTTTCCACATGATACATATTCTGCCACTTTGCCATCACAGTTATTGAGTGTATTCACAGTCTTGTTTCAGAGAAAACCCTCCCACATTTCAGTCCCAGCTCTGAGCACAATGTAGATGATAATGTATATACAAACATTATGAAATATTCACTGCATAATGTCAGCACTCCTGTTGGGACCAGAGTGTTTTAGAGATAGCTCCGTGGGTAAGTCTCTCTTCCAGCACTTGCTTAATTTAGAACTCATCAGAACACTTCTGCATGCAGAGAGGAAAAACACTCTAAATAATAGCTCCACAGATACCACTTAAAATTTTCCTTGAACATATTCCATCTAACAGGGACTGTCTTTACTTTGAACTATACGAAGCAGCTGGTTTATGTCTACATGAAGCAACAGTAAAGTGAGTGAGTGGCAGGTGGAGGATTCCTGTCAGTGAGAGGTTTGCCTGATGTCACCTTCTCTCCCTTTAATATGGACATGAAAGTTAATGAAATTCATTAGCCTTACACGTTCTCAACCCATGAATTAAGCCATGGACAGAAACCCAAGTTGGAGTGTGAGGGTGTGATGTGGCTGCTCGCTACACAGAGTGGTGGAGCTTGACAAAGCAAAAGCCCAGCTTCCAAATCTGAGTTTATTCAAAAAATGCATTGGATTGAATGGACCTTCTGAAAAGCTGAGTCAAAACTTCCAGATCAGGCTCCAGATAATTAATTTCCAGTAATTTGGCTTGGCAGGCTCTGTTGATTTCCAGCCAAGTACATGAATAGCAGCAATTCGTTGACAGTGGGGGCAGAGAGGGGGACTGTGTTAGGATTCCTGATTATCTGGAGAAACTTCTTTTATGCTATGATTGCAGATTTACATGATGTTCAGCCAGCACCAAAGCAGAAAGCACTGGTACTGTAGTGCACTATTTAAAGGCGTGTGCTGAGCTGCAGCCACCTCCCCTGCAACCACTGCAACCACACTGTTTGCAACCACCAGTTCAAAGCACTCCCAGCTAGACAGGCTGCAAAACCAGATACAGAGGGCAGATTGATGGCTGGGCTCTCTTCAGCGTGTTTTGCCACTGGAGAAATCTTGATGCTTCACACTTCTGTGGCATCTTAAAGAATGAAAATTCACACCTCACAAAAGCATATTCAATTTGAGCCAAAATACTTCAGTGATAATTTTGGTACATTCACTTGGGCCAGTGAGGAGGAAGAGAATTCAGTTGATGAGAATTCAAAGCTTACCATGGTGGCTAACTGCTCCAAACAGAAGAATTTTATTGACAGCATCACTTTAAACAACATCACATTACACAATTACTTTCTTGAACTTATACACTGATGAATGGAAAATATGACAGATCTTCTTTCTGCCTGCAATACATCTAAAGCTCATGAGATGTCAATGGAGAACTGTCTTTGTTTTTGCATGAGAAGAGTCAACAGCAGGAACATATGAACTGTAAAAATGCTGGCATGGCATTATTTGACTTCACTCACCTTGAAATCCGTGTTTGAAAGATACAGTATTTTCCATCCAAACCCCTGATTATAAAGAAAGCAGAGGCTCTTTCTCTGTTTGTTTCCTGTTTTCTTCTGTATGTATGTGCATTTTGAGACCAGGCATAGTCCCTTTTTCCAGTGCATGGAAAAAATGAAAAGAAGGTAGAAATGCTTGCATCTATTGTTATTGTTATGATAAACAGACAATACCTGGGAGGAGTTTGGGGCAAAATTTCACTCACAGTTTTACCCAATTATTTTTATCTTTGGAGAAGTTATGGCAATGTAACTCAAAATTTGGGTACAAGTTAACAGTAAAATTCTATTAAGAGGAATCCTTTTCTCAGCTTTCAAGACCTGCTTATGGTTTCAGGAAGAGCTTGTATGATACAGTAGTTATACAAATGACACAGAAACTCTCTGCAATGGTAGAAGACACAGCAGGGCTTTTAAGAGGTTTTTTTTGTCAATATTCTATGGTTAACAGAATTTATATAAGATTTGTAAGTTATCATCCTCATTTTCTTCATTCTTAAAAATCCAGTGCCAGAAAACACAAGGAACTCTGCTCTTTCCAGAGAGAAATTTATTCTGGAACTCCTGTCTAATGCAGATTTTTTGCCTCCACAATATTTCCACCTTCCCTTATATATGTTATTTCCATTAAGTCACATGTTTTGAGGTCTAATTCACATGTGTTTCTAAGGAGCAGACAGCCATGGAGTGACTGTTTTGTGTAATGACAAGTAACAGCACAGAGCAGAGCGGTGCCTGCCAGCAGGAAATGCAAGTTGACAAATGGCAGCACTTAAAAGAGACGGGCAGTTAGCTTTGCATTTGCATTCCCTGCGCCAAGAAGGGGGAAGCAAAGTGTTTCCTGAGAAAGGGTATGAAATGCAACTTTTTTCCTCTCGCTAGACAGGTGTAGTGCCATCAGGCTCAATCCTGTCAGCACTGGCCATACAGAAAGAATCTCTCTTGGCACCTCCCGTAGTCATGGTTAGCTGTGCTAATCGTCATGGGAAACATCTGGCTTGCCACTGTGGGAGTGCAAGAAAAGTGGAAGGACCATTCTGAGGTCTCATGCTGGTACCCAAAGGCATCTACCCCATCAATTTCATATATCCGAGCACATGGACATGGGTTCTGGAGAACACAGAGCTTTTACAAACACACGATGAAAATATGGTGTACAAGGGAAAAATGGAAGGGAAAAGGACAGCATGGATTTCTGGCATGTAAAATTTTTCTTTCAACTATAAGTGGATCTATATGCTTTGAGAGGTTTATATGGGGTTTGGAACCAAATAGATAAATATAAAGCAAGTGAGCATTTGCAGAACAGAAGGGTATGTCAAAAGAAATTGCTTTCAGAAAAATATGTAGATCAGAAACTCGTCGGCAACCTTCCTGCATTAGAGATCCAGAGGCCACTTAGCAGCTGCCAGCAGAATGGTTGGTGGGAGCT
The DNA here is from genome assembly GCF_001522545.3 of Parus major. NCBI lineage: Eukaryota > Metazoa > Chordata > Aves > Passeriformes > Paridae > Parus > Parus major. Next base: position 47,250,171 of record NC_031774.1, read on the forward strand.
TGCCAAAGAGAGCCACATGCTGTTACTGGGAAAAATCTTTCACAGCTGAGCTTGGCACATATGCCTGGGACTTCCAGGGAGCAGGAGAGACCAGCTAAACTGCACACCCTCCATTGACCGCAATTAGTGTGAATATACTTAGTACCAGGAATGTAAGTGCAAACTACCAGCAGCCCTGCAGCTCATCTGTATGAACATCTCTCTGCAGTTTAAGTGCTGTCCAGGTAACACCCGAGGAAATGAACTGACAGATGGACAGAAAATGAGAATGCAGGTGACACAAACAGTGCCAGATCCCCACGCTCCCTCTCTTGAGAAACGTGAGGTCTGTGTTTCAGCTGGGAACTGGCACGTAATGACGAGAACATGCAATTGTTGCTGTGTGAGCACAACATCTTCACTGCCAGTATCAAAAGATAGAGGATGCTGACTGATAACTCAGGCTTGGAGCTTTTGGTCACCATGGGTTTCAGAGAAGGGCTTATGTCAGCCACCACCCAGCCTCATTCTTAGGGAAGGAGCAGCCAGGGTACAGATGCCAACAGTTACAGCTGTCGTACGCATGAACTATGCAACAGTTTGAGATTACACATTTTTAAATGTCTGAAATACCAAGAATGTTTTACACCACTCAGGTTTATTCTTTTGGTACTACATGAAAGACACAGGTGTCCACAGACACAGACCACAATTGATACAGGTGATATTCCTGTGTAGTCATATTCCATAACATTGGTGGGAATAAACATGTCCAAAATGTTTTTCAAATAAGCAACACAATAGCTTCAGTCATAATGAAGACTTGTAGCATATTCCCTGAATACATAGATTTATTGAGAATCACATGATACAGATATTGCTCTAGACTTAAAATCTTTGAAACGCACATAGTGAATCATTTAGGTCATTTAGACAGAACAGAAGATTGTAGATTAGATCATTAGGGGGAAAAACAAAACAAAGACCACATATATGAGATGTATATACAATATTTTAGACTGAACTTAATAGGAAAAATATGTCTCAGTCTCACAAGCAAAGAAAATTGAAAATGTAACAGGATATTCCATTTCTTACACTTGTCATAATAGTTTACACTCTGACACAGTAGAATATGGTAATTTCTCTGCATAGACAGAACAACTTCCACTATTTCTAACAGGAAAAAGTCATTTCAAGTTACCATCTCAAGAACATCAGTCTCCAAAACCTTTCTTCAAAACAATTATTTATGCATGACATTCAATCAGCAGTATCCGTTTTTTCTGCAGAATGTTCCAGACATGACTTTCAGGTCCCAGTTCTTCCTGTTTGAAAAAGCTGAAGTCTCCTTTACCTTTTGAAAAGAAATTGCTTCAGCATAGATTAGTAGGTTCTGGAAATCATCTCAAAAGAGCCTTGAATGTACTTTACTGATTCCTTTGACTGTATTCACAAGGAGTGCCAATTCCTAACTCAGAAACTGCTAAAGAACACACTCAAAGAGGGCTGTAAGAAACCATTCCAGGAGTTGTACAGATCCAAGTATGTTATAATACTTCCAAATAACAGAATTATTGCCATTCAGCTTTACTCATATTCTCACTTAAAGACCAGCATAACAATCAAGATTCAGGAGGTTCCTGGCCTTAAGATTGGATGTCTTTAAAAACTGGCTTAGTTTCATCTGATTTCTATTACCAGTTATTTTAAATGATTGCCATGAAATGAGGTGCCACATGGATACCAGAAGATGCTTTAGTAAAATTACATACCTAATAATCCACATGTTTTACTAAGCTTGCTGAAAGTTTGAAAGTAGATACGAAAATGAGTCCATATTTTTCCTTTCAAAGTTTCCAGGACCTTTCTTCTTCTAAGTGAGCAGATATTGCCACTAAAATATTTCTGCTGTAATATTTGACAAAAAAGAGGACAGATATTAAAAAAAAAAGGAATTTGCTTAAAACCACAAGTGGTAAAGGCCAGTCACAGTTCACCAGGCAATGACTTCTAGTTATCAGCATGTTGAAGGAAACATTCACATGATGGCCTTGCTCTAAATTAAAATAACCAGATCTGTGAAATGCAATTTGCATTCTGTTAAGCACACTGTTCTTGTCTGGAGCTTTCTAGGCTGGCTTAATTGCCTGGCTGAGGAATTCAGTGTGATGTTTCCCAGACCCTTGCTAAGGGACCTTCTACCCCATAAGCACTTCTATGGCTGAATTGCAAAAATTGAGCCGAGACACTTCTAAGTCAAGCACTTACATACCTGCTCTGGCATTGCCAATACAAGTTAGACTTAAATTTTTGTTTATGCTCCACCTTTTGTCTAAGATTAGATAAAAGATTTGTATGTAAGAACTTACATGGAAAAGAAAATCTTACATCAATGATTACAGATTTTAAACCTTAAAAAGAAAAAAAAAAAAGAGTTAAAATAACTGCATTTTTCATCTTTAAAGCACCTCATAGTGCCAACATTTTTAGCTGCTGAAAAAGCAAGTATAGAAGACATATAAATAATATCATTGTTGTTTGACACATAATGTAGAAGAGGGACCTGAAATCAATTTCAGCCACTAGGTTACCTTCATACCATGACTAGAATTCAGAAGTTTCCATGGCCTTACTTGTTGTTTAGTTTAGTCGCCTCGGTTTTGGTGCTTGTCTGCAGCACAGCTAATTAGAACAGAAGGATATCATAATAGACATAAACTGTGATACATTTTCTTTCTAGACCAAGCAATGAATCCTACGTGTCACAACCAACAAGAGAAGAAACAATGGTGGGTTAAGCACCAGCTTATTATGTTGATGGTTAGGAGCAATTCCTCATACAACCTCTTAATTTCATTGATACCTGATAAAACAAAATTGATCCAGACAACAAACTTCATTAAACAGAAGTAATAGGAATAAAAAGGACGGAAGTGAGATGCAAAATAGGCTTAAGTCTGGTAAAAGATGTACCTACCTCATGAAAACAAACCAATAACATTATTTACAAATTGCAAGATTAATATTAGAAAAGTATGTGAAAACTTCAGAGGAACTTGGCAATTAAATCACCCACATGCAAAGGAAATTCAAACAGAATTTTTGTCATTTACCAAGTGCGTTACGCAAATTGCTAAGCACAGCATAGGCATAATAAAACGACAACTCTTCAATTGATCTGCCTGCAGGCTACTGCAAACCGGTCAGTCCCACCCTTTTCTCCAGGTCCTCTTGCAGTCCTGGCCCACACTTTGTCTCTGCCCTGGCAATTATTGTATTTCAATGCACATCAGATCATATCGCTAACCTAATTTAAATCACTTCTTAATTTTCAGTCAAATTTCATCTGGATGAGCTTTCAGCTTTTCCCACGGCCTGCTGAGAGCTGGGATGGGTGCAAAGGAAGAGGCAGGAGCTCATGGCGAGGGCAAAGCTGGATGTTGTTGGCAGCATGGCCTTGCATCAGCCCAAGCTCTTTATGAAACTCTGAGCGTGTGAAAGCAAAGTGCTTACCATAAAAGGCCAGACAGATGTGAAGTCAAGAAGATCAATTTAAAATCAGTTTTAATTGTTCTTAATGACTTCTGAGTAAATGTATTTTATGCCACTGACATACTGATGAGTGTTTACTTATTACAATCTTACCATAGTTTTGAAACTTAGTAAAGTGTTCAAACATTTGGTTGCTTTGCACAAGAGCAGGGTCCTTGAAGTCCTGGTGATGTCCTTATAGAGCCACCTCCCCACCCACCCTGCCCTGCTTTCCATTTCTTCACACATCCTTGCAAAATCATTAATAAAGTACCACATATTTACAGTGAAGCAGGAATTAGTTCCTAATGAGACATTCACAATAATAAGCAGCCACCTTCTGCTGAAATAGGCTTTCTTACTGGAGACAAAGCTATTGAAATTTGGAATAGCTGGTTTTGAGAATATTGTATTTTTATAAGTTTCATAAGTTATTTAATACATATTAGTTAAAAATCATGTAAAACTTGAACAACTAATAGAAGATAACATAATTTTATGTATGTCAACAGTAAAGAAATAACATAAAAGAGCACAGGCACTCTTTCAAAGGGAAGTTTTTGATAAAAAGTTAGATAAAAAGCCCTGAAAACTAAGATTAACTTCATGTACAACTCTGAACAAAAAGGGAAGTAAATCCAAAAGATAACCAGATATGAAGAAAAAAAAATATGCTCAGTGGAAGACCTGCCAACAGCAAACAATATCTGAGTCATTAGCAACAAATCATCCACTGCAGCTTTCATCACTGAGATCCAGGTAGATGACATTGCAAGCCTTGTACTAACCAATGATTCTCCACCCCACACAAGCAGGACAAGCCATCTCCCAGCACTATCTATCTTCTCCACAAACATCACATTTGCAAAGATAGGTCCCTTATGTAAGACTAATTCCACTGGATTCATTTACTGAGCAATAAAACCAGATTGAATACAAAGTCACATAACATAAATAATTTAAAGATGAGTCCAGTGGTACTTCAATATGAATACTCAGGAAAGATCTGTCACTCTGGGCCAGCTCAACACACATTGTCAAACATGGATGTCTAAACTGAAAGTTCTTTTCTCTCCCTCTGATGTCCAGAAGCCACTACTACTCCTGTTCCCGAGGCCTAACACATCTTTTGTCAATGCTGCATTTCAAGCACAGTTTTTATACACCTTTAAAACGTTAAGATCCTAGAAACTGAACCACAGAAATGTTGGATGACAAGGGACCACAAAAGATCTATTTTAACTCCTAGCTATGAAAAAGAAGTATATCAATGTATGAATGTGCCAATGTGTGTAGGTATCTGAAGGGAAGGTGGCAAGAGGATGGATCTTGCTCCCTGGTGCCAAGCAGTAGAAAAGAGGCAATGGGCAGAAACTGATACACAGAATCTGCCACCTGAACATGGGGAAGAATGTCTTTTCTGTGCAGGTGACCACACACTTGAATGGATTGCCAAGGGAATTTGTGGCATCTCCTGCACTGGAGATTTGCCAGAACCATCTGGACACAATCCAGTGCCATGAGCTCTGGGATTATCCTGCTTGGCAAGGGATGTTGGACCAGATAACGCACTGTGGTGCCTTTCAACCACCCATTCTGTGATTCTGTGATTCTGTGAGTAAACTCAGACTGTCCCTGACACTCATGTCTTCTTAAAAATTCTAATCATGGAGATTCTACAACCAACCAAACCTCACCTGTCCAACTGCTAAAGTATCCTACAAAAAAACTTTTATGGAATTTAATACACTTTTATTTATGTCAGTTGATTATCTTTGGCCTTATCTCAGCCAACAGGGGTAATATTTTACTGTTGACTTTCTTGTCAAAAAGAAATTTATAAACTATTGCACCTTTCATAATTGTTCTCTTTCTGAGACTAGTATAGGGTAAAATTTTAGATTATATCTTTCATCTTTTTTATTTTCCTCTCTGGGCAACTCAAAATTTTCCTACCCATTTTCAAAGAATAATGTTCCACACTGGACAGTAATCCAGATGAGATCTCATGATTGACAAATTAATAAAATAACTATTACTTATTCCTACATACACATTTCTGCTAAATTTATTCCAGAGATAGTTTTGATGGTTTTGCAAAGACATTACACACATGATTTAAAAATAAGATATGAACCAATAATCCCAAGGTTCCTTTCAGATTTCCCTTCTGTGGCCTTTCCTTTCAGATTTCCCATTATATCTCTGTGTTGGATTTTCAGTGTCCTAAATTCATGACTTCACACTGTTCTCACTCAGTTTCAGCATATCCCTTTCAAATTGTTTCTTTATATGATGAGAATTATTTGCCACTAGAATATTGGTTTCTCCTAGTTTCTTGACTGTGTGTCAGTTTCATTATAGTGAAATTCAAACTCATAAACTCTTGATATTTTTTTTGCTGTTCTTGAGAGAGACTTCATTAATAGCTGGAACTAAGGAATCAACACTTGTCAAGTAAGAAACACTCAAGAACCTAATTCAAATAAAGATTTATGGACTCTGACATTTTGTAAAACTCATTTCAAGGAAGGAAACACACTACAGACAAAACAGAGAGTGCAGGACACATCCTTAAATAAAAGTTTAATGGACAGAAAGATAGAATCCACATAGCACATATAGAATCCACATAACAAAGGTCTGCTGATTTGATGAATAATCATTATTATTATTTTGTATTAGCTACACCTCCTCATCACACACAAAGGTGCCTGCCAGGTGAAAAGAAAAGATTATGTCCAAGTGCTAATGAGAGAGGACTGAAACAGACACAATCTAATACCATTAATTCCTCAAAATGCGTAATTTAATAAATACATATGTAAATATGTAAGCAAGCCAAGGAAAATGTCCCACCAGACTCCAATGAAGCTGTTAAGCACTCTGCCCATGGCACTCACAAGAAGGTCTGTATCTAATGTACTGCAATTGTTTATGCAGTTGAATGTAGTAGTGTGCAGAAGTCACTATCAATCCAGCATATCTCTTTCCTCACTTATTATACCAAAGTAAAAATATCTAGTGGTAATCAGGTCTTGAAACAGCCAACAAGCCTGTCAGAAAAGACTTTCCTTTTTCCTTCAAAAGTACAAGAGCCAAAAACACACTGAAGAAAACATTCCTTGTTGTGATCATCCAAACCTCCAAGCCTTTAATTCATGAGAAAGCTTTTAGGAATGGTAGCTCTTGTCTGTACTCAGAATCTCTTATGTGAGAGTGTATCTCACACAGAGCACAACCTGAATGTAAGGCCAGGAGCTGTAAATTAAATTTTAGTGAAAACATAGTTTTATTTCTTTCTATAAAAGCACACAGGATTCAGTACCTGTAATTCAAATAAAATACTGCTTTGACACCCAAGAAAGACTAGCAGTCTTTCTTTAGCAGACCAGGTGGCCCTCTAGAATGAGTGGACTCCTCCAGTCTGAAGACATCTAATGATAAATATCAATGAAGAGCCATTTCTTCCAGGACCAGGAGCTCTTTGTCTCTACAGATCTCTGTATGAAACTATAGGTTTATTTAGAAGCTCCAGCTGGACAAAATGCCACAGGACATCCTATGAACAGCACAATCTGCCATAAAAACAACTGATCCGCCCTCCCTTCACTTCACTGGCCACATTAGCTTGCTCCACAAAAGTTCAAAGTTTTTATCTTTTACCTTGAAAATACTCAACTTTCTGACAACATGCAATAGAAGTTATTTCAGTTTTAATAAGCACTTTTAATATATACTGAAATAAAAATATAGATTCTTATATTTGAATTTTTTATACTTACATGTTTATAAACTTAAAGGGAAATAAGCTTTGACTCACTGCAGTTCAACTACATTGCACACAAGAAGTAACAAAGATGTTATTTTGCACAAGAAATGGAACAAAGTAGAGAATTTTTATAGAAAAGTACAGCAAGAATACATCCTAGATAGGCTGAATATTTGACTCAAAGGATTCTGCAGAACAGAGAGGTGAAAAGGAAAAGGACAGAGACACAGGCCTGAAAATTTAAAAGAGGAGGGCAAAGAATATGAGTAATAAACTTGGTCCTGGACAACCTATGAAAGGAACTAGAGAAGATTGCTTTATCTTCAAAAGGAGACAAACAAGCAAAAACTTAATAAAGTATCAGATATCTAAGATCTTTGTGTCATGTTTTGTAACAAAAGTATCTAAGTAACATAAACAAATGTTTTAAAAAATATTGAAACCAATATTAAAAATGTATTTTTAATGGGACATTGAAATTCAGTAAAAAGAAATATCTGTGTATAGGATGACTGGTAGGGGAACTTTTACTTGCAAAAAGATAATAAGGTTGAGAAGTTAGATCAAAAAGCAACTATGTGTTTATGTTGGTAGCAGCAGTTCCATAACACAACAATAAAAAATGTGTGAGGATTGTATCAGACAATGTGTATCAGGCCTTAATCTTTAAAGTACTAACAGATAAAATAAAATCTATGGATGGGGAAGACAGTGCCATGTCTTCTCTTGTTCTCTGGAACATCTGGAGCTCACTGCTCTCAGATGCATCCCCTGGTCTTAAAATCAGAGTTGGTATGGCAACTCCTAATATCATGAATAGACAAATTCATGACAATGTAACACCGAGTTACAATCAAATTTAATTGAGCTTTACAGAAAAAGAACACCTCTAGAAGATTTACTTGTGAAGAGTAGCTGCATTTCCCTCTGACCATGCTCAGAGAGATCCTCCTACATATTTCTTTCCAATATTGTAACTCTTGAAAGGCTCCCTTCCATCCTCCAGGTAATATTCTGATATTGTAGTCAATTATCCAAACAGTTAAGTGAGGATCAAAACATTGAGCTGCCCAATTCATTACAGGTTCTGTCTACGTAATTCAAAAGCTACTTGCCCCAAAGGACTTTGTTCATTTTGAGGATAGTTTTGATGGGAAAAAGCTATTGGAAAAGGGCAGGAGGAATTTACTGACATTAAAACTGATTCAATTAATAAAATATATTATTTTTATTAAAACATAATTATAAGGTTTTTTCTACCAAAAAAGTGATCTTGAAAATTGAGGGTATGGTTTACAATTCATTCTTATCCATATGAAGCTCATTTCCAAATTCACTTTGATACTATGTCTGAACTAGAAAGAGCAGAGGTTAAATAGAAATGAAACAGGAAATGGAACAACAAATAAAAGCTCTGAAACAAAGCCCTATGTTTTCTGTAATCTGGTCACTAATGGCTTTATGCAGCAGGAACACCACACATGGCAGGGGGGGGTATGGAAGGCAGCAGACTCTTGTGTATCCAAATTCTGCCAACCTACTCAGCAGAAACCTGGCTGGTGTCCAAAGGTCTAACTAGGAAACACAAAAATGCCGTTCTAAAAAACCAACCCTTTCAAGCTCCCTGATCCACATTGCTGAGTTTTTCTTTTGGACATCTTTTTTTCTTTTCTTTTCTTTGCAGAAACAGCTGCAGAAACATTCTTTTTTAATAATTCAGAAGTTTACCCCAAAAATGGATTAGAAATGACATATCTGCTTAATCTTGGACCAGAAAGCTTAGGGCAGATTCTTTATAGACATTTCTGGCTACAGCTCATGCCCCCACAAACACACAATGCTCATGCACGGTCTCTTGGCTGCCTTTACGTGTAACCATCTGTTCAGCAGAGTCGCCCATTCACAAGCAGTTCCAGCCTGTTTCACAATCGTCCTGAACCCCAGCAAATGCTGGCTGAGACACACAACTGTGCTGTTGCCACTCGCAGGAAATATCTTTGGCCTGACTGTAATGTCAATCACCCTGATCTCACATATTTCTGTAGATTTTATCACGCGTAACAGAACTTAGAGCCAAAATGAGCAATGAGTGGATAATGTGAAATCTGCTTTGTAGGCACTTCTAGCTCTGATGTTTTGTAGGAGAAGGTGCTCAGTAATTTAAGGAAATTAGGCAAAGAAGTGGGCCCAAGAGTCGCTGACTGATGGGCAATGATACTCATCTAATCCCACCTTCAGCAACATTAGATTTTAAGCTTAAGTAATTAAATCTCACATGGCTATAAGCAACACGAGAACAAACCATGAGCTGTGTGATTGTTGACATGGGACCCTAAAATAGAAGTTGCAGGGATATCTTTTTAATGGAGGTGTAACTAACTAAAAGACTCAAGTGAGACCCATAATTATATTTTAGTAAAATTGACAGCGAGTCTGTGAATGAGACTAGTGTTTCCTGTTCTTTCAAAGACAGGAAAATTTTGCACCACCTTTGATAATGATGCTAAAAACCTCTTCACAATTAACATTTACATCTTCACTGAAGTTTCTCCTTTAAGTGGTTTCTTAAACAAGGGAAGACAGATGTTTGAGAAACATAAAACAAATCCTTCCATAGAATAAAAAGTGAAAGACTTTTTATCATTTCTCTGGGACAGATCATTCTTCCCTATTTTTGGTAAGGCAAAACTTGCTGTGTAAGGTAATACTTTAACTAGACCAAGTGGTATAGCTGGAAGAAATGGATATGCTTTCAGTAAGTACAATTATGTTAAGTACTTCCATGATCTGCCTGCAGCACATGGCAGTACCTCTGATTTTGGAGGTTCACTATTGCCAGGGCTTACCCAAATTTGGAGAAGTATTTGGGAATATGTCTGAAAACTCAGTGCACATTATGCATAAAAGTCCTACAATCTGGAAAAGAAAACAGTGAAGCAGGTGTTCAAGGCAGTCATTACTCTCAGATAAGTGATTCTGACAGCGGCCAGAGACCCGAGGTGCTCCACCTGTTTGTTTTCCTACAGCAGTAAATCCTGTGTTTCCTGTAAATCCTACCAGTCTTCGCAGTAGACAATGGCAGAATCTTTCTGTGGGATGTCTCATCCATGGCTTTGTCCTAGCCACTCTCTAGGACAGCCTGCCTGCTCAACAGTGCTTCTGTAATGTCTTTGCAAGATCAGGTGGGAACCACAGAAAACAAACTGGAGATTCTCTTCCCACTTGTCCCTAAGCCTGACTTCAGTGCTCTCCTATCAGTGAAAAGTGTGAGGGAACAGTGAATTTGGCCTCAATCCCAGCCTTCAGACCACTCTTAAAAGCAGGTGAAGATATTGCTACTACATTTTTCTGGATTAGGGCCAAGTCATTCAGTACTTTGCAGGAATATCCAGACCCTGAATCAATTTAGAAAATTTCCTTGAACTTAAAAAAACAGACTTCTTAATGCATCCTGAAATATGGACCATTCTTTAGGTTATTTGGTGACATGGAAGTCAATACTGTCATGTCTGATGTCAGAACAGTCTTAAGTCTTGCCAGCTAAACAGTAGACTCAGCTGCCAAAACTCATATTATCTTTATTCTTGAGCAGAACTTCACTTCTTTCAGTTGAGCATACTAATAAGCATCCACTCCAATTCATTAGAAAAACGTAAAGTTCCTAATTGCACACATCAGTTTGACGTTAATTTTTATTGGAGTTTTTCCTCTTCTTTAATATAGTCAGTCTATTCATCTGAAAGAACTGCATATTTTGGAGTTTGTCATCTGACTTCTTGTAAACTTCTCATTTGGCACTAAGTGCAATGACCATGTTGATTAGAGCAACCGTATGACATGGGGCTGGAATTGCTGTCAACTCATTACAAAAATATATAAGGCCTCACTTTTAATTACTCACTTAGTAACAGATTAGTTCTTATTGCCTGCCAACAGCATGACCTCTCTCTCTTTCAAGGTCAACATAAATCAAAAGAAATCTGATGAGCTTGAACTTGTTGTTTATTCACTTCTAACCCTTTCATAAGAAAATCTGTTTAACAAAAAAAAAAAAAAAAAGCAAGTCTCCATTCAATAAAGAGACCATTATTAGGGCTAAAGAGCCAAATTTCCTGTTGTGTTTTTTTTTCTGAATAGCCTCAAGTAATATTCCAGGAAAAGGGCTTTGGTACTGTTTTCTTTGTGGAATAAAAAGAAAATCAGCATTAGAAACATGAGATTGCTTACAGGTTTCAAATACCAGTATGAATAAGGGTTTCCTGGTTCCATGTTTTAAGGATTAACTGTATTAAGCACTACAAAATGACATTTGTCATGTATACTTTAGCTGTCTTGATCTGACAAACCTCTGCAAGCCTTATAAATACAGGTTGTATGCGACTTTTCTGAGATTGCTGTTGAATAATGCAAAAATATACAGAATGCATCATTCAATCTTCAAGGAAAAGACTCAATAAATAAGAATTCTTGAATACAATTCAGTAGTACAGCTTGAGGATTAATTATGACTTAGGGATAGGAAAGACTTGGCTGCACCTGCTTGTGTCAACAAAAATCCCTTCAAGACTTTGTTATCACTTTGATGTTTACCACCTAGATTTTTCATTAATTGTAAAATTATCTTTGTGGGCCTTCTGGCCATGAAGAATGTGCTTTACTGGCCCTGTATTACAGACTGGTTTTACAAAGAGCTGTGTATTTATCCCGGTGCCCAGTCAGTTCAGATCGAGAGCAGGTGCCCAAAGGCTTGGACCTCATGATGTTTTTTGTTTTGTCATAAATATTTTGAGTAGGTCTGTCTTTTTGTTTTGTTGTCTTGTTGTTTTTTTTTTTTAAACATAAATGCTTTTTTTGGCCTATTCTATAGAATAATACATTCTAACTTCTGCTAAAATTGTGCCTCACACTGATCAAACTTATTTCCAGCCCTTTAAAAGGAAAAATCCACATTAACAGAAGTACAGGCATGCCCCTTATGTGTCCAAGTCTGGAAATATATTTGATTAACGTTGATTAAATCAGTCCTTATTCACAGGACCCAGTGTGCTAGGCCAGGTTGTGGATGCCCATGACGCTAGAAGGAGAAACCAGATCGGTTTCCCAAGTCTTGGTATCCTCATCCACAGGAGTGTGAAGGATTTGAAATCTGCCACTGTCCTTTAAAGAACATTTACAAGGTAAGTGGCATTGGATGATACAGCTTAAATGTTAGACTTTATGAAATAAAAGCTATGTAATTAACCAGTAAAGAATAGAGATGATACACAAAATGCATTAAGGGACACATTCACATTTATCTTCTCAGATATGCTGACAATTACTAAGGGACAATACTTTACAAACACAGACATCTTCAACTCTAATGTTCAGATGTCAGACTATTAGTGAAGCACCTGACTAATTTATTCATGCCTGTATTTCTTCATGTGATTTGCAGGTTAATTTTAGCAGGGACATTTTAATGACAAATATATAGACAAAGAAGAATACACTATTAATATATGCAATAAAACCATCAAATGTATAGGCATGACTTATTGCAGTGCAATATGTATGGCCTTTTTTTGGCCAGATGATACACCAGATGTTTCCTTTCCTTTAGATTTGAGAAGTTCACATGCAGCAGAATCAGCTCCTGAGGGTAAGGGTGGGGCTTAAGTATTTAAAGTTAAGTGCATGAATATTGACAAATAAGGAAATATTTCAGTCATAAAAATAATCTTCAGCTTTAGTCTTATTTTGTCCTGTTTACCTCCTTAGAAAAGTGTACAAACCATAGAGGCAGACTGTAGATAGTCTTGATTAAGGTTTTTTTCCTTTTACTGCTCTCTCTTCAGTTTTTTTACTTTAAAATAAAGGTAAATCACATCTGAAGTAGCTATGAAATGTATAACAGGTAGGAATATATTGCTTTTATATAGTCATTCCTTTTGCAAAAAAATAGGGGTGGGGGGTTGGGGGGGTGGGGTGGATAAAAACCAACACATTATTTTAAAGTATCGAAGACCCATCTGCTCTCTAGATACATTTTGCCCCTCAGAAGTATGAGCAGGGCATTGCATAGACACAAACCTGTACTTTAAGCTCCTGTGTCTTTCTCTGTATCTCCAAATGACATGTAAATAGAATGTGGGCTCAGTCCCGCCACGCAGAAATCTTCACAGTAATAAGGCATCAGTGCATGAAGTACAAGAAAGTTGTGGAGGAGTTTACTGCCAGTGGAGTGGGCAATGCACTCAAACCATGCCTGAACCACCAGGCAAGAGTATTGCAAAAGCTTTCATTAGAAATAAAACACATTCCCCCTGTTTATTTGCATCCTCAAACAGAGGGTGGCCAGGCCTGCTCCGCTCCAATGAAGTGGCAGCTTTGGGCTGGCACCTTTCCACATTTCAACAAAACTGACAGTAGCCACCAGTCCTCCTATTAGCTCCAAAGACTTTTCATTGAAAATTCAGGAATACTCAGGGGCAGCAACTAAACCTGGGCCAGCCCCAGCAAGTGCAGAGGGACTATAAAACCCTGCAACATATATGGATCCCACCTTTCCTTCCTGGCAAAAACTGCCAACCTCTCAGGAAAGAGGCATAAGAAATCTTACACAATCCAATATTTTACAGTTCTAAAGGGGGCCAATGGGGTGTAAATTCCAGCTAGACCCCTGTGTGTTGTTAAATTTTAAAGAGATAGTTCAGCAGGCTTTGCTGGGTCTTACAAGTGCCTACATACAGCTTTCACAGGCATCCCAAAAGATGGGGAGCAGAACAGACTGGGGTTTATTTTTTTCCTGATTCCATTTGCCTATCCTGAACCATAACAACATTAAAGCCTGGAAATAGAACAGACCACAATGGAAACTGTATTAACACTGCACTCTGCTGTATGCTACATGCTATACATCTTTTCTATGATTTCTTCTCTGTAACTCCGTTTAACCTCAGGGAGTATTTTCAACTGTGGTTTGTGTTATACCTGTTATACACAAAAAAATAAGTTATTGAACACACTTGTGCTCGCTTCTTTAGGTATCCAGAAAGTTTCTTTTCCCACCAAATGGATGTTGATGGATTAAGCTTAAAGTATTCCACAAAGCAAACAGCAGATGAAAACCTACTGTTCACAATAACAGCTCTCCTAATTGTAGGGATTGTCCCTCATTAACCCCACTCATCTGTGAAAGGGTCTCTGAGTGTCTTCCCACACAGAGACTATCTCTTCATGGTCTGTCTCCAAAATTCTCCGCAAATATCCAGATCAAGACGCACTTTTATTTTCCAGTCTGAGAGAGAGGCTCGATTTGTAAGTCCAGTGCTGTTCTATGGGGAAGAGAACATTAAAAAGGAAGGGGGAAAAAAAGGAGTGAATGCACTCAAAATCAAAGCAGCACCTTTAAGCACTAGGTGGCAGCACAGCAAACGGTATCTCTTCCTCCAGTAATGAAAGACTTTGGAAACTTCAGAGGGATTTAAAAATCAGTGTATTACTCTAAAACCATATTACAAAAAAATTGAAAATAAAATGAGTAACAGTACAAAAAGAGAGAAGACAACACAACAACTGCTCTCCCTTCTCTTAAGAGTACTGCTTTACAGCTTGCCTCTTCCAAATCTGGATGGCAGCACTACTGCCCAGCTACAAAGATCCAAAATGTACTCTGGATGCATCTCCCCTTTCCTCAGGGTCCACACATCACCCTCAGACGACGTCTGCCCCAGGCTGCTGCTGTCCAGACCACTCTGGACAACATGGGTGTCTACAGCCTACCAGCTCTGCCTTCACCAGAAGGAAATTGTTCCACACAGAGGATAATCCAGGGACACTGGGAGAAGGTTGGTGGCCATCTACAGTCTTGGGCCTGAAGAAATAAACAATACAAATCATCTGGGACCAAACCAGATACTGTTTTTTTCCCTTATCTATTTTGTACCCCTAGCCTTGCAGTTCCTTTATTTTTCTTCTCCTGACTATTTAATATATTTCTTGTGATCTCATATAGTCTAGCACCATGCCAGGATTCTTCAGAAGCATGTAGAATGCACATCCCCAAGAGCAGGCCATAATCAGTCCTGACTCTGGCTTAAAAGCAGACTCCTTTGAAAGTAATCCTGAGCTTCAGCCTCATCCTTTGAGAAGTGTACATGAACATACACACACAGGTGTGTAGATACACACATGATGTAATCACATGGCTGGCATTCAGTTTAGCAAGTTAATTCCTTTAGTGCTTACCTCTGTGGCTCTTCAGCTGGTGCTGCTGAAGGTGAAAGAGCCAGTGTAACTTCAAAAGAATGTTATGGAACTGAATGTCTGAGAAACTGACAGCAAATGTAACTCAGTGTCAGAAAGTGCAGTGCAGGAACTTAAAGGTTCTTAAATATGGGCCAAGCTTGTTGTAAAAGGTTCTCTGAAATCATTAGCATCTTCCTTAGCAACAGTTAAAACACAAAAAGGAACAGGAAACCAAAACAGAAAAGCAAAATAATAGAAAAATGTTAGAAATCTTCATCATGACCAATCCATCCATCCAATGAAAACAGAAGGTAAAACAAAACCAGAAAGTGTACAATGTCTACAGAAATTACCAAGTACATGAAACTGTTTCCATTAGATGAAAGATCAGTTAGACTATTAGCCTTCAGCTTAGAAAGGAGATGACTGAGAGAAGATAGGATAGGCAGCTTCAGAATCATGACTGATATGGAGAAACCAAACAGAAATCAATTACTCTGCACTTCTCAACATCTTGGAATCAGTGGGAATCTTTGTAATTAGAAAAGATCAGGTGTAAAGTGAATAAAACTAAATAATTATTCTCATAGTAATCAGGTATAGCTGTGCAAGCCGTTGCCACAGAACACCATGAGAAATCAGAGGGATTTTAAAAGGGCTGAACCATTTCATGGCAGATAATCCAGCCATGACTGTGTAACATGATGGCCCAGATGCATGGTGGGGAATCTCATGCAGTTTATAAACCATCAGTTACACAGTGCAAAGAATATGCACTAGGAAAGGATTACTCTAAGAATCCTGCTGATAATAGTTTCCCTAATTATCAAGGGAAAAATTCTGTAATTGACAGACTGCTGGCTGCACCCAATAAAGTTCTCCTTGAATGTTATACTAGAGAAAACACTACTTGTAATGCATATAAATCCTACAAATTAAAGATTACAAATTTATGGTTAAAAAAAAAAAAAAAAGAGAGAGAAACAAGAATAACAAAACAAGTAAACAAGATCAGCAAGGCAAAACAGTGAGATCTGGACTGACTCATTTTTGTTTTCTGACATGAACACTTTAGTCAGTCTAAAGGTATTAATATTGCACATGAACATTCAGAGACATAGTCAAGGGCTGATGAAAGCATTTGGTCAAACACTGGCCTTATCAAAGTAGTGGATTTTTATAACTTAAGTATATATTTGAGGCAAAAAGCAAAAGCTGAATGGTCTAATTCCTAAAATCCACACTTATAACATGTATTTTGCCCAACTACTATGGAAAAACACAACTTCATTCACTATTCACTAGACTCTTTGCTCCCTTGCAATTTGACCTATTTCTCCAATTTGAATTCCAAATGGGAACTTGCTCCAGAGCATTTCCAAAAGCTTGTAAGTTAAAGCACCTCAAAGAAATACATAGGCTTTTTGGCTGAATCCTTGCAGATCCAGATGGTACACTGGAGACTGAGCGGGATGTTTTAGCAATATCACTGAAAATTCAGCCAACCACCAGATCAGCAGTTTATTGTCCCTGTGTCACCATATTTAGTGATAATCAGGGAAACTACTTTCTTTTTCAAAACATTTCAATCAGCTAACAAGGCTTGCAGGTTTATATTCTTTCCATGTGCTTCACTCTTGCAAACTTCATGAAGCTATGTGCCAGGCAGAGGCATAGAAAGGCACTTTATTTATGTTTTCACAGACAGAGAGGATGCAGAATGAATGGAAACATCTTCTTATATGCCAGAGAACCCAGGCACAGGATCACTGTAAGAATCCTGCTCACAGGATCCCCTGTGCTTGCAGTGCAGCCACCATATGGAGAATTTTAAAGGAAGAGAGTCAATACACAGGGCCTGTGCACAAAACACAGCTGTATTTCAGGGAGTATACAGGGTTTGGTACACTACTAATTGTTCTGAAGACTAGAAGACACTACAGTGATAATCAGAATAATCCCCTGTACACAAAAGGGAAGCAGCATTATTAACTCCTGCCTTTCACTCCAATCTCTACACGAGTTACAAATACGATTTTAAGAAAAGCATCCATATTTTGTTTTCAGGTGTTCAACAATGAGGAACTTGCTAGACTGTTCCAATGTTTAATTTCATTAAATATTTGGATCTTACTAGATAGCTAACAGCCAGACAGAACAACCAGTTTATACCCTCAAAAGGGTTTTTTTGTATATTTGTAAGTCTAACTCTAAAGAGTTAATTTCTTGTTTAATGGAAGAAGTAAGATGAACTTGTTTTCTGCGTGGAAAACATATTTCCCAACTCTTTAGATCATCCTTGTAGGTTCTCTTTGAACTCTGTCCAATTTTTTTTTTTTTTTCAGTTGGGGATGTCAAAATTTGACCTCATGATCCTGATGTGATCATACCAAATATGCAGGTAACATAGCTTCCACATACTTATTTAATAATCTTCACTCTGTACATCCAAGGGTCTTTCTTGTTAAGCGCTACTCTCTCCATAGGAAAAGTTGTTGGTTTCCAGAATGCTGGAAGAGAAAAACAGCTGTAGCCTTATAAATTTTACTACTACAGGGCCTTCAAGAGTCATTCTTGTTACTGCTACCACAGCCAAGGAAGGAATCACAGGCACTGTGTGGCAAGAGCAGCTGGAATGAGGGCTGGCAGATTCCAGCAACTGCTGCCGTACCT
Source organism: Parus major (assembly GCF_001522545.3). NCBI lineage: Eukaryota > Metazoa > Chordata > Aves > Passeriformes > Paridae > Parus > Parus major. The sequence goes on from NC_031774.1 coordinate 47,268,358, forward strand.
CTCTCACCTTCTTCATCCTTCCCTCCTCCCTATTTCAGGTGACAAGAAAAGCTGTGAATCTCAACACTTCCAGCTAACTTGGCATCCCAGATTCACTTCCTCCACAACTTTCTCTCTTTTTTCAGACTGGTTTTAACTCAAGTTTGACCTAGCTTTGGATCCCTGGATTACCATTGTTCATTCTCCTCCCATTTCTGACTCTGGGTCCTTTGGCTCCCCAGATACTCACATACAGTTAAATATGCACCTGGGCTATCAGGATACAAGCCACACTAGATAGATGTGCCTGACATGTTCTTTTCCTAGACAGCTGAGCCTGCAATTCACAAGAAGTAAACTCATTTTCCCATACTTAGGGTTGAAAAGCATCAAGACTGCAACTAAATAATGGGACAGTGATACATGATGGGAAGGACAAAATGGTATTTACTACTAATAAGTGAATCTTAACTTCCAAATCAATTATAGAAGTATGAAGTAATATATTTTTAAATTACTAAGATGCAAAAACCATTAAGATATGTAAGTAATAACTATTTGTGTGACGTCTTGGTCACCTTAGTTGAAAAGCTCTGATGTAATAACTACTCCAGGGTTAACTGTATTTGAGAGGAAGGAAAAAAAAAGAAGGAAAAATACCATTTGGAAATCAGACACCTCCATCTAGAAAACAGTTTAAAATATTTTCTAAAGACAATCTAACCAAGGTATCTACATATCAAGAAGACATTTGTCTGCAAGATGCAGCTGAGCAAGTAGTAGGAAGAGGTAGTTGTGGTGCTACACCACTGCTTTGGATATGACTCTGTCAATGCATCACTGAGGATGGGTGGAAGACATTGAAGTCATCTTAGCTTCTGTTCCTCCCAAAAAGTCTGCCCAGATGCACTGAAGAGGAGCAATTTTTCCCAACAATGTTGCTATGTGCTCAGTGAATCTCACTGCAACCCTAAAGGAGAGAAAATTGGTCTTGATCTGAAACCATGGCCACACTGCCTACAAGGATGCAAAGAGGTTTATGTTGAATGTTCCAGTTTTGGATTAACTTTGATTTCAAGTGTAAGTACATCTAATGCTCCTCATGTGACTCAGTGCATAAGGGTTCCTCCCAGTTTTGACCCAGTTGTTATTGGAGAACTAGTTTTTCAAGCTGTGAAATCCACTTTATAGCAAAGCCTTAAAACCTTGGCAGTGTCTTTGAATGACAAATGCAGGCGTCCTCTGAAATACATTTCAGCTATGTGACCCTGATTTAAGTTAAAATTCATAGACTGTTAATTAGCATGTGGAACAGGAAGTTTCTAAATAGCTCACCAGGTATGTATTTGGCAGGCAGTACAACAACCCTTGAAGTGTGGTTAAAAAAACTCACTCTTTTACATCACTGAAAGTTTAATAAATATTTATTTCTTCAGGGACCTCCTATGTTAATGAAACCTGTCTGCTCTTGTTTGAATCTTTAAAACCCATGTGTTAAATAGTAAGGCTGAGGTAGTGTCTATGAAATTGCACTGCTAACAGCAGAGCAAATACAGACCATAAGTGTTTTTTCTGTCTATTTAACAGTTTTTATGTGTCTGCTAAGTGCTTGTTTTCTGTTTTGTTAATCATTCCAACTCCCATAATAATTACACAAAAGAGGAAATCGCAGTTTCAAATGCTACTGTTTCTCTGGTTCTCTAGAGCTAAAAGGAGGAAGCAGGATTAGATGGCTTTCTCAAATGTTTTTCTCTTTTGTAAATCATGTCAAAATCACATTTCTGTGCACATATAAATAGTCAGATAGCCCATCAAAATGCTGTAGTAGTCATTGGCCTGAACTAATTTTTTTATCAGTGCTATCATTTTCTAAGACCTTTTGCCCTGTCCTCAAAATCTGTTCAGCTACTGGTGCATAATTTGCACTTCTGCAGGTCTACTTTCCAGCCCTGGAATGGCACACTACATGGCAGTAATGCCAGGCAGCCTCACCCAGACATAAGAAAGTGCCTTTGGTGCTGAGTGCCGCGTGCCAAAAGAGACAAAAGTCAATGAGACTCATTCTGAAAGGAGCCCTGCCCAGATCACTCTCTTGACAGCAGACTTACTCTCCACATAAGTTACCTCCTGACTTCAAATCATGCTTTAACTTGATCTTGAATTTGCTCTTTCTTGTTTTGAGTCAATGCCTGCATATTTTATGTCACTGTATTACCTAGATGATGTCCTGAGGCTCCTTCCAACCTCACCTGTCCTATGATCCCACGGGTGCTACTGAAAGAAAGCCTGCAACACTGTGGTTATTCCATGTGGTTCATGATCATTTACATTTGTCATTGTGTGAGCATGGAGATGCATTCATTAGTGCACAGGAAATGTAAAGTCTGCTCCTATATAAAAGTGACTTGGTGAGAGATGACATGGCTGGGCTCAGGGAGGTAAAAAACTATCTTATTTTCACTTCTACTCTCATCTTTGTATTACACTACTGAGATTTTATTGCTTCTTTGAGCAAAGATTTCACACAGCAGTGGATTCCAGGAGATCTGGAAACCCAGCCTTTGCAAAGCAATATTGACTACAGAATAACTCAAATTCCTATAATCCTATGAGAGATTTAAAATACTGGAGATTCAGCTTCATTTATATGGCCTTTCCTACAAATGAAACCTGCAAGTAATACTCAGCACTTACTTCCTACTCCATGAAAAATATTTCTCCTGCAGTTGTAAGGCTCCTGAGACAGCTAAAGTGATACTGGAAGATATTCCAGGACTGCCAATTGAGAATAAGAGACTAAAATATCCATTAATGGGAGTTTTTGTACTAAATGTCATACAATTTTGATTCTTGGTCACACCAACTTCAAGGGCTGCTGGTGGTACCTCATATTCTCTGACTAGAGAACTTCACTTTCAGTCTGGAAAAATTCATGAGAGGTGGCGGTGAAGGTGATGTTCAGATTACTGGAAATGTAGGTTCCAAATATTTATGATATACTGATTTTACCATTTGAGTGCCACATTTTACCATAGCAGGAAATAGGTTGAAAATTTTCAGCTCAAAGCTTGGATGTCTACAGCTTTCTGAATTTCCAGCTTTATGTCCTGAATGTGTCTCTTAATTTACCCAGACTAGAAGTACATCTGTTCAGTATTTGGCACATGAAATATTAGGAAGCATGGACTGAGGAAATACCCAGAACAAGTTATCAACCTACATATAAAAAAAAAAAAAAAAACCTGAAATTTAAGAGCAAATTTTTCCTCTCTGATCTGTCTGGCAGATCTTTTCACTGTGACTCTTGTCCAGGACACACATTTCCATGATGCCAAATGGGCTTTTATGTAAACAAAGGCAATAAAAAGTGTGGTGAGGTTCACCCAGCAGACATAGTACTGATGTCAATGATCAGCTGGCATGGGATTAAAGAGAAGGAAAATAAGATACTTTTATGAGGTTCACCCTGCAGATGGAAGAAAACACCTTAGTAGACATCTCAAAATGACAAGGTAGAGCAGCTAATTTTGCATTTCAACATATGAATTTTCATTTATTATAATGAAGAAAACATTTAAATTCTGCAATCCATTTTCATTGTTCCATTTTCACTAAAAATTAGCTGATATCTGGTTGTGCCATAGAGACATTTTGAAGAGGAGCACTTGTTCTTCCTGTTGAGAGGAGATAGGAGTGACACACACTGGGACTTCCCATGCCAGAATGTCTTAATATCTATTTCAAGCACTTTATATTTCATTCACAAGACAGCAATCCTTGTTCCAAATAAATGATGTCAGAACCTAACAACCAGTCATCAAGCTTTTTATCCCATTTTATAGACAAACAATATTAGATACAGCAATAACTTGTCCAAGTGACTGCCTCACTGGCAGGACAACACTTCTCCAACATAAAAAATTACAGTGTGAATAGTTTCATGTGCCCCAAGTTAATCTAGTACTTTGCAAATTGATGCAGTTATAATTGCTTTAAATAAGCATCATCTATTTGGCATAAGTGCTTTTCAAAACAAATGTAGCGTATAAACCCAAATTTATGATACTTTTAAATGGCATTTTAGGAGAAGTTCTAAATTGCTGAACAAATTAATGCCAAACCTGTTTGAACAGACTGATATAACTTCAATCATCAAAGGGAAGGATCTTTTGCTCTATACTTTTTGAAATGCTGGTGTTCTAAATGTGAGCATTTTGATGAGATTGTACTGGACTGACAACATATCACATTGAGTCTTTTAAATTGTGTCTGCTACTAAAAATATAAAGCAAAACAAACTTGGAATGTTTGCATATATGAGTAATGAAGTTCATGTGAAGTGTGAAATCTGGAGCTGAGGATTCCACTTGTTGCATCACATCATGCCCTGTGGGGCATCTGTACCCTTGATACAAATTCTTGATCCTTCATAGGGAAGAGTATTCAATTTCCAGTTTCTCTGGGCATCTTATTGAAAGCCTATTGTTATTGACTTACAAGTGTAAGATTTTTTGCCTGAATTAACAGGTGACCTGAAACAATTCCTTGTAATACTATTTGCAGATTGATGCTATTACTACAGAAACTAGAATTAGCTGCAAATAGCTTGAATTCTAAGCAACAAGACTTTTTTCTTCTTCTTTTTTTTTTTTTTTTTTAATCGAATATGCCATCCTGTGTTTTTATTGCTGGTTTCATCTTTTGCATTTTCCTGAGTGATGGGTGTAATATAGATCTTGTATCTGGTTTTTTTTTTCAACTTCAGAAAGGTGCATTCTGAATTCTTTACATGCAAGAGTATTTTCAAGTTTTTACTTTAGAGTCAGAACCATCAAAGAGTAGAAGCTCGCTGTCTTAATTCTTTATTTGGGTGATTCAAAAGTAGTATCTGAAGAGTAACTGGATGTAAGATTTCATGATTCAAAAGACAAATGGAAAGCAAAGACCATGAAAGAGATGCAGTCATGACTGCAGTTCACACTGTAATCCAGTCAGGAGATGAAGATGAATACAAACAGAATCAATAGCATTCTGAAAATGATGTGGAGTATTTTGAGTCCTGTTCTCCTCCTAACAAAAGTACATCACTTACTGTACTTCAACATGCTCTATTGAGTCACCATGGAAAGGGCTGATAAAGAATGTGTCTTTATTAAGTTTCTTTCAATGTTCAGAGCAGTGGAACACAGCCTCAGGAGGACACCACTCTGTCAGCTTAGTATTAGTGGCACATTGGAACATGTATTTTAGATTTTACACTGTAGCACATGTTGTGACTAAAACGTGATCTAGAGCAAGCCCTAGAGCTGTAGATATGAAAAACACTCTGAGATTCACAGTGAAGAAAAAAGACCAAAGGAAACTCTGGAATCAAGTAAAAATGGACTTTCAGAGATGACCTTCAACGATTTTTGGCACTGTTATGACTCAATAGGAATTGCTGCTGAAGGCTCCCAAGACACCACAGACAATGAGACACATCTCCATAACATCTGCACATGCTTACTCATCTGCAATGGGAACATACACAAGTCAAAATTAGGACTGCAGCTTTCTTCTGCTCCATATCGTACAAAAGGCTCTGCAGGTACCTGAGAAAGCAGCCAAGCTTGCAAATCATAAAGACAAAGAGCTCACTCTGCTCTCTGGTGCTTTTGTTCAGTTGTATTATTTCATTCAGATTTTGAAGGAGCAGAAAGGTCAGTTTGGACAGACATCTTTGCAAACAGATGTGTAACAGTGAGAGCAGGATCCATGTTGGGCTGATGTTCACCCACTCTGCTGGTTCCTCACAGCAGCAGCTGTGACAAGGGACTATAATAAATGAAAAGGGGTGGTAGCAATCAAGGGACAACATGGCTGTACAGTCTGATGGTGACAACCACCAGTGTCTAAATGGCATCTGATTCATTTTCTTTATAGAATTTTAATGAATAACCCATCCTTATTTCTGAATGCTCTGTGAGGCTAATATCCAAGTGCAGTATGTTAAACTATGTGTTTTTAGAATGGATCAAGCTGACATACCTCTCTGAAATAAATGCCCTTCAAAATTAGTGGGAAAATGGCAACCATCAATGCTGACATTTGAAAAAAAAAGTACATAAATAAATAAATGGAGAAAGGCAGTGAGCCTTTTAAATTCTGTAGCCTTCAAAAATCATCCGTGTCTTCCCAGTAGACCACATTATATCCTCAATTTTCAAACAAAATCCCTTTGACAGCACAATATAGCTTTTAGATTGACCAGCTAATCTATTATTTGAGTAAGCAAATGACTGCCAGTTATGATGGCAAAGATGACAGACATCATGTCTTCAAAAACCCCTTCCTGTTAGGAAAATTAGCTTTAACACATAGTGAGTATTACACATGCTGCCTGGAGACAGATAAATAATTCTATAATTTTTCAGTGAGAAAAATGTAGACAGGGGGCTCAGTTCTCACCTCTATTCTACTCTTGCCAGTACAGTTATTTTAATAGTCCTAAAGAGGCTCAAATATGTACATTGCATCCCAGTGTTCTCCAACAGGCACAGCTGGTCTCCTCTGCAGTTATCCTCTGAGATTTCTGGAAGCAAATTGTCTTTGATGCAATATCCCCAGAAGCACCTTTCCCACCATTTCTCTTGACTGTTCCATTGAAGAAAAGGGACACAATACCTACCACAACTTACCACATATCCCTCTTCCAACACCTTCCACTTCCCACACATTCCCTTCTACAGCTCAGGTACAGCTCACACTGGGAGTTGATGATGCAGAGAGCTGCCTCCCTCCCATCTGGATTACAGGCAAGATCAGACCCTTTTCATTCAGGACATCTGTCCAGCTTGGGGACCTGTCAGTGACATCATTCAGCAGGGCCATGATACAGGTACAGCCCTGGGAGGAGCACAGCTTAGCACTGTACAGCTGCAACATCACTCCCTTTGCAGGGAGGGTTCAGAGCCTCTTGGGGACATAGCTTCTACTACTCTGCATGGTAACCAGAGTGTAACTCATTGTTCTTTCCTGAAGACAACTTTTGCAGATATCCTTAAGAGCAAAAGTCAATTCATAATCAAAAATAAACAGACTGAAACCAGGTGTCACGTCAGTAAAGCCCTGGAGCTGCTGGCCTCTAAGGATAGAGTTACAAGTACCAAAGAAAGAAAGAGGCCAGGGACTAATGAATAATCAGAGAGCCAGTTTTCCTGGCTATACAGTGCTCAGATGGGAAGCTACACAGTATCTGAGAAGCACCCTGTGATTTCTGTCAGAAGCACCACCACAGTGACAACTTGGGCTTCACTAGACACAGGATATCTTCTCCCAAGCTCATTTTGTCAGAGCCTAAATTTCTGGTATTTACCTATCTGCTGAAAATTCTCAGCAGCAAAGGCTTTAGACACTCAGAGACACAAATGCAGGCTTGCTTTCCCTTCAGACCTGGGAGGTACAACACACTCCAAAGGTCTGCTGAGGACTTACCAAACCCAAAGCATAGAAGACAAAGTCTAAAACTGTAAATTCTTACTGGCAATATGAGCTATTATCATCATATTGGTAAATCAGTCAAACTAATAGCAGTTTACCAAAGTTCCTCAGCACTTTGGAAAACATCAAGCCACTTATTTGGGTGCCTAAATTTGAATTGTTCAACAATCCCTTTTTTGATTAATCACTTGTTTAATCAATTGTTAGACCAAGTGATTGGTCTAATGGACAAGAACTAGTGGGACAAGCCAGGACTCAAATTATTACCGAAACCTGCTCCAGTTCTCATCTCTTAAATATTTTTATCTCTTAATTTAATTGTCTGAAGAGCATGAGATAGTAAGACAAAATGCTTAGTAATGTTTAGCAGTTTTTTCACCTAAGTGCTAAGTACATCTCTGGATTACAGAGTTGTTCTAACGAAGAACTTCACGTCAGAATCTCTTCCCCAGTACAAGACACAGTATCAGCTGATACAAATCTCCAAAATTCCACTCATTATGTGGGTTACTTAATACAGATGGCTGATAACTTTGAAAATTTCCTTGTTTACTGGTCTATGCAGGCCTCAATTCACATGTCTAAATGAACCCCTATTACGGAAAAGCACTTAAGTGTGTGTTTAATTCCCAAAGCCCCAGGCCCAAATGCTTTCTGCAGTAGAGCTGTTGTAACTGTGATCGTCTAAAGAGGCTGCTTTCCAGAACAGGGGTGTTTTTTCTGAATGAAGGCCACAGCTCATTTTAGAAATATGCAGCTGTCTTACTGAAATAAGTGGTGCACTGTTGTGCTCCCATACCTGGGTGAAGAGACTACACTTCAGCTGGGCTGTTTACCCCCTGATTCCTTACAGCAGCAGCTGTGACAAAGCACTGCTACTGAATTAAAAATCTGCCTTAATTTCTGGTCATCTGTGGTCTTAATTGCATGATTTCAAAAAAAGGGGGGGAAGTCAGTGTTTTGTAGCTTTCTGACTTCTATGAGTTTCATGATTCTTGGAAGAAGTACAATTTTATGAAACTGCACTAGTCATTGTCAATTTAAAATTAATATAAAAACATATTTTAGAGCTAAATTTTCTTTCTCAGAAGAAATGTTGCATCATTTTTTAACCATAATTTATGTAATTCCATATTTCAGTTTGGGGACCTAGAAGCCAACTTTTTTTAAACTTACAGTAAAAATTTCTGTATTAACAACATAGTTTCTGTTCATCAACATTCTTATTTCCATTGGTTTTTTGGGGGTTTTTTCCTTTTTTGGTTTTCAACTCTATAAATCCTAAATGTGCCTTTCATTTGATTTTTCCACACTTTTAAGTACATCTGTTCAACATTTGGGTCATTATATACTAGGAAATATGCTCTGAAGAAATATTCATTTTTCTTTTCAGCCTACAAAGAAAATGCAACAAAGCTGTACTAAATTTTTTCTTTTCAGTAGCTCACACTTAACCAGCTAACTCCCACACTTACTGAAAACAGAGCTGTGATTTAACTGACACGAGGATAACTCTGTGCCAAAAAGATTTACTAAAATCTCACAGGATCACAGGATCTTTGAGTTTGGAAGAGCCCACTGGAGGCCACCTAGTCCAACCTCCCTGCTCAAGCAGGGTCCCCTAGAGCACTTTACTCAGGATTGTGTCCAGATGGTTCCTGAATATCTCCAGGGAGGGAAACTCCACAATCTCTCTGGGCAAGCTGTTCCAGTGTTCACTGCACCATGAAGAAGTTCTTCCTCTGGTGGAATTCCTGTGTTCCAGTTTCTGCCCAGTGCCTCTGGGCACCACCGAGAAGAGCCTGGATCCATCCTCTGGGCACCCTCCCTTAGGAAAGTCATAGACACATTGCCCCTCAGTCCTCACTTCTGAACTGGAATGTAGATCCCCATACTAACTCTTAGAATTCTAGATAACATTAAAACAGTATTACAGTGTCTTTAAGCTATCTTATGGCATGTCACATCAGTTAGAATTAATTTTAGTAGAAACTGTGATCTCTTTCATTACCTCCCTTACTGAATTTCTCTTACTCTGTGTGATACCTGTCAACAACCTCTATACTGGGAGGATGATGTTCCCACCTATTAACAAAAGAACACTCCTTCCCTAAACAAACAAACAAATTAAATATTATCTCCCTCTTTAAATAGTGCTAAAGAAACATTACTTATAAATCTGAAGTTATAGTGTCATTTTGTTCTGTTAAAACCCAGAAAATAGCAGAGCAGATGTACTAAATGCTGGTGGAAGACACACGATTTTGAATGAAGGATGGAAAGTAGCAATAAATATACTGTACACTTCATGCTGCAAATCATGTCACCTCCTCAGGGCTCTACTCCAAGCTGCATCAAAAAGGGGAAAAAAAAAAAGAAAAAAAATTAGCCTGTATTGATCTAAATTCTTAATTCCAGTGAGTGTGACATCAGCATAAGTTTTAGTGGAGCTGCTTCTTCAGGTATGGGATGGAATAACCTGGCCAAGACACTGACTGTTCTGCAGGCTGATATAAATACACAATACAATACACAAATACAAAAAACCTGCAAACCACACCTTTGCACACCAGCCAGGCCTGATGACACACAGAATACAGACTGAAACAGAGTGCAGGCTGACTTCTCAGACTGAAACAACTGCAATGCCTCCAAACAAAACCTGCCTGCTGCTGTAAGAGCCCTGAAGTTACCAGGTGATTTTGCTACTTCTTGGACAGTGACACCAACACAACTGCATGTTGCTTCAGCTAACCTTTTTTTTCATCTGAATACAGCATCCTCTGGTCCCAAGCTAATTGACTACATGCAATTGCCTTAGAAAAACTACAATGCAAGGGAAAGGGAAATGTGTAATCTACTTGAAGTCTCATGCAGATTTTCAAAGGACTGCACTTACCCTGCTGCCAGATCCCTGCCTATGATTTCTCGTTTTGTTGTGACAGAAGAGTCAGACTGAGAGTGCAGGGTACCAGAGCAAGATAGAGCATCCACCCATAAGATAACAAGAAAATTCCATGGTCTCTGGAGGAACAACCATAACCTGCTGCTGCCAGTACTGAATGTTCTGCAGATCCCACTGGTGAACAGTTTATATCTCTGTCTTCTCTCCTGGATCATTTATCTGTGTTTCATTTATGGGGGATTGCAAGTAGTAGCAAAAAGGGAACTATGGATTAGAAATTTTACCAAATATCTCCATTACAAGTTGCTTTGGAACAACTGGATTCATTCTTCACACATTCCTCTGCAGAGAAAAGTCTAGTATCAGAGACAAATCTCTGCCTCTTCAGTTACCCTCGTTATTGCAAATAAAAAAAGAGAGCATGAGATCTCATCAAACTCTCAGTAATTTCATCTTACTGTTCTAATGATGGGTGTATTATTTCTGATATATATAAGGGATCACTGGATCCCTTCTGAAAGAAAGAAATTCACAGAATGGTTTTTGTTCTCCTTTCTGATATGATATATTAAGTGCTATGCAGTGAAATGGTTCAGTTGTTAAGGTTTAAGATTTGTTCTCTGGTTATATTATTTTACCACTAGGCACTGGTGTTTTCTTTCGGGAAAACATGAAACTCACCAAAAAACCCTAAAAATAATGGCTCTATGAGTACTTAGGGAAACACCATTCCCCTTTTTAACAATTCTTTTCCTGATAGGGAAAAAAAAATCAAAACAAATAAAATCCAAACCCCTTCAGTTCTGCCATTTGAATATCATATAAAAGCATTTAATTTTTCCCTCCTGGATGTAAAACTGTGGTAATTGGTTTTTATTTTTTTTTATTTTGATGTGCATGTGTAACTGCTTGGATTAGTAACAGTGCACACTGTAAGCCTGTCACTTAAAACTGCCCTCTTCCAGCACCTATGAGAAGTGGAAAACACCAAACTGAACTTGAGTAACTCCTGCAGAAGGATTACTCAGAATTCCATCTGACCATGACTGTTTTCCAAAAGGTGGCATCAGGATTTATTTTCTTCTTTGGATTTGGCAACATCATATTCTCAACAGATTGGTAATTTTCCCTGATCTCCTTTTCCAGTTTTTTATTTTTACTTCTCAGGGTTTCTTATTAAAAATACTCCATCCATTTATTGACTTACAGAAATCAAGATTGTTTTTGGATAGAGTTGGTAAAAAGTGTTGGAAAAGTGGTAACCTGAACTCCCCAAGTAAAATAAAATTTGCAGACAGATATTGCTGTTATAGGAGATAAGAAAGAGAGTGGTTTAGATATGAAGTTATTTTTATTTTCATAGTATGCCACCAAGTGCTGCATGCTCAGTTATCATGAGGTACTCTGTTACTGAATTCACCTTTGGGAAACACTAATGAAGAAAAAAGATTCAAACAAACTGTACTGGACAGGTTCCACTAAGGGTCATGACTATTCATCTGCCTCCTATTTGAAATATATTTTTATTATGTGTACTCTCCCTCAAATAGCTCATCCACTCAGCTACTTTATAAACACAACTGGCCTTATACACAATAAGGCCTGGAGAAAAAGCTTTATCTTTTCTCACCACACCTCTAAGCATCCACAGGGACCCCTATGGGCGTCACTGCTTCCTACAGCAAACCATCAACAATCAGCTTATTTATATTCTTAATGAATCCCAGCATTGTTTATGCTGGCTGACATGCCACACTGTAGAAGAGCAGCAAAAGCTGAGACACACACCCAGAAAAAAATATTCAATCATATGTATTAAATCCATCGTTGCCTGCTTGCATGAGGCGCTGTGGAAATGCTGACTTGCTGCAGAAGAAGGGAGCTGTGAGGGCAAACACACTGCAGTCTAGAAGCTCTTTGGGACTGCTGCTCTCTTCTCAGAGGAAAGGCTTTTGGATGGTATGTTGTCCTATGCAGCTCCTGCTGAACTTCCATCTGATGCTGCTCCTGCTCAAGGGTTCTTTTTCCTTCATCCACTCCTTCCTGGTAACAGAAGCGAGGTCACCTAGGTGGGAGGTCCATTTAATTTATTATTCAAGCATTTAGAAAGGTATAGGTTCGACTTAGATACCTGGTGAGCCAACAGTCACACCACTTCATTTGAAGTACAAACATTTTAATAGTCAATATTTAGCCCCAAATGTAATCCCAGTAATTTTTCAGTGTTCCTTATAGCTTAATTTTCTGTTACCATTTAGCCAAATATACTAAAGGTTTCTGGATTACAAATTACCTGAAAACCACAACATTTAATGACATTAGATTAAACTTACCAATTTTTTTCCCTTACAAAACTAAACATAGTATAAATTCTTTTTAAAAAATTTTATTGCACATTTTATGCTTTGAGAAGCACTGAAAGTACATGGTTTCCACCAAGCACACGTGACTCAAAGGAATAAAATCTGCAGCTAGGCTTGTAAAAAGTATATTATTTTTAAAGCCCTAACCCAATGTAGCGGAAAAGTCTTGTATGTCTTTACCTCTTTTATAGGCGAATATTAAGTGCAACCCCAACTCTATATAACAATGTATCATCTGTTTCAAATTGGAAGGAAATCAACTCTCTAATATGGTAAAATAACATATAAGTTAATTTTCTAATTGAACTCTCTGGTCTTGGACTGCCTGCAATAAACCTTGACAATCTGAGACCCAAGCAAGCGCTGGTGTTGTGGAGAACGGGTTGAATGTTACTAATTATGGATAGTTGACTATTTCCACCAGCATAAAAAAAGACCAGTTGCCTGCACACTCAACATTCAGGGCAAAAAACCGCAGTAATGCCATATTATAGTTGAAAACTAAAACACACAAGATTCAGGAAATTCTGAGCCCTGGTTCTCATAGTAATTACAGCTCAGCAGCATCCTCTCATGCAGTGTCAGGAACCAGCTAAAATCTCACCATTAGCATATTCATAGGACTGGGCTTTTCAGACACTAGCAACCCTTGGGGTTTTTTTCCCCAGACAGTGTTAATGACAAACCACAGTGGAATTCAGGTGTTTGTCAGCCAGCAAGATTTTGAATGACATTCTGGAAAGGCAAAATTTCACAACACCAGTTGTAGTTGTGGTGCTATTTAAAGCCTATTCTCCTGAGCAGTGAGCGCATGCATGGTACCTTTCCATGCATGTCCCTGACTGCTGGTTACAAATTGTTGTTATGAAGTATGTGCACTGCATAGAGTATGCACAAACACTAGACAGCAAACAGCTTAGGAGGACTTCAGCATGTCCCCATTTTTGGCAATGTTGACACTCAAAGATTTCAGGCACACCCCATATCTAACTAATAGGACTGGGATGACAAGGAAGAAAACTGTATTCCTTGTTGAAAGGCCATTCTGTCTCCACTTAGCAGCCACCCAAGGTGTAAAACCACAGAACACCACCTGATGCTCTCTCTCCTCTGTGCACTGGAACATCTCTTCCAGAGGAAGCTGCTGGCAGAAACCCCAACAAGCCATATCATGGAGGTCACGTGGAATTAGACCTATAACTGCCAATAAGTTGTCAAGCATGTATGAAAACAAAGTTTGGTTAGAAAGAGGGGAACCACACTGAAATGGTTACACAGAAAAAATAACATGGAATGCATTTGTGTGAGCTACTTTGTCTTATGTAGGGCTGAAAAAGAAATAAAAAAGATATTTTTCCTTTAGCCAGCGGAGGAAAGACCTCTACTGTTCTGATAGACAGTGGCCAAGTACACTGTTACCACTTATAAGTCCCCCAGTTAGCAGGAAAAGTCTCATTAATATTGTATATATGTATTGGCTCACAGTGGGCTTACCATAGCCCAAATATAGAAGATTTTTTTATCTGAGATCAGCGATCTTTGGTTACATCATGGCCAAAGCTTATTTCCAGTTTCCATTCCAACATCAGTTTAACAAATCCAGACTTCAATGATGGGTTTAAACAAGCTTCTAGCATGAGAAGAATGCCTTTATTAAAATATGAACATTTAGGCTTGTGCTCTGTGCAACTTGGTGTTCCAGAAGAAAGCTTCCTTTTCTCCACAAAAAAAGGAGAAAGTCCCAGAATTAGGAAAAAAAATTAATTATTGATATGGCTATTAATCTGCTCCAGTCTTCTGAAGTGCCAATTGGGTTGCAAAGCCATTACCTATAGTTTGTAAAACACATAGACAAAATTTATTTCTGCATCCAAGTGAGGTTTTTTTGTAGTTTTTTTGGGTTTTTTACACTGAAAAATCAAGTCTGCTTGCTAATTTCTCTTCTTGGAGTAGGTCTGCTGATCCTTTTTGCACAGCTGTGTAACAATAAAATATGGCTTTTGATGGACAGGCAAGTAGGAATACCCTTTAAAAGTGAAAAGAGAATGAGACTTTCTTATCACACTACCCTGATGAACTCAGCTAACCCATAAGTTTACACAGTAGACATAAAAATTGATAGTCAAGGCTAAGGCAGAAAATGCATGGAAGAGATTTAATCCACAGTGGCATCTTGAGAAACAAAAATTGATGCAGAAAGTGGACATCTGACCCATGTATGAACAATTCCTGTGAGCAGGTACTGACCAACACTGTGCATTTCCTCATTTGCTCATTCAGAGGTTCGTACCTCTAGGCCAGTGAGGCTATTCATTAATTCTCCAAGTCCTCACTCATTTTTATCTTCCCTCTCAATCATAATTTACCACAGAAATTTATTTAATAGGCATCAAGTCATATGCTCATCTTGAAAGCAAATCTTGAGTGCTCTTGAATCTTGAATCTGCTCATCTTGAGTGAGCAGCTCCAGTACATCTTCTGTGGGAAGAAAAAATTAATATGTGAGCTCCAGTCAAATTAGACTTTAAATCCCTTTTCCTTTGAAATTTTTGGGTTTTAATATCTGGTCAGTAATGCAAAATATCTCCAGAACTTTAATATTGCTGAGATATTACTAAGTCCTACTTGAGCAAGGAGGTCCAGATAGGTAACTCACCAAGGTCTTTCTATGATCCTTCGAAGCAACAGAGTTCAGCTGTCTTTAAAATAGTTAAGTGAAAAGGAAAGATTAGACAGGAAAATGTAAAGACCCAAAAGTAGTTCATTCTCTTTCAAAAAAGAGAAAGCAGAAAAACACAGAAGTGATTGAATTGAAGAAACCAGATGGAAGAGGTGCACAGCCTCACTAGTTCTCAAGAGCTTCTGGCCTGATGGGTGAGTTTATTAAGGTTTCCTCTGCTGAACCTACTCACATCTTGGCTGAGCACTGGTATATGGACCTGGCAAACAAGCATGATAGCCTCAAAGGAGCAGTGTTCCATCATCCACGGATTTAACTCCCTAACAGAAATACATGTTTGCTTCTTTCTCCTTTCCCCTCCAGAACTTCACATCATAAAATTCAGCACCAGAAATCACAACAGGGTCCTCCCCTCAAAACTCAGAAGTGGCTCTGTTAACTCAGGTTTGATGCAGATGGTTAGGACAGTACAGGGTACTGTACTGTTATTGCTGCCTTTACTAAAAATAGAAGTAGGCTATGACTGGCAGCCCAATATTCTCAGCAACTGACACAAGCAGAACCCTGTTTTCAGAACAGTCAAGGACACTGGGCTTGAGATGCTCAAAAAACAGGGTCTTCTTTCTAAAACCAGCGATTTCTACAAGTTACACAGTATCCACCACAGAACTGCCTGCTCTAATCTCAACTGTAAAAATGCACCTAAAGAAACCTTATTGTTATTAGGACAATTTTTATCCCATACCAGCCCTTGAGCATCGCAAGAGTCAGGCGTGCCCAGGAAATTGGTTTTTTCCTCTTTAGCTTTCTTGTGGAAGGAGTAGAAGGGACGACAGAAAGATATACAGTCAAGTTAGTTGCTCATCTTCAAACAGCAACACTGGATTACTAGTCTGCAAATTAACAATCCTTCTGCATCTAGCAGTCACCAACACACCTCCAAGAAAGCTATGGAATTAAATCTATCAGAAACAGAAATTATACCAAAGGTAGGGAACTTCTATAGAACTGTCTAGTCAGAAGAAGGAAGAAGTGCTTAATGTACTCACCAGCTGGCAAACAAACTTCTTTCTAATTAATCATTCTAGTCTGGGAGGTCATTTATCTCTGCATGAAGTTGTTTGGTTTTTTTTAATGGGAGAAACAAAATCTGATTCTGTAATAGTCATGGCTGTAAACACAGATAAAGCTGGGTGGTGCCAAACTGTAAGGACAAAGCAGTCTAGGTGCAGAGCCAACTGTAATGCACACCAGTCATGACCTTCAGCAGAAAAACACTGCAGTTCAAGAGATCAACTACAGTTTAAAATTTTATTGCATGAGATTTTCTTTAAAAGCCCTGTTTGACTTTATGATTCCCCTTTAGTGGCAAACTTAATATCTATAGTAAGACTGCTATACCAAAAACCATATACAGAAAAGTGAATTTTGAATGTGCTTTCAATGAAAAGCAATTTACAAGGCATCTTGAGGTGAATCTTCAGTGAGCTATACAGGGTATTAGCCACCTGACTTGCATTAGCATCAATCAGAAATGGTACTTAAATCTCTGCACACTGAGCTAAAAATCTATCTGCTTGTATTGAATCATCACATTTTAAATATGACTTCATA
Source organism: Parus major (assembly GCF_001522545.3). NCBI lineage: Eukaryota > Metazoa > Chordata > Aves > Passeriformes > Paridae > Parus > Parus major. The sequence continues at coordinate 47,285,378 of NC_031774.1, forward strand.
ACAGAAAAGAATCCTGTTACTGGAAGTATGAAAGTGTACAGTGGTACAAGTGATCTGAGCTGAGAGGATCTTGTAGTTTGTGTATTAGATATGTATTGATAAAGAGGTGTGCTTAGATTAATGAACAACAGTGACAGGCCCAATTATCTGTCAGCAGTAACCTCTACTGCTTCCAGTGCTCTGTGAGAATATTCCTTTAAATAACTTTTTACCATGCAGTAGACCCCAGACATGGTTAAAACTGCCCTTGGTTGTTGATGCTGGTACTTTGCAGTGACACCTCATTTATCCTAGAGGAGCATGACTGCACTGTCTGCAACCCAAAGCCATGTTCAGGTTACTGTTTTAAAAGTTGCACCGTGCACAATATTAGCAAAGGACAGGTATCTAAAAAAAAAAAAAAAATTAAAAAATTAAAATGTGGAGAGCTCACATTTCTTGACATGATTATTTTTCTGACACATTTTAATAAACACTTCGAACTTATAAAATCAATATTTAAAAGCCCATGTATAACCAAAACTTTAAAGTGAGAACCACTGCACTAATTTTTCCATAAAAAGTGAGGTTTGACTTTCAGCAGTTAGAGGAAATAGGCAAATATATTGCAAATTATATCATCATGCATTCCCAGCTGGATTAGGAAGTCCCTGGAGCCAAGATGGTCAAATGGGCAGAATTTAACTTCTATACACATATTTACCACTGAACTCACTGCAACTCACCACTTCAGCAGAACATGGGACAAATGATTCTCCCTTTTTAACAGTGTTGGGTATATGCAAAATACTGAGGTTAGATCATTCTAAGGAGTTTGTGCCTTTCTTAACTGATAAATCACCTTGCTTATGATTAGAACATTTTGCACTGAAACCAAATCAGCACATTGAAGGAACTGTTAGCACATTCTTCATTGTAAGGAAGACAGGCTTTTTACAATACCCTCAGTTAGTAAATTTTATTATCAAAAATATCTTCAGGTCTTTCTGCCACAGCCTATTTGTCTAGACTTCAAAGGACAAAGATGTAGAACAGAATCAAAGAGGAGAACATTACTGTTTAGATTTTCCATGTACTTTATGTTTATTTGTCTTTTTAGTATGGAATAGGACATAAATTCTGACCTTCCTTGTGGTCAACTCACATAATTACTGCTCATTTGTGTGGAGGAATGGGACAGGCCTGGAATATCCCAGTCAAGGCTAAAAGAAGATGAAAAAGTTTTAACAAGAATGTATAATAAAGGTATAAGGAGAAGAACAACTGCTGACTACAAAGCCCAGTTGATAGAGTTGATACAAGACAAAATGCTTAGGGAAACTGAAACCAGCTCATGAGAAAATTGTTCTGTCACTCTCTGTGCCACAGCCATTCCATAACCTGACTAATCTGCCTGCCTATAACAGTGAATTAATCATACTTCTACTTTTTGCCAAGAATGTGTGTTGCATATAGGTATAAATCAGAACAAAAAAAGAAACTTCACCCCCAACCTAACCTCCCTGCATGTGCTATTCAAAGAGCCAAAGCAGTTCTCAATTTCTCCTGTCGCATATTCATATTATGATAAAGATGTGAACATTTATGTATGCTGTAGCAATGTGGTGCCCTCATCTTCTTAATTCCCACCACCTGACCATCAGAAATATCCTTGTCTGCAGGCTGAGGATGTGGTACCCTGCTGAGATTAATTCCACCCAAAAAAGGGCCAAGGTAGAGGCACATGGGATGTGTCATTACACACCACCCATTATTCAATGCTAACTCAAACAAAGCATACGTCCCTCCTTTCAGGGCTGTGAGAATGAATGACAGGATTCTTCAAACACAAGGCAAAGTTGAGGAGAAGTGAAAGAATTCTTGTTTTATCCAGTGTGCTGGTTTTGGCTGGGGTAGAGGTAATTTTCATCACAGTGGCTACTATGGGGCTGTGTTTTGGCACTGTGCTGAGAACAGTGTTGGTCATATTAGGAAATTCCAGCATTCCCAAAACATTTTACTAACTAAATGCCCCTACAACCTTGCTTCCTTCAGCAGAGTTCTTTGAATGTCTCCTGAGCCTGGAGTACAGCACCCCACAGTGGATGGCTGCAAAGGAACCAGGTGGCAAGCTGAAGCCACAATCTCTTGTCCACTTGCTGCTTCTTGCATCTACACCATTCCCCCAAGGAGACAGCACAATTTCCTGGTTGTATTTTATTTCTGTTTAAGCTTGACAGCCATGCACCCTGTGACTGCTGCTCCTCCTCACCATAAGGGGAAGTTTAGGTAGCTTGATTCTGCTCTGGTTGTGCTGAGGGCCTGGAGGTCAGAGTGAAACAAGGACTTGCAGGCACTGTGCACCTTCTGCCCAAAAAACAGCTTCACAAGTGGATCATGCAGCTTGCCCAGTACTAACAAGTGTCGACTCACCACCTTGTAACACTGAACACGTGTATATAAATAAGTCATTAAAAGGGGCTATCCAAACAATGACATCATATTAACTATATCCTGCTTCCACTGATTTGATGAAGATTATAAACTAATCATCACTGCACAGTGTTATTACATTTAACATGTTACCCAAATGTCCAGTTATTAATGAGTATGTGTTTATTTTGTTTAACTGGGCATGTATACCTTTTTCTCCTATCAAGATATTCAACTGGTGAGTAATTAAAATTAACAACCAATTATCAGAATTATTTTTGGGGACACCACAAATAGACCTTTGTAATGGTTTTAATGAAAGCAACAGCTGCTTTTATAGTTCTTTCTGGCTCCACGTCACACAGAGATTACTGCAACACAGCTAGAACCAAGTGTGATGCCATATCCCAGTCAAGCCCCCAAAATGTAAAATGTTACAACTGACTAAAAAGAAAGTGACTCTAAATAATCACCTAGTAAATAACTGTGAAGTCCCAGTGCAACCTTTACTGCAATATTCCAGATCTGGCACATTGGACTTCAAATAGTAATAATTTTAAGAAAACAAAAGCACTTTATTACCTCTTGTAGATGTGGGGATTTTTCATCTTCCCTATGGCTTTAAGTCAACTTAAGTCCCTTAAACAAAAATAATTCCTTGCATTATGCATTATACTAAAATAAATAACAGCTAATTAAGTGACAGGTAAGACACAGTACTGAATTCCTGGTGTGAATGAATATCCCATATGGCACCAGGCTTTTTGTCATAGTCTGGTAAAGCTAGATGTGAGAGAAAGCTTTTGCATACCACAGCTGTGGGCAGCCTGCAAGAGCAGTTCATGCAGAGCAAGAAGGTCAAGTGGCAGCTCAGTGGCAAAAGGTGGCCCACAACACCACTGTATCCAACCTCAACCAGCCAGACACATGGCTGCTCCGTGCTGTTTGGAGAGGGGTAAGAAGGGGAAACAGTGTGCAGATGGAGTCTGGAAAGTTTCTAAAACTCAAGTGCATAAACGTGGCTGTATCTGGTCTGCCCAAAATACCTCCTTGGGAATACAGTGGCTCCTACACAAAAGCTGGCTATCCCTGCTGTGCATAGGCAGTGATGGGTCAGCCAAAAGGCTGTGGGATTTGTGGCAGCATACCAAAAGTTTTCCAGACTCTACAGGACCAGTTGTAATGTGCTGTATTACTGCCTTGCAGCCAAAGCAAAGGGTTTTGGGTGTAGAAAATTCCAGCCTAAATTTGGGGATGTGGGAATTCGCCCACCATTACTTAGCTGTCTGCACAAGTGCTCTGCAAAAAATAACAATCTTCAAACTTTGTTATAAATGTGTTAGGGCTTACTACAGGAAAAATTCTATGCACCATTAGCAGGCCCAACCCAACATGCATTTCTGCACTTCATGAAAGCCAGTTAAGTAGATGACTATCAGACTCAGGCAGCAGTCTGCTGGCAGAGGGGAGCAGATTACCCCTTTATACGGTGTTTGCCAAGCCAAACCAAATCCTCCAGGGAATAGGGATTGGGACTAGGGTCAACGGGTTAGGTAAAGTGCTTATTTTAACCAAATATAAGCTAGTGTGCTAACACAAACCACCTAAATTTCCCTACAAGGGTGGGAAAAGCACATATGTTATTTATTTTCAAGTTCCACCCTCTAATAATCATTTATCTTCCCGATTTATGTGCATGTATAACTTTGTATGCAGATTTAACGTATCTAATACTTGAGGATGAAGACAGGAAGGCAGGAAGGTTAAGAAAGAAATACATTATGGCTTAGTTATATGAAACACAAGGTCAGAAGAGCTGAGATGGCCAGAAGCCAGAAGTCAGGACACAGCAGAGTAGTGACAACCAGAATTTAAACAAGAAGGTAAAGTAACCAAAGAAGATCACACACCAAGAAACAGAGCTGGGCAGACAAAAGGAGAGAAAGGGAAATTACCTTGCAAAGGAAAAGCCTGAAGCATAACCAAGAAACACACTTAAAAATGCAAAATACCTGGCGGAGTTCCTTTGCATACTCAATGAAAGGGGTACTACATGTGGCCCAAGTCCATCATCCTCTGCCAGCCTGGTTGCAGATGCTGCCAGTTTCCAGCTGAAGCTCTGACAGCCTTGAGGAAGATTGCAAGGGGCTGCAAGGATCCAGTGTTCAGCTGCACCTGAAGATACAATTATTGTTCTACAGCTTCCATTATGACTGGGCTCTCCAGAATCCATGTTATTAATGAATAATGGGGAAGAATACCACAATATTGATTAGTAAAATGGGCAAAGGGGCCATCTTCTTACCATGATGTCAGAAGCATAACAGGCAGCAGATCCTTAAATGAGTGGTTTCTTTTTTTGTCTGTTTTTGTCCTAGCAGAAGTATTATGAAGCAATCCAAAGCAATGCTTAATTTAAGGATTCTCACCTGACAAAAGAGCCAAATTAATGACACTGAAAATGTCAAAGCAACGTATCAACAGTTCTAACCATGGCAACCAAGACTGGTACTTTTTAATTTATTTTGGAGCAAGTGCATCTGCTGAAGCTCTGGACCCTAACTTGGCTATTAACTTCTGTGATGTGCAGTTTCTGCTGGAATTTCATCAAATATGCCCTTTTTTATGAATCTTTATACTTATTTTTCTCTGCTTGATAGTGCACAGCACCTCTTCTGTTTATAACATCCAGCCCCACTCTGTCCCAAGAGGATGAAAGTGTCACCAGTCTAATGCAGTGTCACCTTACAGGACTTTTTGATTGCACACACACACAGAGCAGAAATATCAATAGGGAATCCATACCCAAGGTAGAGTTGAAACCTACCATGAAACAGAAGTACACTACACATAAATTAGTGTCCATTACTTTTCTGTTTAGAGAGTGTACTTCACATTTACTTAAATCATGTAAGATATATACCTGTATTGCAAGGGAAACCCTTTAAGCTGCCCACTGGGCCAATCCTGTCTGAGTTTCTTTTCAGTGAAGGCAGGAGGCAGAAATCCTTCCTCTCACTTGGTCAGTCCTGCTGAAATCAGACAAACAGCACAGGCAAGAGCTGGCCAGGGTTGGCCCCAGCGTGACTCGTCCAAGATGGTCAAACTTATGGCATGCTAGCTTGCTCACTAATGTGTTTCATGAGATAAAGATTATTAGAACTCACATCTGAGGGGGTTTTTTTTGTATCCTTTGTGTGTTTCAGTCCTTATTTACACCAGTGAAAACCAGATTAGTGCCAGTTTAATAAGTATGAAAATATTTAATTCCTACAGGTTAAGGAACTACAGTATGTTTAAAAAGGTCAAAGTGATAATCCTCTGCAGAAAAGAAGAATGCAAACAAATATCAACTAATCAAGGAACACATGCTGTTTTTCAGAATGCTAATATAAAGATTAATAGCTCTTCCTTGACATCCAAGTGCTTTTGGAAACTCTTCATGTTAAAACACTTTGTAAATCACTTTTAGAGAAAGAACATTCAGGGAGCTCCATTTAATCAAATTAACTACTAGGGGGCCTTGATAACATTGAATAAAACTGCATGTACTTAGAATTCTCATCTCTTTTCCTAGGATATGTAGTTGTTTGTGTTGCTTTACACCATTTTGCATTGCTGTGAAGCCTTGAGAGGGAATTAAAAATTTTTGAAAAGACTGTTCATTCCCCTTGTGTATGCTCATCTTGGACCCAGTCCTGGTCACAGTGAAGTCAAACTATTCCCAATGATTCCCTGGCAAAAATCCCAGAGCCTGCACTAGGAGTAAGAACAGATATGTAAGGCCTGATCCAAACCCCCCCTGAAGCTGATGTAGGACTTTAATTTCTTTCTAATAGGCTTTGGACCCCTCCACAAAACTTGCCCAGAACCGCTGTTTTAAACAGGGTGCAAGGAGGCACAGGACAGATTTTGGTCCTGCCTGGCCCTGTCTCAGGGAATGAATGATGTATTTGTGTCTAAGACCAAACACAGACAGCAACCACAGGGCAGTGCACTATGGAAGTGAGCTAAACCCAGATGAAGCACAGGGTAAAATCCAGAGCCCACAAGGGCAGGGATGCTTTTTTCCCCTCTCCATTCTGCTGCTCTGGGCATGATTCAGCATCAGGAGCAATGCAAATAGACATGGGAGCCTGTCTAAATTGTACAGTGGTCCCTAACCTCTCTAGCATCATTTGCTGGAAGAGGCAACATCCTCAAGGTCTGTGCAAGAGTGAGCCAGGGAAACCTCAGAAAAGGACCTGCTGGATAACTGCAGCCCCTGCTGCTGGCATGTGAAATATTCATCTCATATCCAACACAGTACCTCCCTCACCTTTCCTCTACTTTATTTCTTGTCACTTCAGGATTCATTCTATAAATGGCACCAAAATTTAAACTGACACCTTGAGAATATAGTTAACACAAAAAAAGTTGTAAATTGCTGGACCCACTTCTTTTCAAGAATCACAGAACTGTGGAGACCTAAGCTTCCATAAATTTTGCCACTTATTGTAAAGTGTGACTAGGCCTTTACCCTCCTCATGTCTCTATTTTTCCAACTGTAAAATAGACATGTTATTACTGAGCATAATGGGAAATTTTCAAGATGCCTTGCATGTTGTTTCAAGTATAAAAAGCTCTGTTCACAAACCCGATGTTTCATTCTTTCAGCCTAGATCTGGACTGGGATTCTGAAGTCCTGGGATATGTTTGTCTCTAGAGGTCTGCTTTGGCCAGGACCAAAACTCCAGACACAGAACTGAAGTTCTGGGTTGTTGGCATCCTGCAACATACAGGGTACATAGAAAAACACAAGCAGAAACTCAGAAGGGGGAAGGTGACAACAATATTTTATCCCATCTGCATTTCCCGCAACTGACATTAAAATATGCAGTGATGTATTCTTCATGAGTAGACACATAATCATTTTGGGGTCTGATGTTCCTCCCACTGAAATACAAGAGAGAAATTATATATCATACACAGTGAAGATTTTGACATTTGATTCCTCCCACATATTTGAACAAGAGGAAGGCATTAAATGCCAAAACCAAAAATGAGCATGCAGGACCTATCCTTCAAAACTGTAATTCGTTCCAAGGCACAGCACTCCCTTTACTTTTACACTGACCTGCATCCCACACAATATAAACCCAGTGGTTGTTTTTCAATTAGCAAGACAATTTTTGCTGTTTCTAATGGAGCACAGAAGACTTATGTTCTAGCATATCTTCTACCTGTGTATGTAGGTTAAAAAGAGAAATCCATTATTTCAATTTCCTTCCAACTCTAATAATTTATTGAACTTTTTCTATAAGTCTAATTTCTCTTTTCAGATTTCCCTCACAGCCAAACTGAAATCATGTAGATGTACAGATTGAGATGTACATTACATGAAAGCAACAATTAACATGGGCCTCTACCATATCTCTAAATACATGGGCTCAAAATTGCGCATATGAGAGACTGTGTGTAATTTATGCCCTGTGTCTGTATTATGTAGGTAAAAATGTTCTTGTTTGCACTTTATAAATTTTATAAAACTAAAACATGCACACTTCTTCATTGCAGTACATTCTCAAGGAGTTCACTCTGTCAACAACACGCACAAAGTATAGCATTAGACCATAGGACCATTACCCTCACCACCAAAACAGGCTGATATTTTTGGCTAACATCTCAATTTGAAACTGCACTAATCATTTTTAAGACACTACTTTTGATGTTTTAAGGAGAAAAAAAAGGCTGCAAAGCATACCAGGAGGTTCCATGCCAAAATTAAATCTTCTCCTTCCTTAATTCTGTTGCTGCAGAAGCCTGACATTGTCTGATGTGATTTGCAGCTACTGATTGCTGCTGTGACATAAACAGACAAAAAACAACCCCAGAGCCATGGATCAGGTCCCACGGTATCTCAAAATCAGTGGATTAAGGTATTCCCATCTTAAGCTAAAAACTGCCACGGCCCTTTTGCCATTTACAGAAAAATGAAAAGTGAAACAAAAATAATGCACCCACAGTATGCTTCCACAGTGAACTTCTGTGTCTGCTAAAGCTGCCAAAAGCACTCTGAAGAGTAAGGACACAAACAGGAGCAAGAACTGATGTTCTTGTCAAGTTCAACTCCTCTGACTCCAGTGACATTCCCCTTTTTCTTCTTCAGGTTTGACATCATTTAGTGAATGCTGAAAAAGAATGCATGTCACATTTCCTTCCATTTTGCTGTCATTGCATCAGCTCTCAAAAGCTACTCAAACCTGGCATGTCAAGATTTAATCAAGAGATCTCCAGGACCTGCAGAAAGTGACAATAATCATGCAGCAGAGGAGCCCTATTGGCAGAGCTGCTCAGTTCTGGGCTGACACACATGTTCATGTGTAGCTCCTGTGACACTGCTGGAGTTCTAACGTCGTCTTGCCAAACAAACCTAACTCCATCTTAGCTCCTGAAAAACTCTCAAAACACACCTCTATTGCAAATTTTGAGTTTACAAACTGAGCATAACTGAATGCACCTGTTCCAACAGTAGTACCTTTGCCATTGAAAGAACCTTTGGAGAGAAGCAGTTGTGGTGCACCACTGACATCCACTGTCCTTGCTGAAATGTGAGCAGAATCTGGCTGAAAAGCCCACTGACTGGCACAGTGTCATGTCATGATTCAATTTAATTTAGGGGAATGAAGGAATTTTGAGTCCCACTGACCTACAGAGGTAATATTTCATATTTCAAAAAACCACTTCAGACTGACACTGTAATCTATCAACTAAGATAGCAAACTCAAGGTAACTGAACTCCAAAATATAGCTAAAATTCCTAAAGATAGCCTATGGTAGCTCAGCTGAAACATATATTTCTGTCATGTAAAAATTTTATTGGGATGACATGTTGCTGAATTGCTTGTCTCACCTAAAAAGCTAAGTTAAGGCAAATAGTGCAATCTCCCGAAAAGTACCAAAAAATATTTTTGCTTGGAATGTTTGTCTTGTAAGTTAGGATTCTGTTAAAGATCCTTCTCCACGTTCTCCAAGGAGCTTTCAAAATCCAACGAGATTCTCAAGTACAGATGTTTATGAAGGGATCACCACACCAGTGTATGTATTTATACAAACACTTTTTGACATTTGGCTTTCTCTGTCTGTTCCACATCAGAAGTTGGTGAATTTCTCCACCACAGGGATAGAACATCTCTCATGAGTAAACTGAACCTCACTGAAGTGGTTTGGGACAGAAGAAATTAAATGAGCAAGCACTGTGCCAAACATGTTCTCTTAGGCCAGATCATACCCTTCTGGAGCTCCACTATCTGAGAAGAGAGAGATGTGGATTTGGACCATTGCAAAATTTGGAAAAATATCTCAGAACATGAGTTGAGTTCTGTAACCACAACCAACATCCTTTAAGCTTGATTTTAGGAGCAACTATGGTTGATGTAACCAGAATGTCCTCTAAGAGAAGAGTGTTCTTGTCTGAAACCAGAGATTTCCATCACATGCAACATGTATGTAAATGCAACAATAAAATGCACCTATAGAAATTAATGCTTATCAGTTATCTAAGAGTAACCATTCTGAACATGCTCATTTACAGACCAGTTCTCTGAGGAGGTGAAGTTTGTCATTACTAATTCTGTTCTTTCACTTTCAACTAGATATAAGAAAAGCTCAAACAGTAGCAGATCTGACCAGAGGTATGCACACTAAATCACAAATTACTTTTTAAATTTCAAGCTCTCCTTTTCTCTTGCCAGACTGACACACAGAACAAAACTTTGTAAGCTGATTTAGTGCAAACAGGTATAGTTGGGAAAACAAACAGGAAAAATTTGAATATTTTTTTTAATTTTATTTTTTCTTTTATTTTAAAGGTCAGTAAAGCTCTACAGCAGCAAAAAGTAAATCCATGCAGGAAATCCATGACATTGCTGGAAATGCACACAGGCTAGAGGGCTGCACACCAGAAACAGACTGAAACACGTCACAGTGCTAACTTCCAACTGCACTTGTATGCTGCTGGTAATGAAAGGACAAAGCACTCCGGGTATTCCCATCTTTCCTTCCTTGGTGAAAGCTGATACAGCCAGTCTGCCTTTTGCCAGGAGATACTTGTCATGGAGAGATGAACACTTTTTTTCAAGAACACCCTTGGCTCCCACTCCTTCTTCAATCACTTTTCCCTATCTCAGGTAAATTTCTGCTGGTAGCAGAAGTAAAACATTCAATACACAGATGTGTTAAAATAAAATTCTCCCAAAAACTGTATTCTATAAATGCACAACAGTATTCTTTGTCATATTGAAATTATCCTTTTGGCCACCAGAAGACACAAATGCAAAGAATAGATTAATGATTCCACTGATATGAATCATATATACAAGATATTATGAGAGAATATGTGCTAAAAAGATGCTGCAAACCCACACCTGAGGCACCTCAGACACCCTGTGAGGGGAACACATGCAGTTCTGTCACACATTGAGCCCTAATGAGCAGCAGAATTTCAAGAATAAATTTCTTTATTGTGCTTGCTCTGTAAGATATTTAGGTCACTCCATAAAGTTAAATAGCAATAATGAGTACTGATTATTTTTACCAGCTGACCTAATCTAGGCATGTATTTATGTTTTGCTGCATAAATATGTTGTGTTTACAAATCTCATCCATAATGTTTGCAATGTTTATAACATCTCAAGATGGAATAAAATGTTAACTACATAATCTCCTTACTGTTAGGAAAATATCAGCAGTATGCTACCTAGTTTTTAATTATGAGCTACAGAGTTAGATCACAGGCTAAAATTCAAGTCACTATGAAGCTTGTTTTGGTTTAATTGCTTCCTGAGGGATTTCTCTGGCATGAGGAAGTCCCCAAATGGACTGGAGCTGATCTCCTGCTATTACTGCAAAGGACACAGCAATGGCATGAGCAGGGTCAACAAGCTGCAACATTTGGCCAAAGCCCAGCTGCTGTGTCTCCTGGATCAAGAACCTAGCTGTTCCAGAGCTTGTGTGATGGGAAGGTCACTGAGAGCCAGCCTTGTGAGATCACATCCATTTCACAGAGTTGCCCTGTAGTCAGTCCAAAGAGCTTATTCTCTTTATAACCCTTTTGCTCTTAGCCACTGTCCTTTCTGGGAAGAGAGAGGGGATGGGGAAAAGAACTGGTCAGCAATATTGGACAACACTGTTCAATCATCCCTGCAGTAAGGATCATCTTACTTAGTTAGATAAAACACGCTGTTGATTCTGGTGCAAAACCTCCACACTATTACAAGTATTAATAGATTAAACCCCATCACGCCAAACAGTTGCTTTGAGGTTGCCATAATTTTCAGCTCAGCTCAACACCTGCCATGAAGTGGTTATCCACTTACCACAGTGAAGCATTACAGCCTTTATTTTGATAGGGAGCAAGTGACAAGCCAAAACAGATTTAATCAAATTAATGAAATTACAATGTGTAATGATAGCATTTATCTTGCTGTTCGTGATTACAAGCACATTTGGTAACTATGCACTAGAAGACCTCTCAGTGGGACGCTGACAACACTGAAAGAAAAACTGTTGTCCTTGTAAATGTAAATATGGGCATACACACTAAAGAGACAGTAAAAATGTCACACCCAGATACAGATCATGAAGCTGTCAAATTCATAATTTTCTTCATTGCCAGGCTAGGGAAGGTGGTAAATCTTTCAGAACCATCCCCTCTTAAAATACTCATTGGAAACAGTTCAGAAAATAAACACTTGCAAGCTCTCACTTTGAAAAAACACATGGATTAATATGCTTCTATTGCCCCTTTACTCTTCCAATGTCTTCTACAGCCTGCACACTGTCCTTCCCCCAGAGGTGCAAAATATATGACAGAGGGCCAGCCTATCCTTTCCTTGGCATCTCACGCCTGCTCAGATGCCTTCTTGATAAGATCTTAATTGTTTTAACCTTTCTTCAGAATGGATTTTAAATAATATGTCAGGGGAAAGTGACCACTAATTTACAAACTTATCAGCCTGCTGCTGGTGAGGCAACAGTGGTTAAATCAAGTTGTGCAGCATTTCATTCTCAAGAACCTCTTTGATGTGGTATTACAAATCTATATCAATATTTTTATTTTCCAGTCCAAAACATGTCTTTATTAGGAGAGGAAAACACTTGCTTAGAAGACACTGTGATGGAGAAACAGCACATAGCACTTGGTATCTATGGATATTGTTATATGTTTCCATTTTACAGATGGAAACATCTGGCCCAGCTGAGACAGTAGGCAGAGTTTCTAACAGCAGAACTACAGATTACTCCCAAACTAATGTTCTATCTGCTAAACTGTACTACTTATTTTCAGTTTGTGCTGAAAATACTACCAATATTTTTAATTTCAGTCTCTGACCTATCTCAGTGGGGCTTCAGCCTGGGACACTATCCTCTGGGCCTCATGAGTATTTTAAACACTTCACTGTTGTTAATGGATTCTACTTTGTATCTGCCAGGTAAGGGTTCAAATCTGCTGCAACAGGTTCAGAAGGACCTCAGTCCTTGCAAATACAATCTGTAAGTCATGCATCATCAGCATAACCTTCCACAGGTTTGTTTTTTTCTGTACAAAAGACACTTCCATACCAAAGATGATTCACTTACGTGGAACTTCACCTTTTGATTGTCTCACAACCATGAGCCATAAGGAAGAATTAGGGTTTCTAAAATAGGTCAGAAGGCTTTCATGATTTACAAGTTTAAATTCTTGTCTTCACAATTTATGCTGCAACAAGAATGAAAGGACTGCCAGTAAGAGTTTGTAAAAATAAATAAACCAAAACAAAAACATATGATGGTCTACAAACAACAATAATTTTGAAGTTTTTTGTTCCAAAAATAAATCTGAAGTGCATCTCATACCAATTAAAAAGCACAAAAAACTTAACATTTCAGTTGTACAAACATAATTTTAATCAAACCTTAAATTGTTTTAATCCCCAACTGGAATCCTCAAAAGCTGTTATTGGCGATATTTGTGGGCCAATTCCTCTCAGCAAGTCACAGCCCCTGATAGATGTACTGAGTTTACATCTAGTTGACTTGGAAAAACAGGGAAATGAGGCTCTTGCCTGCTCTTCTCTCTTCTTCATACAGGGCCAGAGTCACTTGGCAATGCAGACTGGAAGAGTCCTGTTTCCAATTCACGTGATCTACTTCCAGAGGTGAAGATTAGACTATACTCCCTAGATTTGCTTTCTCCAAAAATGTTCTCAGATACTTTTCTATGACAGCTGTGTTTCTACTTTGTGATGATCCAAAAGTTATTTTAAAAAGCGAATCAATTTATTGGTATCAATAGACTGGCCTCAAAGTATGCCAAACATTATTAACATGTCCAGTGGTTTTTAAGACAACCTAGACCAGAAACTGAGAGAAGAACAGGAAAAATGTACAGAAATTCAAAAGACACAAATTAATAGACTTTTCGAGACTATTTTTAACGTCAAATTTATTGTCTTTGAAGTTTTTGTTTTAATTTTGTAGCCATCTGAGATGCATCTAGCCAATACCAAAATTTCCAGCATGCAACCAAAAAGACTACAAAGCTGAAATGGAAACTGCTTCTCCTCCTAAGACAGCTACTTCAAAGAGACTGATATTAGAAAGAATGACTCTACAGCACCTAATGTCCTAGCTCTTAGTGCTCAACATGAATTCTACTAACCTCTTAACTGTGGTGTGCCTGGTGACTGAACAGTTTTCCCACTGATCAGTCAGCCAAAGCATTAAACCGTCATAAGCAATATGGCCATAATCAGTCCCTGTTTCAGTGGTTTTTTCTGATGTCAGAATAATTTAGATGCCCGGATATCTGAAGCAGCTGTGCCAATGAATACGTGAGCAGAGAAAAACACAGCTGCTTTGCAATTCAGGAATGCTCTTCTGGGTTTCCTTAAACATCTGGTTAATCAGATGTTCCTTTAAGGCCAAGAGTGATAGGTATCAATAAACTTTTGTCTTGTCCTTATGCTGGTGGAGATAAGTTTCTGAGAGCCTAATGTTCCTAGTCAAGCCTCATTGCATGGAAAACACCTATGTCAAGGAAACACTTGCCAGCAATATTGCTGCTCATTTAAAGACTGTGTTGTATTTGTGTAATTATTTCAGTGGAGATGGCTTTTACCTTAAAAGGTATTCACTAAAATGTTTAATCCAAATGCATTGGTAAGCTTATTCCATCAACAACACTACTAACTGCTGTGACCCAAGTGACAGAAATGCATTTCTGCCATTAAAACTACACATGTACAAAGGTGGGAAGAACCACTTTAGCAGGACAAATCAGAGTAGGACAGTTAGAGAATTTAAGGAGAGAAAGCTCCCCTGGGATTACTAATGATCCCTTCCTGCGTGGTTCTGTCCCTTTTGACCAGGGGTTAATACCCTCTCTTCACTGATCACCTTGCAAAGTAACCACATCCATTGATGTCAGTGGGAAATATTATCAGCTCTAGAAAAAAGTTTCTCATTAATTCACAAAGGCTTTGGGTCAGACTTCCACATCATCCTTTCAGACAGGCTGAAGGAGTCTCAGGTAAGTTTCCCTGTGAAGAGCTGTCTCTATACCATTAGGGCAAATTGAAAGAAAAACACAGTATGTTCAAAAAATGTGTATGATAAACACAGTATAAAACTGATGAAAAAGTAATATTAAACAAATAAAACCTAATAACTTATGTAAATGAAGCCTGAGACTTTTTTATATAATGACAGGAAGCTCCAAATAAAGGGTGTTGGGTTCATGCCCAACTAAATCATTACAGTTTCCACAGAAAATATCAGCCTCCTTGAGGTTCTTAGGTTAGGGAGATTTATAGTGATAACAATAGCAGTAGTTTATTTGAGACAGTTAATCAAAATTCTAGCACTTATAAGCCCTCGGTGAACACTACAGATTTAAGAAGTTGAACACTAAATATTCAAAAGTAAGCTTGCAATCTACACAAGTACAGTAAATTTCAGTTATGTGTTTCATTATACTGGTGCCTTATTGCTTTTAAGGGGTTTACAACTTGGCTGTAATTATCCACTGTGGGGTAAAATTTGGCATAAAATGAACTCTTTTCCATTTCTATTTCCAAAGAAAGTTACTTGCTCTCTGCTGGCACTGCATTCCTTGCACATGCAACACTCGGCAAGAGTTTTTGGGTGTGCAAACAAAGTAGGTTAGGTCTCTGATTTTTGTGGCTTTTAAAAATACGTCTTTCATGCACCCAAACCATATTGTCCCTTTATTCAACCATCTTCCATTAATTTAGCCTTCAATTTGGGTTCATGGACATTACAAAAATACATGTAATTTGTTTATGAACCAGGTGAAATTACATATAAAATTACATCAACCATGAAGACCTTATTTTCACCAGAAAAGTCAAATTTCCAGCAGGATAACAGGAAAACATGGTGATGGCATTAAAATCCACCAGAGAAAAAATGTCATCACTTCTGCTTCCCCACACCATGCCAAAGACTTCTTGTGTGTCCCCCTGAGAGAGAGGCACCTCAGCACCTCCAACAGCAAAATGGAGCAACAGTAGTTTCCCACTTCAGGATCACTCTGAAAATTCACAGCTAAGCTCTTTGACAGTTTGCCAGAATCCCCAAAAAAGGAAATAAACACAGTTATGCTCAGGTTCTACACTAGTAACACCTTTGAGCCAAGAGGGATGCCAGCTGCAGATGTTCTCCTTGTGCTCAGCAGCTCGTTCCAGTGCTGTGGTTTGCAGCTCAGTCTGTGATGCTTCCCTACAAACCAAATCGCTGAACTGACACCATCAGAATCTGGATCGCCATTCCTTGGCCTTTTTTGTTTCCAGAAAAAGAACATACTGAGTCTGCCATGTCCAGAGCTGTACCCACCCTGGAGAGCAAGGGGAGAAAAAACTCTGCAGGCAGCCTGTTGAGTAAGGAGGCTACAGTTCACCAAAATTGTCCCTTTTGCTTCATGGTATAATGAAGGTGAAAAACCCAACACACACTGCAAAGACAGTACTCTGCAGTCACTGCATAGCAAGCATTTAATAAATTCCCTCAGAAAGGCTGATACTACTACTACTACTACTACTACTACTTATTATTATTATTATTATTATTATTATTATTTACTTATATACACAAATAAAGGCAAACTCTGGTGGGATTTCAATGCTTGGAGTTTTGGGGCAAGACCCTTTTCCTGGATATAATGCAAAGGAATGATTATAACATCGAGGCTTGCATGTGTTCGATGTGTTTGGAGGTTTAAACTCCAAATCTTCAGGATAAGCCTGCAAGGAATAGAAAAAAAATGCAAACACCAGTATTAGACATCATTTAGAAGACAGAGGAGAAGTGACTTGCAGCATTCAACTGTAGGTAATTCTATGCTTTAACAAGTTTCCTGGCTTTTCTCTTACTCTATTATTGTTTTATTCAGCTGTGCCTTAAGTCTTGCCTTATGTCTTAAGGGATACGGTCTCTGTAGAGATCTACTCTTTCCTGAAGACAAAAGCATAAGAAGAATGTTAAATTCTAATTCTCCAGATTTGGGTTTCTGTATCTGAATTCTCCAGATACAGGCTTCTGTATTTAAAGTTGTCAGATAGTTTACAGAGATATGCACTTTAAAGTTGCATTAATTTCTTAAAATCCAACACCTTGCAGCCATAATTGTTACCTTTGTGTAAGAGACTCCAATCAAATTCTGGGTAAGTGGCAACTCCAGAAAAACAGGGTAATTTGACTAAGCTTCTCTGTCTAGGTTGAATCCAGGCTCACCAGGTCTCTGAAGTAGAAAAGCATAAATGGAGTAAAACCCAAGGGGGGTAAAATATAAAACAAAAACTCTTTTAAATTTTTGTTCCTTTATGCTCCACAGTGTTTAATCCCAGAGAACCAATAAATGCAGATGGAGCACAAAAAATATGAACTCACCTTAATGTTGCATTTTTTTATAACTTTCACTTATCCAAATGTTTGCTTCACAAGTCACGTGCAAGAAAGAGTTTGCATGGTTTATATTCCCAGGATTCCATTATAGTAAAGCTCAAAAACAGTTCACTCAAGTATTAGTAAAACTGAAAGGTAAAAAAAAGTCGAGATTCTCAGCTGATAATAAATTACTTCACATCAAACAAAAAAAAATCTGACCTCTGCTTTCCAGCATTACTCTTAGAAACAAAAACTACAGAAATAAATATGGTAAATAGAGTATTAACAGAAATACAAATTTCTGCTATCTAAATGCAGATGCCACAATGAAGATAGCACATCAGATTACTACGTCTGCCTCTATCCAGAAAAAACTTCTGCACTGGACTCTTACTACACCCTGCTCTCCCTACCTTTCCCTTGCAATAGAATTTTGTAACTTCAGCCAGCTTGGTGTCAGGGAGATTTATTTGGCGTATGCTCCTTTTGTATAATTATTTAGTTATTACTCCTATAATGCATAGCATTATCTGGACTAAGTCTGCACACAGTGGTGAACCTCCAAAGTAGCTTATAATCCCCCACTCAACCTAACTCCCATGTGAGATCTGAAGGGAATATTATATATTCTACAGACAGAAATCTAGAAAGAAAGAAGTCCAGCATTTCACTGAGAATCAGTAAGACAGCAAGAAGCTGAATTCAAGTTGTAAAACCCAGACTGTACCTCAGTACCATGAACAATACAACACATTTCAGTCCCATCCTACCTTCTGAGAATGTGTTTGCCCAAGAGACAAGGTTGTAAGATACAGACAAAACCAATTAAATACATTTTCTAAAAATTTTCTTTTGGTCTCCTTTTTAGGCAAGTGTTAACAAACAGAACCACAACTCTTTCAAAGCCCCTTTGTTAGAACTGAACCTGCTGGAACATAGCACATGTTCGGGTCCCTTGCTTTGACTTATTCCTCCTGCATGAACAGAAAGAGAAAATAATGAAAGCTGCTACGTGGAATTTGCATTTTAGCATGTAGGAATTCTCCTGAAATAAAAATCCAGACAGACATCTAGAGATGGAATATGCCAACAAAACAGCACGAGTGAATGAGAGATCTTATTAATACAATCCCCCTCATGTCTTCAGTAATTTAGTTTTCAACTTTCTTGATCCTTTTCATGCAGCCTTCTCACTGCTTTTTCACTATCAGACTTCCATACTGCACAGAATCTCATTTTGTAGGCTAAACAGGGAGAAAGAAACCTTTAGGTTTTCAACAGACACCAGTGAGAAAAAGAATGAGACAGCTACTCCTATTAATGGCACAGACACCATTTTTAGTAAGTAAGGTTAAGCTTTTGGGTCAAGATTAAAATTCCTTTCCAATTTGACTTTAAAGTCATATTATGAACTTCAATAGATCTACACTTACATGTAGTAATAACAATAGATACCTGTGACTGATCAAGCTTATGGTAATAAAGAGTTTATAGAAAACTCAGAAATTAACACAGACAAAGGTACAATGTGATTTTAAATAAATCAGAGGTGATTTCACCTCAATTCCACAGATAGAAACTGCAGTTTGGACTACGAAGTTTTGATTCTTACATCACATCCCATGCTTCCACAGAACAAACAGTTCTCCATAAATTCATAAACTGGCAAGTTCAGTGACCTGGAGCTTCCATGGTTCTCAACTGGAACCATTGCTCCCATTGGAAAAGTCTAAGTATCTTTAAATATATGTACTGCAACTTTCAGTTACTCCTCTTGGTAATCAAAAATACTTTTAAATCTCATTTCTTAAAAACCCAGATGCAGTTAAACTCCCACATTCAACTATGCAAGCTAATATCTTTAATAGTGACTTCCAAAATTACCACCCACACAGAAAAAATGCAAAACAAACCAAAATTTTTCTAAGCTCCTATTGTGGCAGTAGAGATATTTACACATGGAAATAATGCAAATATATAAGCATTTGTAAAGTCTTGGGCAATATTATCCTTAGACCTGACTTTTATTTGAAGTATGTACTTTAAAACCTAACAATGACTAAATACAGACATGATGACATAAAAAATTCACTCAGTGAGACTTCCTGCATATAACATAACAAAACACTTTTTTTAAAATCTTATTTTCAGTAATTTGAAAACTAATTTTTAGTGCTGTTGTATTGTAACAATATAGTTTACAGAGGTCAAATATGCATCCATAGAAATAGGGTAGAATCCCCAAAATACAATAACTCCATATAATCAAAACATTATATATATCCAAGAAGAAGAATCCATTTGCTTTTACCCTTCCTCCTCTGCTGCACTGAGGAACAAGAGGCTAAATTTTCTCTTCAAGAGAGCAGTAGCTGTGAAACTCTTAGCCCCCTAAAGGACTGGCTCAGACAAAACCACACTGAATTGCTTCCACGGCAGCTGTTCCTACATCTTGATGTGGTGAGAGATCGCTCAGAAAAAGATACCAAATCTAGGTGGAAACACTAAAATTGAAAAGTTATCTGAGCAGACAGGTACAGAGACTCTATCACACTAACACCTGCAGTATGCACCGTGTTACAACACCCATAAAAAACTGGATATATCACAAAAAGTAGGAAAAAGCACAGGGGCAAGCAACACAGCACCTTTCTGGTGTCACTGGAAGTAATGGTGAGCACATTTGAAGAAACAATTTGTCTAAACTAGGCGAGATTAAAAGATCCAGGTGATATTTGCCATAACTAAGAAAAATCAGCTCCCTACCACTTAACCTTGAATGAAAGGCACAGCATGAAGTTTTTGGGCCAGAGATCATCTGAACTGGCTTTACACTTTCAGGTTATTTGTTTTAACTTTACGAGCAGTCTTTTAGGCGAGGAGCCAGAAGGGTCTTCCTAAACGCAGCACCATGGGGAAACTGCCGTGGTTCCTCTCTGAAAAGAGCTGGAGAGCTCTGAGCAGCGAAAAAAGCAAAAGGAAAACGAACGTGTATTTTAAAGGGGGAACAGACGACTCTACTACGAGGCCCTCGTAGAGGGAAGAGTAAAACGAGACCAGGCTGTCACTGCTTTCGTAATTGCAAAAGTGCTGCCTCAAAGGGGAGAAAACTTCCATTAGCATCTTCCTCTGAAACACCCGAAAAAAGCAGCACCTAAGGGCTCGTGCTCCCCTTACGTGTAATTCATCTGATTATGTCTAAAATTGATTAACAACAACTTTAAACACCGCCGAAGAGAGATGGCTTTTCTAAACGACGGTGAAAGACAAACGCTCTGGGAAGTCAGCAAGGCACAGCCGCAGGGAGATAGGAGAAAGCCCAGGGGGACGGGACAGAGTGACAAGTGTGGGGCCGGGTTTGCTTCGCCTGCTGGTGTTTCCCAAGGGCACGGGGGCCGGGCCGGGGCAGCCGCAGCGCTCCCGGGCGGGAGAAGCGCTGGGACCGGGGCCGGGCGAACGGGCCCGGAGCGCCGCGGGAACCCGCCGGGAGCGCCGGGCTTAGCCCCCGGCCGCCTCGGGCTCCTACTGGGCCGCCCCCGTCGGGATGGGCCTGGCCGGGCCTCAGCCGCTTCCCTGAGGGTGTAAGATCTAGAATGGCTCCCCCGGCTGCGGGGCCCGCCTGGCAGCGCAGTCCTCCGCCGGCTTTCACTGCGATACCGCAGCGCTGAGCGCGGAACCGCCCCGGCACGGCCGGCTCTGCGCCCCGGGGAGCTGGGCACCATCGCTCCCTGCTCCCTGCTCCCTTCTCCCTCTCGCAGAGTGAACAAACGCGCCGCCGTCTACCTGTGCAACACCTCCGCAACACATTTTATTTACATGGAATTAGCTCGGGGCATTGTACATTATATACAGATATTTTCCCCCTCCAACAAGGCAGATCTTGTGCAAGATTAGTAGCATCCTCTGGAGCGTATCCGACAGTCCACGGGAAATGTCCCCCCCACTTAGAATTATCAGCTGTCAGAGTCCAAGTCACTTTTCCCCTCCTCTTGTCTCTTCTCCGGTGACGTTTTAGACGCTTTATTCCACTTTTGTGCGTTTTCTGACTCCTCCGAAGACGATCGCTTTTGCCTCCTCCACTTCGCCCGGCGGTTCTTGAACCAAACCTATTACGTTAAGAAATTATATTATTAGAGGGGGGAAAAAATAAAAATAAAAGTATACAAGCCCGCAGTTGACCCGAGCCCCGCAGGAGCGCTGCCGGGGCCGGTGTGCGGCGGAGAGAGAGGCGGGGGAAGCAAGCGCTCGGTGGGACCGGCCGGGTGCCTTCAGGAGGCACAGCCGCCAGCCGACAATCGCTCACAGCCCTGTGCCCCAAGGAAGGGCACTCGGAAATAATAAAAAACTTTCCCTCTGGCCCCGCAAAGCGGTCGTTCTTCCTCCGCTGGCAGAGCCGGGCTGGAGCCGCACCGCGATACATCCGCTTCGAGCGCGTTTGAGTGCCAGTGGGAGAGGGCTGAAGAAGGAAAAAGAAAGCAAAGTACCTCCACTTTTTCCTCTCTTAAGTGCACCCTTCTGGCCAGCTGTTCCCTGGTGCCCACGTCTGGGTATTTCGTTTCCTGGAAGAGGTTTTCCAGCGCTTCCAGCTGCTCGTCAGTGAAGATAGTCCGGTGCCGTCTTTTTCTCCTGCAGTGCAGCTGGTTCAGTAACTGCAGCTCCGTCCGGGACAAAGTGCCCACGTTCATGTAGGGCAACATCTGATGGGGAACAGGGGACATCAGGACTGACCCACTGCCCTCGTAACCTACGGACAGACAGACGAGTCGACGATAGGCTTTGCATGAGATCGCTGCTCCCCCCACCCCCGTCCCGTCCCGAAAAAGGCGCCCCCGGCTCCCAGCCGCTCTCCTGCGGGCCGCCAGCTCCCCGCCACCCGCTCCGGCCCCGCGGCTCCGGGAACAAAGGGGGCCCGTCCGCCCGGTCCCACGCGGGGCAGCCTTACCTGCGGGGGGAACGCAGGAGCACTGCTGGGCGCCCAGGGGCGGCACGGCCCCGCAGCACGAAGGGCCCACGGGGGACGCCGGCACATGCAGCTGGCCGTAGTAGTAGTTGTTGTAGCTGAGCCGGGATCCAGTGACGGCCGGCGGCAGTGCGGAGGCGGGAGCCACCGCCCGGGAGTAAAATCCGCCGTAGTCGGAGGCGCTGCCGTAGAGCGAGTCCCCGTGGAGGCTGGGGAAGACGACGGGCGCGGCGCTCGGGGGCAGCAGCACCGAGTCCTTGCAGCGAGGTCTGGCCGCCAGGATATTGTCGATGCTGAACATGTTCACAGGCATGCCCCAAACCGTGCGGGGCAGGGCGGCGAGGACCGGCCGGGGGAGGGAGGGAGGAGGGCGGGAGGGAGGGTAGGTGGTGGCTGGGGAGGGGGGGGTGGGAAGAGGCTGGAAGGACACGAAATCGAAACTTTTCGGATAAATTTTAAAAAGGAATCGGAGCGAAAAGAACAGCGCCTTTTCCGAGGGCAGCTTGCGGGCAGAGTGTGCGTGTGTGTCTGTGCGCGCGTGTGCGGTGTGTGTGCGTGTGCGCAGGATCCACCCCTGGAACTTTCCCCCCTCAACTCTCCCCTGTTTACTGATCTCAGCCCAGAGGGCTGCTCGGAGTATAATCCATCTGAACCTCTTCCCTTTTTTATACCCAGGCGACGTCATCCTGGATTTAGTTCCTGGTAATATGCAGATGACAAACAAAACCAGATTTGATTTTTTTTTTCTCCCCTTTTTTGGTGGAGGAGAGGTGGGGGTTACACAAAGGAGTGAAAGCAGCCCGAGTCTGTGTATTGAGAATTAATGAAATTAACGTAATCCTTTCCATTAGTGGGCTTTTTAGAAAGGCCCCAGATTTAGGCTTGATCTCTGCTGCACCGGCTAATTGCCCAGGTTAATCTTATTAATGCCATTGTGTAGAAGTGGTTAGCAGCTCCTAGTCTTGTCTATTATGCGCCTACTTCGGTCGTGTTAGTTCACATTAGTGGGTGCGATTTCCTCTGTCTAAAGCTCAGATTCATTATTTATGCTTCGAACTGGTTAAGAAGCACTTTTTAAAAAAATAAACTGCCACATAACCATGCAACGCCCCCCCACTCCAAGTGTTTCTGTAGCAGGATTTCCATCTCGCGTCCCCGGCTCGGTGGACTGAAAGGGCATTGAGGAGTATGTGTTTCTCTGATTTAAGGTTTATGCAGTGAAGCAACAACGTCTTCACTAAGTAACTGAACTATTTTATTTATTTTTTTTATTTTATTTTTCTAGGTCACCTGGCGGAACGTGGATACGTGAATGTTGTAAACTTCTCTCTCAGCTTTTCTTTTTTTTTTTTTTTCTTTTTTTCTCTTTTTAACAGATTCAGACAGGTATCAATTTTTATTTTTAAAACAAGCCAAGAGATGCAAATGTTAAAGACCAGTGTCATCTCAAATCCCCGGCTGTGGTAGGTATTCCGATTTGCTTCTGATCTATCGTGGTACCTATTTCTTTTCTTTTTAATTTTTAATTATCTTGCTTAGAAAACAAAGCCCGTAAAGTTGCAACGGCACAGAGAACTTTATATTTTGCATGTTCCGTGAATTTTTAAATGGAGAAATTTTAAATCCCTAAAACTCTTCCTATTGAGAGGTTTGGCTCTCCTGGTAGCTGGCTCTTGTGATTTGCAGAATACTTCGTCTGTCACGACTGTCCCTGGGAATCCACAGGAGGTGAACTGAATAAGATTAGACTATTTACCCCATCAACTCTCCATCAAAGAAGGTAGGAAATTGTACGCATGAAATGAAAACAAGCCATTAGAGTCCGTTTACGAGGAACACATTATTTTTCCTCAACAAAGAATATCCTCGTTAGCGCTTACTCGCGCTTTATCTTTATCCTTCCTTTCCTCTATATTCCAGGATTTAAAATCGCACCTGAGAATGATCTGAAACCTATTCATAGCGAAAGACTCGTATAAAGGTTAAAGAAAAAGAATGCCAAAACTAAATTATCGCTTTATTGGTACATCGCAGTGTGATTAATTAGCAGCATCGGTTTTTACTTCAATTTATCTGCCTAACCATTTCTTTACACCTTTGGCAATTAGACCTGTACTTCGTGCAAGTTCTTCAAATTTTATGGAAAGTGAAACTATTTGAGAGAGGGTTCGGAGGGGTTTTTGTTAGATTTGTATTATTTTTTTTCTGTTGATGTTTTGAGAGTTTTCTTTGGTTTTTGTTTGTTTGTGGGTGGGCTTGGAGAAGGAGTTTCGGCTTGTTGGGATTTTTTGGTCAGTAATTCCCTGAGTGCAGCCGGTCACGCCGCATGCAGAGCAGCGACTGCCTAATGCCACCATCGGGATGCTCGTTCACGTCCTCAGCGGCTCTGCAGCAATGCGGGGCAGCATCCTTCCCTCCGGCGGCCTGTGCACCCCCGGCGGGGAGCGGGGCTCCGGGCGAGCCGGGCTCGGGGTTCCCGGGAGAGCCAGGCCTCGGGGGAGGCAGGCACGGGGGCACGGCTGGCTCCGGCTCCGGCCCGGACACGAACAGCCCGGGGGGCTCGGGACGGGCGCTGAGCGGCGGGGACAGCGCTCAGCCCGGGACTGCCCCCCTCGGGAACGAAACGGGTGAGCCCGCGGAGCCCCCTCCTGCGGGGGCTCGCAGGTGGGGACACGCTCGGCGGGGACACCCGGGGCCGACTTCTCGAGGGTTTAGCATCACTTGCGCCAGGGGCTCATCTCCGCTCCTGGCCGGCTTCTGCCAGGTGGGAGCAGCACCGCGGGACACGGGCGGGCACCGGAGGAGCCGCGGGGCCGGCGGAGCACACACAGCTCCGGCCGTGCCGGCGCTCGGCTTCCCAAAGAGCTTCTTGCTCCCCTGACGGATGATCCACCATGCCACAGCGCTTACCTTTATTCCTAATTTAGAAATGATATTTTCCAAATAACTTGTTTCCCCAGTGGGGAAGGTTTGTCTTGTTTTGTTTTGTTTTAGCCTGAGTCGTTTTGCAGTGAAACCCCCGGTTTTGATACCCGCTTCGCAAAACTGCTCGCGGAGTTTCTCATTTCCCATGCTCTCTTCGCTAACCTGGCAAACGGAAAATTGTGTTAAACAAACAATCAGTTGTCACACAATGTCGGGGTGAAATTGTAATAACAAATGAAACACAAGCAAATTGTGCTGCATAGTGTTGCTAAGCAATTGTTTGTTACGGGAGGGTGGTCACAGCATGGGTTGAAAGAGGG